>NW_027492700.1:0-476830 GCF_021521415.1 Bidens hawaiensis | reverse complement strand
CTTTTTCTCTCTTGAATTTTTTTCCTGCACAAGTACAATTTATTCATATATTAAAATTTCTTTCTATCCAAAACCAATTTCTTCCAATTTAATATATTAATATCCATCAACACATAGTTACATTGTGATGAATAGTACAAAAAACTATCTTATACGTGTTTGCATTAAATATCAACAAAAAAGTACACAACCTACCCAAAAACGTATAACCTACACTTGTTCTAATAATAAGAAAACATATAATATACACACGAAAAACATATAACCGACACACAAAATTCAGCATCAATAAACTACACACGCACATGAAAACGTATAACCTGCACACGAAAAACATGTAACCTACACTCGAAATATCCTACACAAATACAATTTATTCGTATATTAATTTTTTTTTTTCTATCCAAAACTAATTTCTTCTAACTCAATATATCAATATCAATCAACACGTAAGTACATTGTGATGAATAATAAAAAAACTATCTTACATACGTTAGCATTAAATGTCAATAAAAAATATACAACCTAAACAAAAACATATAACATATACTTGTTCTAAAAATAAGAAAACATATTACATACACACGAAAAACATATAACCTACACACATATAGGATCTGTGTATTCATAATTAGAGAGTGATTTATTATGGTTATATTAGAGCATTCCCAACTCATCCCCTAAAATTATGTGAGGAGAGTTTGTAAATTATAGGGTGGGGTTGTGAGTGGTTGTGAGTGTAAATTATAGGGTGGAGAGAGAAAATGTAGTGATTTTTTATAAATTTGGGGAAAAATAGTGATTTTTTTGTAAATTATAGGGTAGAGAGAGAAAACTGTAATGAAAAAGGTATAAAAATATTATTTAATTAAACAGGAGAGAGAAATATATTATTTTTTAGTGTAATTATATGATATATATTGATATAGGGATAGGGAACTGAATGAGAATGCTCTTAGTTGTATTAATTGAAGAGAGGAATGCATTTATTGTTGTATTTACATTTTTTCATTTATTTTTAAATATTTAAAACCTAAAATAAAACTAGTGGCTCATATTCATTTTTCACATTTCTCACAGTAATCTCATTTCTCTTATGAACTTAAACCTATATATATATATACTTTATTTAAACTTTTGTATAAGCAATTTTATGGCATAAATTACTTTAATATTTTATCATATTTAACTCATTTTATACATTTAACCATAAACGAAGTCTCCAAAATGCTCATGAACTTAGAAACTAGAAGTTGTCCGTTTTCGTCCGAATATTCATACTTGTGCTATTCAATACATTAGGATAAACCGTTGTGGTTTTTCCGTGTCATTCATCCAACTCGTTTTTAGGCTTTATCATCCTCGCTCATATATCCACGTGAGTAATTATACCTTTTTTTTGGTTTATTGGATTTTAATAATCCCTATTGACTGGTATTGGCCGATAATAATCCTTATTCATTTTATCACCACTAGCGGTCCCAAATTTAAAAAAGTTGGCCCCAATGGTCCGCCATTAAAAATGACTTAACGGCGTTATACTTTTTTCCGAATTTCAAAAAATATTTTAGGGCTCTTGATCGGAATGAGGATACGAGTAGATTGGTGTAAAACTTTGTTTGAAACAGTGCTCCAAAACGACGAAACAATGCTTCAATTCGGATGTTTGAACTTACAATTAACAAAAATTAAGTCGTATGAATCACCGTTTTGAGCTAAGTTTTACATCAATCGACTTGTATTCTTCTTCTGATCAAAATCCCTAAAACATTAGTTTGAAATTTGGAAAAAAGTATAACACTGTTAAGTCATTTTTAACGGCGGACCATTGGGGACCAACTTTTTTAAATTTGGGACTGCCAGTGGTGATAAAATGAATAGGGATATTATTAGCCAATACCAGTCAATAGAGATTATTAAAATCCAATAAACCTTTTTTTTTACTTTTAAACACTTTTGGGTGTATCACGTATCCATATTAAACAATCATGGTTTTGTTATTCTTTCAATCATGCAATTCAATCTATGTTATGTGTTTATTCATGCTATGTGTGGTGATGCGTTGTGTGTTGTGTTGTGTGGGTATTCAATCAATCAATCAAGCGTGAATCATTAACTTAACAAGCCGTCGGTAACGATGATAGATCTGTCTGGGTGACGTCCATCCGAGTTTGACCAGTTTTGGCATTTGGACGATCGAAACCGACTTTTAGCATAACCTTCGGGTTATGGAATCAAGTCAACAAGGTTTGATCACACATTCTATGTGTTACTCAATCATGCGTGCTTATATAAACATTTGACATGTTGAATCGCATTTTCAATCTATTATATATATGTCTCAATCTATGGTTTCTCACCAACTATTCATATAGTTGACCGTCTTATTTTATACCTGATGCGGGTACAAAATCTAGTACCACTATGGACCTAGGCTAATAAACTAATAAAATAATGTTATCTTTATGCTATGCTATTACTTTGAAACTTTTTAATGTGTGACATGTTTTAACGTGATGAATAAATATTATAACTTTAATTAGTGTCATGTGCTATGAACCATCACCGTTCATGCCCCGACGTATAATCCGCCGTCGGTTGGGTGTGACAGATTAGTATCAAATCCTTGACTATAGTGTACTAGGTTATTAAACACCACGACGTAGTTTATAGTTAATAAGTATAGGGTCCAAACATTAGTTACCTCATGTCTCGCATGCTGTTTGCTTTATGTGTTCATATGCTACATGATTATTTACTCATACCTTATATTCGAAAGACTTTATGCCTAGCCTATTTTCATTTTCGTATTCAAACATTTCAATTCGAAATTTCATTTCACTATTCAATTTTTTTTGTGACAGACATGTAGTAATTGGAAGTGCGGACATCATGAGTGTCTTAGCATATTAGGCCACAGCATGTCACACCAAACATCGCACGAAATAAATAACTTTGATTGTCAAAGTGATCATTTTGTTTAAAATGATTATATTCCCATGACATTTCTATTTGTTTAACGATGATTCAATTTCAAATTCAATCTCAATGATGTTTCATATAGTTTTTCTGTTTGTTTGTTGCTTTAATCAAGGTTTTCCGCATTTCATATTTTGGCTATCCCAAAACATCCATATCCTAAGCCTCACAATCTTTCACGTTTCGTATCTATCTAGCATGTTTTCTCACCGCCATCATCGTCATCACCGTCGCTCCGGAAAATCTGGCCGCAAATGGTAGCCCAAAGTGCTCAGGAAATGGCTATAGTGATCCCGATCATGATGGCTCAACTCTACCAAACCATCAACGCTAATTCCACTAATCAAGGTGTTGCTAAACCACTCACTTGCAACTACTAGCAATTCACTACCACTAGCTTGCCAAAGTTTTTTGGGTCCAAAGGTGCTACAGGACTACTACAGTGGTTTGAAAGCATGGAGAACGTCTTTTTCCATAGCGACTGCCCCTAATAACAAGAAGACTCATTATGCTTCGAGTGTCCTTCATAAGCGAGCACTCACATGGTGGGGAGGAGTTAAGAAAGCGTGTGGTGCTGAAGTTGCAATGGCTCTTCCTTGGAGTGATCTCAAAGATCTCATGACCAAGGAGTGTTGTCCTAGGAATGAAGTCATGAAACTTGAGGTCGAATTTTGGAACATCAAACAAGAAAGTGTGGACAATCTAGCCTACTCCAATCGCTTTAATGAACTAAGCATCTTAGTTCCACATATGGTCACAGCCCTTACCCGAGCCATAGAAAAATGCATTGGGGGCCTCCGTATGTAAATTCAAGACTCTGTTTGGAGTCGTGACCTAACCACCCTAAATTGATGTAATCAATCTAGCCATAACCCTCTCCGACAACCATGTTAAGGCAAGAACCTTGGCGAGGAAGGGTTTGAAAAAGTTAACCAACAAGGCCAATGTTGAACCTTCAAAGGAGGTCAAAGACGAGTCATCATCCAAAAACAAGAACAAACGCAAAGCCACCTATCAAAACTTCACTTTAGCCACTCCTCAAGCACAAGACACCACCCAACCCAATAAGAAGGCCTACATAGGGAATTTTTCTTTCTATAACAAGTGCAACTATCATCATCCTCCCACTACCTCATGCCATCAATGCTTTAAATGTGGTCGCTTTGGCAACTTTATGAGCGTGTGTCGTACATTTATCCAAAACCAAGTTAATCAGCCCCTGCCTTTGCAATTTTTCCAACACAATGCTTAACCATTTACTCAGTCGCTTTCTCTTCCATGCGCTCAACCATTCCTGGCTATGCGGGCTTGCTATAATTGTGGGGATGCAAATCATCTTCGATATGCATGCCGAAAACTTGCTAATGGGAATTAAATCCAAGCCCCACCAAATCAAGCTCAACATAACCAAGTCATTCATACTCAATTTAATCAAGGTGCTAGTGGACGAGCATTCAACATCACCGCCAACCAAGCCCAAAACAATAACGATGTTGTGAATGGTAAGTTCTTGGTTAATGCTCTTCTTCCATTCCTTTTATACCGGTGCCGATAAAAGCCAAAGCTGAACGGAATCCATACCATAAATACACTGTCTCGTAAAATGTGATCCTGAAGCCCCCAAGTGTGGCCTTCAAGACCATAAATGCATAAGAAGAAGCATTTGCTGCCAAATACAACCCCAATCCCCCAAATTTAATAGGTAAGGAAGCAAGTCATCATTGGATAAGAAATGACCTCCACAAACCATAATGTTCTCAATCGTTCAGCGCAATCCTTTGTCAAAGAACGATGTTGCATCCATCATGTGTACATGTTGGCAAGCCCTTAAGTCAAAGAAAAGTTTGGCAATACCCATAACGGATCATAGTAAGTGCAACTCGTTCTGGTGGCCACTTAGTTTTCGAAAAAGACACAATAACTAAACAACATTAGCGGCTCTCTTCGTCTTCAATTCAATTGGTGAACGAATGTTAAATTCACCATAGGATTGCAATGATTTACTCCATTACAAAGAAATTGACAATAAGATAGTGAAAGAGACGACCAAATTTGATTTCGTGTTTCATCTAATTTATGTTGTTTTGATTAATTGTAATTGTTGCTTATAGGATTGTATTTAATTTATCTTCATCATTGGTATAATCAACTGAAATTTCAATTTGTGTCAAGTTTGTAACATATTTTAAGTACCTATATATATGTTTGTAATTTCTTACATCGGTGTATAATGTTCTATTAGCAACATTTAATCAGGTTATGATCTTGTTTATTATAAATTACTTACTTTGTGTCAAAAATACAAATAAATATATTATTATAATATAATATGAAAGCACTTAAAAATATGAACAGCTCATTGCAGATATCTTTAATTCAGGTGCAACTGTCATGGTGGAAGCCACCACCGCGATGGTAAAATACGGGATACGGCCAAGAAGGCCTTGAGATCCAAAGGCAGCATTAGAGGCCGAGTGTTGGAGGCAATGCATCAGGTTAATATGAATTATGCCACTAATGTATTTCGTTTTATTACTCAACTCCTTAAATCCAATTATAATAATTATGGTGTTGGCTACATATGTAAAGCCAAGGCATTGCAATTTATACATGAAAAAGGAACTATCATAAACTGTATCATCTTGTAAGTTCATACGGGCCTTTTTTTTCGAATACCATTAGTCTAACTATGAATATTTTGGGTTAGTTTTTGGTGGAACTCCAGACCCATTCATATTTTAGTTAAACTGGTCGTGTGCGGGTCACAGTTCGGATTTCATTGAGGCGCTTTATAAAATCATAAATAGAAAGGGTTGTCCTGATAAGCATAAAGCAAGTTATGAAAAATAAGATGTTGATTGCTCGGTATTGACATTAACATTTGAAGCTCATGTTTTCATCATAAAATTGCTTATAAAAGTGATGAAAATCAAATTGGAAACAAGAACCAGATAATTTATCAAACCTAATAAAAAAATAAATAATCAAATAGTTGCAATATATATATATATATATATATATATATATATATATATATATATATATAGGGTTTGGATCAAATACAAACTAAAAAACCATACTAAACGTACAAATCAAGGAGAAAAAAGAAATAACATGGTGGCAATCTTGTAAATAGCTAATCAATTGAAGCTTAGTTGCGTCAAGCCGTCAATCCCTGTTTCTCACTTGAATTGATTTCGCCAATTAATTGAAACCTATCAATCAATTGAATCTAATCGCCGTTAGTGTGACATTTGTCAATTTCGGGTTATTTTATACTTGTATTCTTAATGTAAACCCGACCCGCTTTATTTCCCGAACCTTTTGATATTATCAAAATGATGAATTTTATGTTACATATTTGTTGGATCTAAAAAAACATCCTTTTCGGTTCTTAAAATGCCCTGAAAACGCTCTAAACGAACTCCAGGAACTAAAACTACCAAAATGGAGACTTAAAGGACCCATTTGTAGTTTGTGCTTTCTTGGGCCTATAACCAACCCATTTTCATGCAACACCCTTTATGAAAGACCCATTCAACTTACCCTATATATACAAACCCATCTTCTTCATTTGTGTTTGCTCATTTCCTCATTTCTCTCTCAAATTCTTGAATTCTAAGGTTGTTCTTCATAAGCTAGTCTTTCATTTTACCTTCGGTCTTTCATTTCTCCGGTCTCGGCCGGTTGAAATGTTGGGCTAGTAAGGCAAGGTTACATGGAGGACTTTGTACTTCTTGTTTATATATTTAACAAATCTAACCATATAACTTGTTATACTTGCTTAACTTCTGCATATTTTAGTTAATTGTTCATATTTGTTAAGTTCCATGGTATTGGGTATGTGGTGATTAGCCTCGGTTTCATCCCGAGTTGAGAACCGAACCAAAAACCGAACTTTTGTTTAAAAGCTTTATTGTTAACTTTTTGAATGTAAAACTTGAGTATTATTATTTATAAGTTATTTTACAAGTTCCATGGTAATTGGGTATGTGGTAACCATCCTTGGTCTTATTCCGAGTCAAGGACCGAACCAAAAAAACCGAACTAAACCGAGTTCACTCGCTTAAGACACACAAGTGTGTTTTTGGCCACCAAAACTCATATTTTTCTTCAAGATTATATTTTAAATCAATTTTAGTTAATTTCTAAACATACTTGGCATGTCGGTAACCAACTTGATCTTATAACAAGTTCGGACCGATAAAGTCGTATACTCGCTTAACGAACATTAAGGTTCTTCACAATAGAACTACATACTTGGTTAAGTCTATTTTGATTTTTATGGAGTTATCTCATAACATTTATTATTTTGGGAAGTTGTCACACCCCGACCAAAGGCGGCGGAACATGCCGAGGTGTAACGATTGTCCATAAGCACATGACACTAATTAAAGTGACAGTATTTAATAAACTCATTTCATTTCACAACATCGAAAATGTCACATAACAATTATCCATAAAATAACCATAAACAAGATATCACAAACTATGGCAAATTTGATATTGTTCATTTTTACTAATATCCTAAGGTCTTTGATGTCGTTTTCTTCACAATCATAAATCAACCAAGATGCAAACCTGCAACATTTCATAAAATAAAGTTTGTCAACACAAAGGTTGGTGAGCAATTCATAAGTTTAATCATATTAGTATATAATAAAGATAACCACAAAACTTGCATACGAAACGATAAATAAAAGTGGTAATTTGGATAAATAGATATCGCTAAACACATTAGTGACACCTAGCTATAAGGGGATGCCAAATAGTCTAGGATTTTATAGTTATCGTTAATTGCATTACGTTAACGACACCTTGCTATAAGGGGATGCCAAATAGTCTAGGATTTTATAGTTCTACCAACCAAAAGCGATAAACACATAGGCATATAAGCATAGAACACCAAATCGAGCAATTACTTAGGTAAAGTATACAACTACGTTTGTGGTTTAAGATTCAAATATAAAGCATTTTGTTGAATAAGTATGAAATGTCACCCCCAAAATAAAAGATGGAAAATGGGGTATGAAGTACTCACCTTCAAGTAGTAAACTTGAAAGATGATAATTTGGAGATTTGTCGGAACGACGAGTTTAACGCACAATGCCTAAAAAGAAAAGAAGTCTTGAATTTAGAAAGGTTGTCTTGAAGGTCTTTAAACAAAATAAATATTGAGAAATATAAATAATTAAAGTTCAAGGTTTTAAAATGTAACTATTTAAGAATTTATAATAATAACCCTTTAAAAATGTAAGTTTGCTCGAAACCGGGTTAAAGTATCTAACCTTAATATTTACTCAACCTATGTTAAGTAATAAGGTGAATAAAATGCAAGAATGCAAATCCCTTTGGAATAAAGATACTAAAACGGGTTTTTTTTATCGAGTGTTCGGGTTGTCGGTTCGGGTCTTGATGATTGGTCAAACCCAAAGTCAACTCTCCAAAATATTGAATGTTATGAGATAACACAATAAAATTTAATAAGACTTAACCAAGTATGTAGTTCCATTGTTTTAGAACTAACAACGCACGTTAAGTGAGTGTTCGGTTTTATCGGTCAAAATTTTGTTATGAGATCAAGTTGGATCCAACATTTCCAAGTACTTAAGAAAATATTTTAAAATCAATTTGTAACTATTTTTAAAGAAATATACAAGTCTTGATGGCTAAAAAAACACATTTGTGTGTCTTAAGCGAGTGAGAATCGGTTTCGTTCGGTTTCCATCTCACAACAAGTTCATAGATGGTTTCCACATGTCCAAACACTAAAGAACTTGTATAATAATGTACAAAAAAAATACCAAAAGTTAACAATAAAGTCTTTAAACAAAAGTTCGGTTTTCGGTTCGGATCGTGTTTCGGGTTAAGACCGAGGTAAGATTCTACGAACCCATAACCATAGAATCTGTAAAAATGATTTTAGAAACTTAGATCTAACAATAAGTATGTTTAAACAATTATTTAACAAAACTAGTAACAAAGTTCAGTTTACGGTTTAGAGCTATTTACGGTTAAACCGAAGCATAGACTCTTAAAAACCCATAACCATGGAACTTGTAAACATGACCAACAAACTAAAATATGCAAGATTAATATGTATGAACAAGTTATATAGATGTATATATATCAAGGACACGAAGTTCTCCATGTAGCCTTGCCTTATGAGGTCCGAAACCTCACCGACCGGAATCGGAGAAGTAACTACCAAAGGTAAACAAGGGGTGTATATTATATATATGTTGCACAACCATAAACAAGTATTAATAAGGCTACATAAACTAATTAAGATGAAAGACTAAAAACCTTCAAGAACACTTTAGAAGATAACCTTTAATCTTTTATGTTTGAGAGAGTTTTTTTTTTTTTTGGAGTTGTAGCAAGGGAAAATGAAGAGGAAAGGTGGTGTATATATATGGTAATGTTGGTGGTCAAATATGGGTGTGAGACACAAGAGTTTTCATGCAAAATGGATCAAGACAAAAACACAAAACAAAAAATAATAATAATAATAATAATAATAAAAAATAAATAAATAAATAAAAATAAAAATAAAGGTAGGATGTTTTCAAGACCCAACAAGTGTGAAACAATATTGTAACATAAATCCATCATTTTGATTATAACATAAGCCTCGGTTTACAAATCAGGTCGGTTTACATAATAAACAAATACAAAAACGAATACAAACAAGACCCGAAATTGACGAATGTCACAGTATCCCCTTCTTAGGAAATTTCGTCCCGAAATTAAGACGAAAACGATGCTGTGAACAAATGTGGATACTTCTCTTTCATTTTGTCTTCTCGCTCCCAAGTGAATTCCGCGCCGCGCCGTGTTTCCCATCGAACTTTAACTAACCGAATACGGGTACGCTTGGTTCTCTTCTCGTTACGATCCATGATCTCAACGGGTCGTTCAACCAAGACCATCGACTCATCGACATGTACTTCGTCGAGAGGTATATGGAGATTACCCTCGGCTAAGCACTTTTTAAGATTTGAAACATGAAATGTCGGATGCACACCGGTAAGTTCTTCCGGTAATTCGAGTCGATAAGCTACTTTTCCAACACGCTCAAGGATTTTAAAAGGACCAACAAAACAAGGAGCTAGTTTACCCTTCTTTCCGAAACGGGCTACCCCTTCCAAGGAGATACTTTTAGAAGGACAAGATCGCCAACATTAAATTCAATCGGTTTTCGCCGTTTGTCGGCGTAACTCTTTTGACGACTTCTAGCGGCTAGGAGGTTCTTACGGATTCGATCAATAACGTCGGTGGCTTCTTGAACCATTTCGGGTCCCGTGATTTGAGCTACACCGACTTCGTTCCAACTAATCGGAGAACGACATTTACGACCGCAAAGAGCTTCGAAAGGAACCATCTCAATGCTCGAATGATAGCTATTGTTATAAGAAAACTCAATGAACGGAATGTGAGAATCCCAATTCCCACCGAAATCAAGAACACATGCTAGTAGCATATCCTCGAGAGTTTGTATTGTACGTTCGGATTGACCGTCCGTTTGAGGATGATAAGCGGTGCTAAGATCGAGACTTGTTCCCAAAACTTCTTGAAGTGAACGCCAAAAATGAGAGGTATAACGAGCATCACGGTCAGAGATAATAGTCAATGGTAAACCGTGTCGTTACACAATTTCTCGAACATAGATTTGAGCAAGCTGCTCGACAGAATACTTCTCGTGGATCAGAATGAAATGAGCAGATTTGGTCAAACGATCGATGATCACCCAAATGCTATCGTTGCCCTTTTGGGTGTTGGGTAATTTAGTGATAAAGTCCATAGCAATGTCTTCCCGTTTCCAAACGGGAGTCGGTGGTTGCTCGAGTAGACCAAAAGGTCTTTGATGTTCGGCTTTAACTTTTGAGCAAGTAAGACATTTAGATACGAATAACGCTATGTCCTTTTTCATACCCGGCCACCAAAAGGTAGCACGAAGATCCAAATACATCTTATCCGCACCGGGATGAACGGAATACCGCGAATTGTGAGCTTCGTCGAGTATACAAGTACGAAGGTCATCGCGATTTGGAACCCACAAACGATTGATAAAGTACAAAAGACCATCGGGTTTTGTTTCGAGTTGAAGTTCGGCTCCACATGACATTTCGTCGTACATGTTACCTTCTTCAACGGAGGTACGTTGAGCTTGGAAGATTCGAATTTGAAGATCGGTTTGAACGACAACGCTTAGAAGCAGAACGGATTTAACATTAACCTTTCGACTTAGGGCGTCGGCGACAACATTCGCTTTAACGGGATGGTAACGAATTTCGCAATCACTAAGTAATTCGGCCCATCTTCGTTGTCTCATATTGAGAACTTTTTGGTCAAAAATGTGTTGAAGGCTTTTATGATCGGTAAAAACCACACATTTCGTACCATAAAGGTAATGTCTCCAGATTTTAAGGGTGAAAACAACGGCACCAAGTTCGAGATCATGAGTCGTGTAGTTCTTCTCGTTGACCTTAAGTTGCCTTGATGCGTAAGCGATGACTTGACCTCGTTGCATGAGGACACAACCAAGACCTTGATGAGAGGCATCGTAAAATACCACGAAATTGTCGTTTCCATCGGGAAGGGTTAAAATGGGAGCATTGCAAAGCATGTCCTTGAGAGTACAAAAGGCTTTTTCTTGCTTCGAACCCCAATCAAATGGTTTTCCTTTATGACTGAGGGAGGTAAGAGGCAAAGAGATCTTGGAAAAGTTTCAAATGAAGCGTCGATAATATCCGGCTAAACCGAGGAAGGATTGAATTTCCGTGGGAGTCGTTGGAGTTTTCCAATCCTTAACGGCCTCAATTTTAGCGGGATCAACATGAATACCTTTGTTGTTTACGATATGTCCCAAAAATTGAACTTGCTCGAGCCAAAATTCACATTTGGAGAACTTGGCATAAAGTCGTTCGTTTCTAAGAAGTTCTAGAATGGAACGCCAATGATGCTCATGTCATCAATAAAGACAATAACGAATTTATCGAGGAATGGTTTGCAAACGCGGTTCATGAGGTCCATAAACACCGCGGGTGCATTTGTTAACCCGAAGGGCATAACCAAAAATTCAAAATGTCCATATCGAGTACGGAAAGCGGTTTTTGGAATGTCTTCTTCACGAACACGCAATTGATAATAACCTGATCGAAGATCGATTTTGGAGAAGTAAGTTGCGCCTTGAAGTTGGTCGAATAGGTCGTCGATTCGTGGCAAGGGATAACGATTTTTAATGGTGAGTTTGTTAAGTTCCCTATAATCGATGCACATACGAAACGAACCATCCTTCTTTTTCACGAAGAGAACAGGTGCGCCCCAAGGAGAAGAGCTAGGACGAATGAAACCTTTATTGGAAAGTTCTTCGAGTTGGTTCGATAATTCTTGCATTTCTGACGGGGCTAAACGGTAAGGAGCCTTGGCCACGGGCATCGCGCCGGGCACAAGATCGATTCGAAATTCAATCGGACGAACGGGTGGAAGACCGGTGACATCGTCGGGAAAGACATCGAGGAAATCACGAACAATAGAAATATCTTGGATTTTCCTTTCCTTTTTGTCTTTTGTCGCCAAGAGAGCTAGGAACGGAGCATACTTTTGGCGTAAGTATTTTTGCGATTGAGAGCACGACATGAGATTAAGCCTTCTCGAAGTAGCTTTTCCGAAGACCTTAAGGATTTTACCATTGACAAGCGGAATGCGAATGAATTTATCGAAGCAAACAACTTCGGCACGGTGCAAAGATAACCAATCCATGCCTACTTTGACATCGAAACTTCCCATTTGCATCGGGACGAGATCGATGGAGAATTTATGGTTAGCAAGAACGAGGGTACAATCGCGGACGGCGGAATTTATGGTGATGGAGTTCCCATTGGCGACTTCAACAGAAAACGACCGGGAAAGCTTCGTTCGACACACGACAATTTTGGACTCAAATTTCAAAGAAATGAAAGTTCTATCGGCACCCGTATCAAATAAAATGGAAGCCAAATGTTGGTTTACTAAAAACATACCGTTCACAACATCGTTTGCCGCTTGAGCTTGATTAACATTCATCATGAAAGCTCGTCCTTGATTGCCTTGGTTGACTTGAGGTGCTTGCGGTGGTGGAGGAGGTGGTGCTTGTATGGCTTGGATAGGTTGGATGAGTGGTGCATTGTGTTGGAAAAGTTGAGGTTGGTAGGTTTGAACTTGGTAAGCTTGAGTTTGGTAGTAAGTTGCGGTCATGGTTTGGTTAGTAAGGATGAGGCGAGGACAATTGTTGCGGAAATGGTTAGGGTCACCGCAATTGTAGCAAGCTCGGGGTTGTTGAGGTTGGTTTGGTGGGTAGGGTGCATATCGGTGTTGAGTATTTTGGGGAAAAGTTCTTGGTTGGTTTGGTTGGTTTGGTTGGGTTCGTTGTGCGGATCGGCATGTGGTGTTGAGATGACCAAGTCGGTTACAAATGGTACAATGGCGACAAGGCATGTTTGGTGGGTGATGGAGTTGGCAAATGTTGCATAGTGGGGCGGTACCGGTATAGGGTTTTCGGGTTTGGGGTGGAATTTGGGTATGTTGTTGAGGTTGGGGTTGGGTAACGGCATAGTTTCGGTAGTTGGTTTTGGGTTTCTTGTTGTTGTTGTTATTGTTGTGACGGGAAGAGTTGGAGTAGTTAATGGCTAATGGTGCGGGTTCAACCTTGGCTTGTGGTGCGGGCTCGGGTTTGGATTTTTCGTTTGGTTTCTTGAGGGTTAGGGTACCCGCTTTCACATGATTCTCCGATAGCGCACCGGCTAGAGTAATGGCATCCTCAAGATTCACTTAAGAAGATAACCTTTAATCTTTGATCTTTGAAAGAGTTTTTTTTTTTGGAGTTGTAGCAAGGGAAAATGAAGAGGATAGGTGGTGTATATATAGGGTAATGTTAGTGGTCAAATATGGGTGTGAGACACAAGAGTTTTCATGCAAAATGGATCAAGACAAAAACACAAAACAAAATAATAATAATAATAATAATAATAATAATAATAATAAAATAATAAATAAATAAATAAAAATAAAAATAAAGGTAGGATGTTTTCAAGACCCAACAAATGTGAAACAATATTATAACATAAATCCATCATTTTGATTATAAACAAATATAAAAACGAATACAAACAAGACCCGAAATTGACGAATGTCACAGAAGTTAACTTTGAGCTTGGGCAATTATCAAGTCTCAAACCGACAAACCCGAACACTCGTTTAAACCTCGTTTTGGTATTCTTATAACCAAGGGTTTTGCAATATTGCATTTTAACCCACATTATTACTTAACATAGGTTGAGTAAAAAAAAAGAAATAAAATGAATAGAATACCGAGACCCGGTTTCGAGTAAACTTATTTTACAAAACTCGTTTCTTTAATTTCTCAAATATTTACATTTTAAATCCTAAACTTTATTTATTAACTTTATTTGTCATGTGTTTTATTTTAAACCCTTTCCAAGACTACCTACTAACATAAGACCCGTTTAATATAGGTCTTGCTTGCTAAACCGATCTCTCCGATTATTCACAACACTATCTTTCAAGTTACTTGTTAATGTGAGTACTTTTTCATCTCCCGTTTTCCATCTTTCGTTTTGGAGGTGGCATTGCATACTTATTCAAATTCAAATGATTTATACTTGAGTCTTAAACCACAACACTTATTGTATATGTTTACTTAAATAAATGCTCGATTTGGTGTTATATGCTTTACATGATTATGTGCAAATTCTTGAATGCTAAGGCGGGTAGCCTCATCAAAGTATGATCATACGTTAATTCCGAGTATATATGGTATCCCCATATAGAAAGGTGTCGTCAATGTATTCTTATTGACGATTTCATTATTGTCGTCAATGTATTCTTATTCACGGTTTTATTATGTAAATTGTTGCTATTATTTATTGTTTTCATATACTAGTTGTGGATTTCATACTATATACTTATTGTCCAAAACTATGAAAATTGCTCACCAAACTTTGTATTGACAAACTCTATTTTATGCAATGTTACAGCTTTGATGTTAGCTTGATTGGATTACTTAAAGAAACTGATCATCTTGGCTTTAGGATATTAGAAAATGAAAGAACAAGTTATTTGTTTATCTATCTATTTGGCATTTTGTATGAACAATTGTTGTGTTATTTATGATGATATGGATAAAAATGAGTTGTTTAAATATTGTAACTTTATAGTGTCATTGTACAATGAGCAATCATGTCACGCCTAGACGTTTCTGCCTTCATTGGTCGGGGTGTGACAGATTGGTATCAGAGCCATTGACTATAGAATTGGTGGTTAGACGTAACAGCCTAGTATAGTTTATGCTCTAGGGTCCCTATACCTGTTTACCCCACTTGATTGTTTATTGCATTTATTTAATTATTTATAAACCTGTTTAAAACTCTGTCTCATCATAAATATACACATACACACACTTTCAATAGTATTCTAAGGTATTTTTACCTTAAAACAAAACATTAGCTTTTATATTGTGTTTTATAGATCACAAGCTTAACTATAATTTGTTTTGTGATGACCGTAGGGAACGAAACACTTGATTCGATCATTTAATAAAAAGATTCCAAGAATCGAAGGTGATTTACTTACATGGGATGATTGGGTTTAGTGTTGGTTTCTAGGTCAAGCAACTCGAGTTATATGAGCCGACACTTTAAGTTGTCGAATGCGAGCGTTCCGGTCGCCTCCTTATTTTTGGTGTTGAAAACATAAAAGCCACGGTGATACGTGGATAAGTGTTTTTAACATCTCGTTGTATCTCCGTTTTATTGTATGTTATTATCATGATTTGAGTCAACAACATGAAAGACGCGGTGATACGTGCACATGTTCGACTCCATATATATTACTTTCACATAAGTTTTTATTGCCGTGATATCAAATCGTGGTGGTTCATATACGATTTTCCCGACTATATATATGTTTACAATAAATTTTGTTCTTTTTTTTCGGAATATCAAATCATGGTGGTTCATGTACGATTTTTCCAACTGTATACAAATTTCAACACTTCAAAACGTCCAAATTTTAAATTCTCGAAACTTTGAAACATATACTTATATATACGTTTTTATCATTTGGTTTATGTATAAATTGTATTTCTACTAACATTCTCATCCTCATGACACTAGGATTCACGTAAAAAAAATGGTTACATACATCTTCTATTTTAAACTCAATGCCCTCAAACTCACTACAATTTTTTATAATTTTTACAATGCCTCGGCTACGACGCCACTACCGCAAGGACTCCAAACCCAAGATGGCGGCTTTAGTAGCCGAACAAGTCACCGCTGTGATTCTCGAACTCCTAACTTACTTGCAAGCAAACCAACCTCCACCCGTTGTAGCACCTGTTGAACCCACACCCGCTCCCTACTTGTACAAACAATTTACCGGTGCTAACCCAACCAAATTCCTTGGTACGAACTGTGCGACTACCTTGTTGCAATGATTTGAAAAGATGGAAAGTGTGTTCCGACAAAGCGAGTGCCCCGAAGCGAAGAAAACTAATTTCGCTTCGAGCATGTTTGAGGAAACCGCTCTTACATGGTGGAGTAGTGTTATGCATCTCCAAGGGGCGGAAATCGCCATGGCTCTCCCATGGACCAAGTTTAAAGAACTTATGATGAAGAAGTTCTGCCCAAAACACGAGCTCCAAAAGCTCGAAGTCGAGTTTTGGGAACTTAAGCAAGAAAGTGGTGATAACGTCGCCTACTCACTCCGTTTTCACGAGTTGAGCACTCTTGTCCCTCACTTGGTCACCCCGCTCGAACGCAAAATTGACAAATACATCGGGGGTTTGCCCATGCTAATCCGTGACTCAGTAATGAGGAGTAAACCGGCAAACCTTGAAGACGCTATTACGCTAGTCGGAGCTCTCTTCGAAAACCATGTCAAGGCGGGTACACTTTCGATGAAGAAAAAGTGTGACAAGAGTAAACCCGAACCAACCCCTCAAATCAAAGTTGATCCACCTCCTCAAGCCATAAATGACTCCAACTCATCCCACCAAGCCAAGACGTAATTCAAGCCCAATCACCGAAACTATGTCGTCACCCACCCACAACAAACCCAACAACAATCTCAAGCTCCTCCAAACCGAAAACCCTACACTGATCCTCATCCATTATGCAACAAATGTCAATTTCACCATCACTCAAACATGACTTGTCGCCATTGCACCATTTGCAACCGTTACGGTCACTTCAATACCACATGTCGAAACACACCTCGTGGACATCCCGCTCCACCAAGAAACAACCCGCAAATCCCGCAAAACCCACAACAACCCCGAGCTTGCTATAATTGTGGAGACCCTAACCATTTCCGTAACAATTTTCCCTGACCCGCTTACGCAAACCAAGCCCAAGCCGTAACCGTGCCTTATTACCAAACCCAAGCTTACCAAGTCCAAACTTACCAACCTCAAATCCCACAACTAAATGCACCTCTCATCCAACCAATTCAAGCCATCCAACCACATCCTCCTCCACCCCAAGCACCACAAGGAAATCCCGGTAACCAAGGGTGTGCTTTCATGATAAACGCCAATCAAGCTCAAGTTGCAAACGACGTTGTGAACGGTATGTTTCTAGTGAACGAACATTTGGCTTCAATTTTATTTGACACTGGTGCCGATAGGAGTTTTATTTCATTAAAATTTAAGTCTATACTTGCCGTACCTCGCACTAAAATCTCTATACCTTTTTCCATCGAAGTCGCCAACGTAAATTCCATCACAATCAACTTGGTCATTCGTGATTGTATTCTCACTCTTTTTAAGCGAAAATTTTCAATCGATCTTATCCCAATGCAAATGGGAAGTTTCGATGTCACAGTAGGCATGGATTGGTTATTTTTGCACTGTGCCGAAGTCGTTTGTTACGATAAAATCATTCGATTCCCGCTTGTAAACGGTAAAACACTCAAGGTCCACGGCAAGACTACTCCTAAAAGGCTCAACCTTATGTCACACTCTCAATCCCAAAAATATTTGTGCCAAATGTATGTTCCGTTCCTAGCTCAAGTGGTGGTTAAAGACCTTAAGGAAAGAAAAATCCAAGACATCTCCATCGTCTGTGACTTCCTCGATGTCTTTCCCGAAGACGTCACCGGTCTTCCACCCATTCGCCCGGTAGAATTCCAAATTGATCTTGTGCTCGAAGCAATGCCCGTAGCCAAAGCTCCTTACCGTTTAGCCCCGTCGGAAATGCAAGAGTTAATATAGGTCTTGCTTGTTAAACCGATCTCTCCGATTATTCACAACACTATCTTTCAAGTTACTTGTTAATGTGAGTACTTTTTCATCCCCCGTTTTCCATCTTTCGTTTTGGGGGTGGCATTGCATACTTATTCAAATTCAAATGATTTATACTTGAGTCTTAAACCACAACACTTATTGTATATGTTTACTTAAATAAATGCTCGATTTGGTGTTATATGCTTTACATGATTATGTGCAAATTCTTGAATGCTAAGGCGGGTAGCCTCATCAAAGTATGATCATACATTAATTCCAAGTATATATGGTATCCCCATATAGAAAGGTGTCGTCAATGTATTCTTATTGACGATTTCATTATTGTCGTCAATGTATTCTTATTCACGGTTCGTCAATGTATTCTTATTGACGGTTTTATTATCTAAATTGTTGCTATTATTTATTGTTTTCATATACTAGTTGTGGATTTCATACTATATACTTATTGTCCAAAACTATGAAAATTGCACACTAACCTTTGTGTTGAAAAACTCTATTTTATGCAATGTTACAGGTTTGATGTTAGCTTGATTGGATTACTTGATGAAACTTATCATCTTGGCTTTAGGATATTAGAAAATGAAAGAACAAGTTATTTGTTTATCTATCTATTTATCATTTTGTATGAACAATTGTTGTGTTATTTATGATGATATAGATTTAAATGAGTTGTTTAAATATTGTAACTTTATAGTGTCGTTGTGCAATGAGCAATCATGTCGCGCCTCGACGTTTCCGCCTTCATTGGTCGGGTTGTAACAGATTGGTATCAGAGCCATCGACTATAAGATAGGAACCGGGTAGGAACCGGACCCGACCCGGTAGGCAAATATCAGGAACTAATGGAACCGGGTAGGGTAGGAACCGGGTCCGGTTATACCCGAAAACCGTTTCTTGCAGGTTTTCCTTATTTAAACCATTTTTGACCGTTGGAAACCGGTTCCAACGGCTATATTACCGTTTTTAGACCGTTGGAACCGGTTTTTAATGTTTATACCCACCCCCACTTCCTATATATAGACGTCCTAGGTTTAGAACTTTTTAACCAACTCCCCTAACTTGTTAAACACTTCAATTTCTTGTTAATTCACTTGTTAAACCACTAACCATTACCAATGGCAACCAACGACGAAGTTGTTATGGTTATCGACACCCCGAGATGCCCTGAGGTTTGGGTTCACTATGACCTATGTGTCATGACCGACACACAGGAGATGGCGCGATGCAAATACTGCGGCAAGTTTTTGAAGGCGGCATCGAATTCCACCCTTCGAAAGCATACCAATAAGTATTGCAAGGAAAAAAAGCATTTTGATGCCAAAAAAGGAGAAGCCGGGGAGTCGTCCGGCTCTACAAGTCAAGCCCCCGCCGCCGGTAACAAAGCTTGATGGTCGTAGACGGCGGGACGAAAACAACGAACAATGTTTGTTATTTTTAGTTTTATGTTTAATAATGTTTGTACTTAATCGTTTTGTAATAATGTTCCCTGTGTAATGTTCTATAATTATATATATATGTTTAAAAGTTAGTTTAAATGTTTAAGACAAGTTTTTTATTTAACACAAACAAATAACACTTTAAAAATACATATATTAATTAATTCGTGTTACATAATACATAAATGATTAGAATAAATATAAAAATGATTACAACAAATACAAAAAATACAAATTAAAATTAGTCGAGTTCTACGACTTCGTCTTCTTCACCCGAAGATTCTTCTTCCATCTCTTGAATTGGACGTTCAAGTGGTATTTCGTCTTCAAAGTTTGTCTTGTCTTGTATATGATCCACCGCGTCCAAATGATCCTTTAGGCAAATGCACATCTTTAAGGACTCGGGAGTGAGTTTGGTTCTTCGCATCGATAATATCCTTCCACTAAGTGAAAAACCGATTCCGAAGCAACCGTTGAAGCTTGGACGCTTAGCAAGTCACGAGACATGGCGGAAAGAATAGAAAATTCGTTTTGCTTTCCTTTCCACCATGCCAAAATGTCAAGGTTGCGAACATCCTCGACTGTTGCACCTTCTCCATAGTTTGCTCCACTATATCGGCCAAGTTCACTAGTTGGTGTGTTACCCCTTTGTCGCTTTGCCGCCGACTTACGAACCGCATTCATCATGTTTATAAGCTTGTCCTTGCATGGCTTACTTTATGTTGCTTGCCTCACAAAAGTCGACTTTGATCTTGGACCATAAATTTTGAAGTAATGATCATAGATTTCCTGAAGGGATTTGTTGAAATAATCCTTTGATTCCGTCGACGCCATCGGATCGATCTCGTGCGCACCCATGTTGTCATATATTTCCTCAATCAACGCCTCAACCCCGGCAACATTTATATAGGGGTTTAAAGCGGCGGCACAAGTAAACACGGGTGGTATTCCTTCAAAATATTTTAGGAACTTCTTCTTCATTGGATCAACAATATGCTCGAAAAGATCATTTTTGTTTTCAAACTCTTTGAAATTCAAGGAGATGTTGTATAATTCTTGCAACACCCAAAAACTAGTAGGATAGTAAACCCTTGAAAATTTAGTTGTTACTGTTTTGAAAACATCAAGATACTCCAAGAAGTAACCGATATTATCCCAAGCACCGTTTGGAAACATATTGGCTTCGCAACGATCCACTAGCATTTTATCAAACGCTTGTATAGTTTGTTTTTGGGAAAAAGCACAAGCGAGCATATTACAAGTCGAGTTCCAACGGGTTGGAACGTCCCAATTGGACCCCAAATATTTTCTATCAACCGACTTGTAATAGTTTTTGTATTCAAGATGTCTTCTTTTTCCACTTTTGAAAATATCTTGTAACATCAACCTAAATAATCTCAAACCGCTCTCCATGGTTTCGTTGTCAAGACCATCTTGAACAACCAAGTTGATAATGTGGGCAACACATCGAGTATGAAAAAACTTTCCGTAGCAAAGTGGTGTATATTTTATATATAACTTGACTATCGCTTTTGTATTGTTAGAAGCGTTATCAAACGACATTGAAAAAATTTTTTTCCTCAAGTTAAAAGTGGTTATTACCTCATCCAAAATTTCAAACAATTTTTCGGCGGTATGTGGGAACGGAAAGTTTTCAAACGCGATGGTGCGTTTCATCATTTGCCAAGATACCGGATCGATCCAATGCGTGGTCACACAAAGGTACAATTCCGGTAACCCATGGGGTGCCGACCAAACATCGCTAGTTAAGTTGACACCCGTTTGTAAAGTGTCAAAAAAATCAATTAAATCTTTTTAGCACATTCCCACAACTTTAGACAATGACGTCGAAGAGTGGTACAACTTACATGGGTGCAGCGCGGTTGAAGAGTCTCTCTAATCAAGGCCGTCAATTAAGGGTTGTCGAAGTGGTTAAACGGCAAACCTTGTTGAATCACGAACTTCGCCATCCTATCGTAAACCGCTTTCACGTTGTAACGAAATATTATCCCATATTTACCTAATTCGGCTTGGACCGTGGCGGGAACTTCTTTCAACGCCTTGCAAAATTTCTTCTCGATGTGCTTTTTTAAAGTAGAGTTTGACTCATGCTTTAAATAAGTGCCACAAAATTTGCGACGAGCCTTAACGTCTCCATTAAGCACTCAACCAAATGCCAATTCCACCATACTTCTTCTTTGCGGTTATGACGGAGGATCTTTGCAACTCCGGGGTCATCTTCGGCTCGAACCGGGTCAATAAAAACGGAATCGGTAGCCGCCGCCTTTCTTTTGCCCTTGTTTTGGCTTGCCATAATAACTAGTTATCAAGTGGTGGTGGAATGGAATTGAAAAAAATTGGTGTAAAGTGTAAACCGATAAGTTTTCTTGATGTTTTTGAGTTGGAGTGGTAAAACAAGTTAATGATCAAGCCTTTATATAGTTTTTAAGCTCAAAAACCGGTTCCAACGGTAATATAGCCGTTGAAACCGGTTCCAACGACTATATTACCATTGGAACCAGTTATAACGGCTATATTACCTTTGGAACCAGTTACAACGGCTCTTTTTCAAAAATAAAACCCCGGGGAACCGGTTATTTCGGGTAGGAACCGGCACCGGGTTGGAACCAGTTCCGGATAGGAACCGGGTAGGAACCGATTTTTGGGAAAATATATGGGTCCAGGTAGGGTTTTCCGGGTATGGGTACACCGGGTATGAATCGGAACCGGTTCCGAGTCGGTTCCACCGGTTCGGATACGAAACCGGTTTTTTCGTGCACTTCTAGTCATAAGGTGTATTGTGATTTAATGTTTTGTTGTCTCGAGTGGATTTCAAAATTTCTATGTTTGATTATAAGTGGTTATTGGATAATTTTTAGTAGTTGTATATTTTATACTGATATGATTAATAAACAAATAGTAGTGCATTTAACATGTTGGCCAACGTAATCCTAAATAAAAAATTTGTACTTGTAATTATGATATTAACTCAAATCATTTTATTTAAATAAAAGGGCAATGCCATAGGTGTACCATTAATACCTAAAGATACATCTTCAGGTTAAAGTAAGTTCATATTTAAATTACATTAAAGGACTTCCGTGCCTTAATTTACTTTTATAATCCAACTAAAATGTATATTTGTGCACGCCAAACAAAACACTTAAATTACCTTGTTAGTTCCAAGATCACATGTAACGAGAGTTTGGAGCCCTTGTACCACTGGCACTACACAACTATTTATGAAACTCACCATTGTTGAGTACGATACCACACACGCCTATATGTGAAGAGTTTTGAATGCACATGGCCTAATAGTCAAGTTTTTTTGACACCCGTCGCAACACGCTGGCTCTTCTACTAGTAATTAGTAAACAAATAGAGTATTGGTTGGTAACTTGTTGGAAATATATTAACCTTTTGTTGCAATTTACATGGCTATTTTGTCAGAAACTTGATAATAAGCCACAATCCACTCTTTTTTTAATTCAAAGCTTCAATTCCTATAGAACCTATCACTAAAATACCTCCAGAGAGAGAGACAGCCAAGCAGAGCGAAAAGCATCAACATAGCTCAAGTGTTTTGAACGGAATCACTACGATTGATATCCTCCAACCACTACAGCTAGGAACATCGTTACGATTAGGATTTTCAAGAATTAATATCAAAAAATAGGATCATGAAATGTGTACTATAATTAAGTGATCCACTGTCTCATTCGCATGAGTATGCTCCAGTAATCTAGGCGTACATGGTTTCATTTATATCAAGCATATATAACATGAAAAACGTACTATTACAAGATGAGTACTCGGTGATCTCCACGCACATTCTCTCTTAAAAAACTAATCAATGGAGCAAGCAACATTACAAAGAGTTACAAACTTGGTATGCAAATAAAATTCAACCGTTTGACAGTGTCTAAATATGTATTAGTCTCTTCGATTGACATATTCTAAACACGCTTTAACGAAATTCATCAATCTCAAAGACTCGAGCAGTTGCGTCAAGGAAGACTGACACTAGGCAGGTCCCATCAGATGACATGGCTAGAGACTGGACAGGACCCACGTGTCCAGTCAGAGTCTTCATGCACTCTCCAGAAAGACTATCCCATACCCTCACTTTACCATCCACGCACCATGTAGCCACATACCGACTACTCCCTAGCCATATTAAACATGTCACACCATCCTACAATATAACCAAAATAAATACAATTTTAGCACCAAAAACTTTATATATATATATATATATTATAAATTATGGCGTTGTTCGAACAATAAAAAAGTTGAAGGACTTGAACCGCACTTTTTGTGAAAGTATAGAACCAATGACACAGGTGGTCCATGTGGTTGGCCATCATTGCAACTTTAATTCTCAAGTTTCGAAAATTGCAACTTTAGACCAACCGTTTGTAGGCCGGTAAACATAGCGAAACACAAACGAGACATTTTTCGTGTTCATTTAACTTTAACCAAACAAACGATCTAACACGAACAATTAAACGAATGGGATTTTCTTTTCCCGTGCTCTTTCGTTAAGAAAAATTAACTTGTTCATTTTTGTTTATGTTCTTTCGTTGATAGTATAAACAAACGGTTCACGAACATAAACAAACGAATATAACTAACACCGATGAACGTGAATATTAATACGTTGGGCCTAAAAATGCAAGATGACTGATAAATTGTAATGAGCAATGTTTTAATGTTGTAAAACTGGATTAAATTATAATGTGCCTAACAATAAATGAATAAATAACCACATAAATGAACAAAAACGAAGGTAAATGAATGAACATAAATGAACAAACGAAAAATTTGTTCATGCTCATTCGTTTAACTAAATAAACAAAAAAAATTTTTCGTGTTCATTCGTTTATTAAATAAGTAAATATAAACGAACTTCCAGCTAACCAGTTTGCTTAACGTTTAGTTTGTTTATAGGCCTAACTATTTTCCTTAATGTAACAACAACGATCCCTATAGAATGGGCGCGCGTCACCTTGTTCCGTTCCACGGACCATCTGTGATAAATTTTGCTGTTTTGGCATACAATTGGTCTAAAGTTGTATTTTTTAAAAGTTTGGGACTAAAGTTGAAATATGGCAAAACAGCAGATGTAATTAATTAACTCTAAAATATAACATTTTCTTAAATAAAGTTAATCATCAGTTTCACAATGTAGTTTCATTATAATGATGCCAATAATATTGTATTTAAAATAGTAAAACATAATATTTTTCTCCAAACCTAACAAATAACCTAGTGTTTCATACGATTAAAGGCGTACCTCATGTTCACATGTGCAACGGGCCAACGAGTGTTGCAGATCCCAAATAATAAGTTTTTGGTCCATGCTTCCTGTGGCTGCCCATGAAGAACTACCAAACAAATCAAAGCCAAACAAATAATCAATTATTTTATTTAAAATATAAATCTTTATTCATTCCTATAAAAAATACCTAGTTGATAGTGCGATACATTCAACCGAATCTGTATGTGAAGCTAGAGAACTAACAACCCGTAGCAAAACTTATTTGTAAACCGCAAAGTATAGATAAATAAATAAAATCAAGGTGAAATTGTATTCAAACCTTTCCGGTTGCGACATTCACAATGTGAACAGAACCGTCTTTCGAGCCGGTAAGAACAAGAGACGAGTCGGCGCTTATGGTCAAACAAGTCAAACCGTCGGTGTGATAAAAATGACCTTAATATAACAAGGGTAATTTGGTAAGTATTTAAATTAAAAACCTTAAATAAAACTATTTATGTTGTCTATTTAAAGTTATGCACATGATTTATTTAATAGCTAGCATTAAACCTGTGCACATTGCAGTGAGCTAAACCACAAAGAGTTTAACGTGTTCAAAACTTTATATATAAACCAAAACCTTTACGCAAACCCACCCTTAAAACGACACATGGAAAAGTGGAGAGTGAGTATTGTAAGTTTTTGAGGGGCCACAGTATAACTTTCAAAACTGATTATGTATATACAGCTTTAACGACTCGTACATTATCACACTCAACTCTGTTTTGAACGAAACTTATATCGAAACTAAAAACAAACTAAAGTACTTTAATGGACCATGATTAATAATATAAATACAATTAATCGTTATAAAGGCACAAAAAACTGAAAAAATTATTCAAACTTCAACATCACCTAAAAACAAAATATACATGGCTTATATATTTAAAAGCTTCGGAAAGGAAAAAACACAGCAATTTATTTTAAGACTGGCAGTTTATTTTGAGTCACGACACATGGGCCTACACAGCCTAAGTATCCTCCAATTTCTCCAGCTTGCCCAAGTGATGATACCTTTTGTTTTGTATATATATAATATAATAATTACTGTTTATTGCATGAAAATCGAGTAACCAATATTAATATATATTATAAATTAAACATACCTTTAACAACATGAATATTTTCCCCGGTTCTCGGATTCCATATCCTCAAACTTGCATCATCAGAACCAGTACAGATTGTTTTACCTAAATTAATAAAAAAAACAGTTAAAATAACGGAAGAAAAAATTTTTAAAAAGAACAAGAACATAATAACCATACCATCTGGAGTAAATCCCCACACGTAACGGTACTAGAATGACCCGAAAACGAATTCAGATACGTGCTTTTGTCAGCATTCCACATCCAAACAGTGGAATCATCTGAACCGGCAAGAACTATGTGTCCACGTGGATGCCACCTCACCCACTAAATAATCACAAATATTGAGTTAAATACAGTTTTAACCACTGTGATTTGACTCAAATAACCATTTTAGTCCAAAAGTTTAAATTTGGCTATTTTAGTTTCATATTCGTCTCAACTAAAGGCATAAGTCTATTTTTTCTGTTCTCTCTTGTAAGATGCCTAAAATACCCTTTCTATTAGAAATAGACAAAGGAGAAAGGATTAAATATGATCTTAGTCCCAATGGTTTGATCAAAATAACCTTTTCAGTTCAAAAGTTTAAATTTATATTTTTTACTCCGATAGTTTGATTTTCGTATAAATTAAAGTCCAGCCCACTAAGCATATCCATATTTCCTGTCATCTTTTTATTAAAAGGCCAAAAATAACCTCAAACTATTTATGAATTAACTCATGCAAAAGCACAGGGACTAAACCATATCTAATTTTAATCATGCAAAAACAACAGCATAGAACCATAGCCAGCAAGGCAGTAAACCCCACAGAGAGCTAGCTATTAGGAATATCTAATTTTTTTTACCTCAATGCCGGCTGCGGGTCCATCAAGTGTACATTTTAGGGTTCCTAACGATACGTCCCAAACTTGTATGATCCCATCAAAGCTTCCGGAAGAAACCAGTTGACCATCATAACTGAAGGCCACACAGGACACAGAATCCTTATGACCTATCATACGAAATGACAAAAATGCCCCTGAATCACAAACATACTTAAAAAGGGTTATGTTTAAAAGAAAAATGCATACCTTGTAATTCAAAAGCCCAATCTCCTTGACCAATTTTCCAAAGAAAACCTTTGTCATCTCCTCCACCTGTCGCCACCAATGCAGCATCGGTTGGGCTGCATGCAACTGTGTATAATTCGCCTATGACAAATAAGTAAAAATCTAATTTAGTTACACAATTATCTAAAACTAACCATTCTATAACATTATTATCCCTCAGAGTTAATAAAGTAACCTTAACAATGAGTCAATGATTAAAAAAAATAGATAATGAACTTACCAGTATGGCCAGTGAATATGTGCATTGAATCATCAGCTTCATCTGAAAAGAAGAAAATAATAATAAATTTAAGTAGTTACTAAGTATCTGTATTGAGCGAACTGCACGAAAGTGAAACAAAACTTAAACTTTCCTTGACTTTAGTAATCCCCAAATGAAAATAGAAAACAGTTATAAAATACCACTCTTGATTTCAAAAACCAACCTCATTTTTTAACTTAAAAAGTTATTTTTTGTTACATTTATATCTAAGAAGTATAATTAAGTGTTTACGGAATTGTAAGTTTATAAAGTGATGACATACCAAAAGCCTCAGAATCTTCTGCATCGTCATCGGCGTCAGGGAGATCTAAAACGGCAAAAGAAACAAGTTCCATAACGTTAAAAAGAGAAGATTACATTTTTAATTACATCATCATAAAATAAACAATAATTATAAAAATAAAAAGTACCTTCTTCGTCTAGGTTAATTTCTTGTACAATGTCATCCTCATCAAGAAAAACCTCACCATCATTATCGTTAGCACGAGTAGTCATGATCCCTGCCTGCTTTAATCTGTCAAAACTAAGTAAGAATCAAACTTGAAACTGATACAGTATCACATAAGGCGGGCAGATAAGCTTAATAATTGAATAACTAGAAGTATCAAGATGAATATAATATGAGAACATAAAGTTGTGGAGGTGGCTATTTATTATATGAAGACGAATTGAAACTAACCTATATATATAATATAATCACAGAAGATCCAATTTATTGATATAATATAATCACACCTAATTAAAACCAGTAGCTAGCAAGTAGGGGTGTTCAGAACATACAATCCATGATACAATCTGTAATACAACTAAGAATCTTTGAAACCAATAGAAACCTAACATGCCTTATTTAAGGTGGATTGCGACGGACGAAGGTGACTGTAGCTACGTGCAGCGGCGGTGATCGGAGACCGACGGCTGAGACTGAGAGAGAGTATGTTTCAAAATTAGGTTACATAAGCCAAGCCCATAAGGAATATATTAAAATTAAAAAAATATATTATTAAATCTAATATTTCAGAAATCCGAAATTTCAGATAGTTCGGATACGGATTATCGGATAATTATTCGGATTCAGATACTTTTGAACATGGAATACCCGTGCGGCTGATCAAGAGAAAGAAAGACGCCAATAGGAGGAGGAAAGGAAATGTCAATTGCTTTCAAGTAAGAGCATTCTCATCCCGTTCCCTATCTTTATATCCATATATATCATATAATTACATTATAAAACACTACATTTCTCTCATGTTCAATTAAATAGTATTTTTTATACATTTTTCGTTACAGTTTTCTCTCTCCACCCTATAATTTACACTCACTACCCCACCCTATAATTTACAAACTCTCCTCACATAATTTTAGGGGATGGATTGGGAATACTCTAAGATCTTATGTTAAGGCTAGGGTTTTATGTTAAGTTCATATTAATATTTAGGCTAGGGTGTGGGAATTCTTGTTTTATAATTATTAGAGCATTCCTAGTTGATTCTCCATCTTTATCTCTATAATTACACTAAAAACATACGCATGTTGGAATTACTATTCAATCAATCTCATAGCGGGTGTTCCTGCTGGTGACCAATGCCCGATTCGCTTGGCAACGGTCCACATACTTGTTTGTGTTTTGATTATATTTATCGCAATTATCACGTTATGCTTATTTATTGTATTGTGTCAAAACTGATGATATTCTCACTCAACTTTATGTTGACAAAACTCCATTGTATACGCATATGAAGGTTGCATATATTGAAGATTGAAGCTTGGACACATAGACAAGACTTTAGAATATAATCAAGTTAAACTTTATTGAGCTTATATTTGTTTATTTAAATTGTCTATTGTATTTAAATATTGTGTGTATAATTGAAATCAAATAATTAATTAGATATTGTCACATTTATATTATGATAGTATCTTCGAGCTGTGAGCAATCGGATCACGCCCTGACATTTCCGCCTTAGGTTGGGGTGTAACAACTGGGTTGCTTGGAATAGGATTACTAGGCCAAAGAAGGAAGGTAGTTTGGGTTTGTCGAGGTTGTTTAACTGTAATCGAGCTTTAATTTCCAAATGGGTTTGGCACTTTCGAACGAAACCGGAATCTTTATGGAAGAAGGTCGTTCAGGCTATTCATGGTTCTAGTAGGAAATGGGAGTTATATCTGGTTAAAAAGAGCTTGACTAGTGTTTGGTCGAACATTGTCAAAGAAAGTAACAGATTACATATGCATGGTTCGTCCTTTAATTAGTTAATCAAGTGTTCAGTGAGGAATGGAAGGGCAGTGAGGCTTTGGGTCGATACATGGACGGACAAGGGGAGATTGATGGATACATTTCCATCTCTTTTTAAGTTGGAAAAGAGAAAGATGTATTTAGTTTCTGACATTTTAAATCGGGAGGATATGATTACTTCGGTGAATTGGTCGTGGAAGAAAGCTCCGGAGTCGTAGATCGAGTTAAAGGAAGTGGAGGAGTTGATGGAGTTGATTCGTTGGGTATCGCTAATCAAGTGTGTAGATGATTGGAGATGGAACGTGGATAAAAATGGGTGTTTTTTTTATAAATGCGGTTAGAAGGTGGTTAACCATAACTAATGTGGATAATGGAGATGCAGTGTTCGAGTGGTGTAAGTGGTTACCGGATAAACGTAATATTTTTCTATGGAGAGCTTTGTTGGATCGCCTTCTACAAAATTGGCGCTAAGGAGTAGGAATATTTACGTGGATAACACATTATGTGTTCTGTGTGAAGATGGGGAGGAGTCGGTGGATCATGTGTTTACCGGGTGTGGTTTCTCTGTGGGGGTGTGGGAAGGTATTTTAAGATGGTGTGGTTTACCCAGTTTTTTTTCTTTTAGCTTAAAAGATGTGATGAAGATGCATAATATGGATGGTTTGTCTACTTTTCGGAAGGAGATTGTGAGAGGGGTGATCATTGCGTGTTGTTGGAGGATTTGGAAAGCTAGAAACGAGCAAAATTTTGAGAATAAACAAGATAAAGTGGTAGATATTGTGGCGGATGTAAAGGCGATTACTTTTTTATGGTTTAGTAATAGGCAAAATAGTAAAGATAAGGATTGAAAGTCGTGGTATAATTTGTTTTTGATTTAATGTTATAGGCGGCCCCTTCTCTCCGTCTTGGAGATTCGGTGGTTTTCGCTTGTGTTTCAATGAAGTTCACTTCTAAAAAAAATGAGATTTTAGGTTAAAAATAGTTATACCCTTAGCCTCTCTACTTTAGTCCTCTTTTGTTAATTTGAGTATTTACACATTAACACCTTATTGCAAACCAACCACCCATACAATATTTAAATTGCTATAACTTTTTCATACGTTAATATTTTCTAAAAATAATAACATCATAAAAACGAGCATTTCATTCTCTTTCATTTGTGTATGATATTGCTATAGTTTTTAATTTTTAGAAAATTAACATATTACCTTATTACCATGTAGGCTAACAGGTCAGGCCGGTTCGGGTCATAAGTTAGAAATGGTCAATACAAAAAAGGGTTAGCTTGGTTTGGGTTTGGACATGTTCGGGTCGAAAGTGGCCAGGTAAGAATGGGTTTTGGGTCGATGAATGTGTGTCCAGCGTCGTGTAACACATGTAACCCAGCCTTGATATGCGTTGAACTTAGCATCCCGCATGTTGGAACCTATTCCCACGAAGGGGGTAAGGTGCCTAACAAGATGTAGAGAATGGTGATCAAACGTTGATAGTGAGTAAAAAGGCTTTCTTCTTGAAAGGGGCTCTATTATGACTTGCTTGTCTTGGAAGGGGCTTTGTTATGAAAAAATGTTTTGAAAGGGGCTCTCTCTCTTCCATTAAGATATTATGGATATAAAGGTTTCTTCATCATAGGAAACTTTTTAAATGATAAGTGTTGCCGCAAAAGGCTTTTCCTTTCTTCATCGATAGAACTTTTCGAATAGCCATTGGTTGGAATGAGGTTACTCTTCTCTAGTGAAAAATCTTGCAATATGAAACAATGTTATGAGAAGGGGATTCCTCTTTTATGGAAGGAACTTTTAAACATGCCCTCTCATGAGAGGGGATTCTTTTAGAGAGAATTCTTGTAATATGGAGCATTGTAGTAGGAATAAGGTTCCTTTTTTATGGAATGAACCTTTTTAAACACGTCCTCCCTTGAAAGGGAGTTCTTCTTCTTTAAAGGAAACTCTTGTAAGGTGGAATGTTGTTGTATGAAGGGGTCCTTCTTTGTGGAAAGAACTTTTTCATTCACCCCGTCTTATGAAAGGGGGCTCTTCTCCTTGGGAGAGCACCAGAGATGCGAGAAGTTATCATGTTCGTGAAGCTTTGTTTCGACGTGGTCTTTATTTCCTTGAGACGGTACTAATATATTAAGACTTCTTGAAGTTACTTTCCATATCTGAAACTTCCTTTATTACTTATGAGCTTTATATTATGCCCAATAATTTGGTGCTTGTCTTGTTCGACCAAGTTCTTTAGAACGAAAGTTGTTATCTTGATGCTTCAAAGATCATATATCCCAAGTATTCCCATCCAGGTTGAATGTTGTTTGTTGGAGTCGGTCTTGCTTAACTAAAGTTGGTGGTGCCCCTTTAACGGTGGATAGTAATATGGCTTCCCTTTTCTAGAAGGGACTTTTAAAATTTATGATCCCTTGGGGAGGGTGTTGTGCCCCTCTTTAGGAGAAAACTTGCAGTACCCCAGGAGAGATTCTTTCTTCTTGATAAATGCTTTCAAATATGTAATAATTTGTTCATTAACGTTTCAAGATTTCCGATTATTTTCATTAAGAATGAAGGTACCGTCGAGATCTCCGGAGTCAACCGTAATATTTCGGCAAGATTTTGTTGTTCGGCTGGACGGAATCCCACTAAAAGACTTGCTGTCTTGAACTAAATGGGCTTGAACGTGAGCGGAAGGGGACTCCAAACTGAGTTGAAATAGTGCAAACCTGGGCATAATGGACTCAAAACCGAGCCTCTTTGCTTCCCTGTTTTTACTAAATTTTATGTAGATCTAAATGTTTGGTAGAAACTTGAAGTTTTCTTTCCACTCTTGCTCTTCGATGCTTACTCTTAAAGCGTCTCTGTAAGTTCAAATGAACTCCTAGGTTATCTTGGGCCATTCGGCCTTCAATCTCCATAACGTCTTCATTTACGAACAAATTGGTCCACCGGTGTTCTTTATATCTTCCCGGTATGGATGTGCACTTGTGGGCACTTCGGACATAATGACGATGCTGATTCCGATGGAACCGAGGGTGGTGGTTGCGGTGGCATGTCGCCGGAGTATGCACCTTGTTGGCTAAGAGCAATCGTCATGTCCGACTTCTCAAGACTCGTCGGAGAATATTTCTTTTGACTTCACCGGATATTTCGAAGAGTCGGGAAAAAGATTTCGACAACAGAAATAACACCGGAGAATTTGAACTAGGTTGCTGCTTGTTTACTGAAACAGTGGAGGGACAAAACCAAGACCTTTCGATGGTGAGACAACGGTGGTGATAGCGGATTTGATCGACCATTCTTTTAGAGGTTTAAATGAGACCCGTGATCAAGAGGTCCCACGGATGGCGCCAATGTTGGAACCTATTCCCACGAAGGGGGTAAGGTGCCTAACAAGATGTAGAGAATGGTGATCAAATGTTGATAGTGAGTAAAGAGTATGTTGTATTATTAGTGAATTTGTGGTTATCTTTACATGATTCTTTCCTCTCCTTATATAGAGGGGAGATATTACATGATGTGTGGTTAGTTTCCCTCCAAATCCACAAGAGGCATTTTCCCTCCAAATAAGCTTCTAGAACGTTTGGGCTATTGGGCCTCTTACTGTTGGGCTTGTTGTTGTTACTGGGCTAGAGCCTACTCATGAGGTCCATCTCATGGGTAGGCTCTTCACCACACGAGTAATCGGCATGAGTTACACACGTGGTGTCAATGACGCATGTTTAATGTTGGTTTCATGCATTATGGTGCCGGTTACGTATGCTAAATCCTTACACGTACTAGCTCTACACGAGTTGTGTTAGATGTCTGGTTACATGCTTACCGACATTGGTTATGTGTTCGTAATCGGGCTGCGCATGTATTAGCATTGTAACGCGTCTAATGTGATTGGCTCGACTCGAGTTTAATTTGGAGCTTATCTGAGCTAGCTTGGAATGGGGTTCAAGTCGAGTTCGAGCTAGACTTGGCTCGGCTCAGTTTAATTTGGAACCTTTAAGTGTCATTCCTCGCTGCATCGCATGGGCAAACTACTAGTTATATTACTAGTGGGATTAACCCGTGCTTCGCGGTGGGCATTTGATTGGTAAAAGCTCGGTTAAAAATGCAGATAAAAAACACGTTGAGTGTATGTTTAGAAATCACGTAAATTTATGTACGTTGTTGTATTGTAAGATTTCGGAATCTAATTAGTTTTAAGTATTTTAATTAACAAAAATATTAAGTTTAATAACTAAATATAATATCGAATTTACCATTCAAAAAATTATTTTGTTAAATAATACAAAAATATTAATGTCAAATTCCGATATCTTAACATCATCATTATGGCTTGCACGGTAAAAAAAATGTCTTTATCCAAAACTAAATGAACTAAAATATTTGGTGAATATATCTTAACATCATCGTTATGGCTTGCACTTTCTCGAGAGTGTTATGAAGCGAAAACTAGCCACATACATCAAGGGCTGTGCAGTAATATATTTGGTGAATATATATTTGGATTCTGTGTTACTATGTATGCTTGATTGCTCGTCAAACCGTTAACAAAAACAAACAAGAAACAGTTCCATTCTCAAGTTTTCACAGCACAGACCCTTCCCTTCCTCAAAGGTCGGGCTTATGGTATCATAAACGCAAGATAACAAAAGAAAAGAAACCAAAGAGATTCACATGTTTGTTTGACATTAGTTTCGTTATGCACATTCGCATTACATCATTATCATGCGGATTGTTCACTTCTTTCGGGACAACAAAGCAGCTGCAAGTCCTCCCGCCATAAGACCAACAGCCGTAACAGCCGTGGCAGCAATACCTATACCAATCACTCCATCTGCATACCACACAATACAGTAACATATTCATAAACCATCTCAATTCCATTAAAATCAAATGCATAAAGATTAAAGAATAAAGAATATATATATGCTTTACCTTTCTTGATATGATCTTCAATTGATTTCTTCAGATTTATTGCCTGCCTCCAGTCTGGTGCAATCTGTCAAATTCACATATTATTGTCTAACGTATAAACATGACAAAATTAAATAGCGGGGCAAGCTTGGGCAATAAAAGTAGGGTTTAAACTTATTAATTAAAAGGGGTACAATGGCCATTAAGTAAAAGTTTATTAAAGTTGGGTATACATGATACGTTTAGTTTATGAAATTTTCAAGTTTGTAAGCGTGTATATGAAATTAATCATATAAGATTAGGGTTTAAACTTTAAAAAAATACAATTGAAAGGATGGTCATTAAGTAAAAATTCATTAAAATTGGGCATTTATGAATTTTTATTTTCTTTTTTGGTTGGGTATATATGAAAACTTTCGAGTTTGTAACAGTATATATGAAATTAATCTTTAAATTGTACCTCCAAGCAGCGATCAACAAGATTCCTGCTTCTCGAGTAGTCCCCACTTCTATAGTATCCAACAGCAAGAAGATACATTTTTTCTCTCACTTGCAAAGCGTCACTAGTGTTGGGCAATGAACCTGCAAAGTAACCGTAGTTAGCCTATAGTCATAGCACAAAACAGTTTTAATTTCGATTCAACAATACAACACATCCTAAAGAGTTGTTAATCACCACAATGATGAAACAGATAATTAAGTTGACATAATGACCTTCGAGCATAGCGATCCCACGTTGTACATCTTCAGGTCGCTTTGAATGAACAAGAGCCCATGATAAGCGAAGAAGACACTCGCTTTTGCGTTCATCAGAAGAATCTTTCTCTGCTTCAGCAACTTCACGCTCACAGCCCTGTAATTGAACCGGAAATGTTAATAATATCATTGGATGACATCTTTAATCACATGTATAGATCAACATAGATTACCATACATATCATACGTTTCTTATTTGATTTACAACAAAAAAAAAGTCAATGATGAAATTTCAAGCTGTTTAACCTCTTAAAACAACCCATATTAACTGCAACTCAATGTTTGATTGGTCAGTGGCATAAGTTATGCATAACGTCCAAATCATCAATCCATCATTCAACCAGTTGCAAACTTTAGATTCTAGATTTTTGTGAGAAGTAATACACACCCACCAAAATAACAATTCTTATTAACTAAGTAACAATCATGATAATCTGTAATTTTGCTCAATGTTGAATTTGAAAGCAAAATACAAGAGCAAAACACAGATTTTGATGGATTAGCAAAAGAGGAAAAGAATAAAAAGACTTGAAAGTTCATAAAGATACTTTAGATTCAACAGGATGGGTTCATTGAGGAGCTCCAAAAAAAATCGGGAACCAGCTCAAACGAACTCCGATTGAATGCATTCCAGCAACACCATAACGGTTTGTCGAACCCTAAACAGAAGCCTTATACCCTCAACACTAATGATAAAAATTCTAAGACACTAAAAGCTAAACTCCACCTAGAACCCAATAGCTGCAATTGTTTCTACACTATGCAGTAAATTCGGAAAAATATCGGTAACTTTAATATCATGCAGAATTTATAGATATAAAAATCAGTAAACACTCCTACCAGCTAACCTTTTGCAACTTACAAAACAGTAACAATTCAACCAAGTAGAAGAAACTAATTAAGACTCAAAACACTAAAAATTGGCAATTAAAACTTATTAACTGATTTAGGCGATATTGTGGTAGAGGTCTGATAGCACACGGCATAGTTAGTATGGTTCGAGTATGCAAACCCTAGCACATCATCATAATATCTAAATCCCCAAATATCAATTTAGGTGTTCAATTAGTAATGGAATTTAAGATAGAAGTAAGCAGCAGTTGATAATAGTAACATTGACCACCGAGTGAAACCCTAGAAGCACATAAATCATCCAGTTATATGAATGAATAATACAATACTTACGAGAACAATGTCAGAGTCGCACCAGGGGATATTATCGGAGCCGGTGAAGAAGGTGCCGATCGAATCAAACAGCTTCCCGATCTTCTTTGCATCCATCGATTTGAATTTGATTTGTTTCTGAGAAAGAAAACCCCCAAAACCCTTATATAATAATAATAATAAGACTTGGGCGTTAAGGATGGATAGATACATAGATATTTAATACTAGTTTGGCATAGATATTTAATATTTGTTTGAGACCCGTCTATTACACGGGTAGTTTTAATAAATAATTGATATACAAGAAACAATAAACCTAGTAAACACTATTAATACATAGTCGTTGTACAATAGTATTTAAAACAGTTTTAAAATAAAAGATTATTATAAATATCAAATATTTGAAAAAAAAATATGAAGTAAATGTTAAATTAACAAATTTTGAAGCATAAACTTTAATAATGGTAAATATTATTTTACTATTATAAATTTGTTAAAAATGTGAGGTTTAATGTGGGAGTGACAAATGGCAAAACTTGTAGCTTTTTATTAAAGAGTATAGATAGATTATTCTTGCTAATTAAGTCACTAGATGAACTCCTGCCACGACACAAACCTAACACAAAATTTACTTTCACATAACATTTTATAATTAAAACCAACTTTTTGACCAACATAGAAAAAGCTTTGCTCAAGTATGGTTGAACCATCAAGCAACCGTATCCTTTCTTGACGATTAATTTTAATTAAACATTCGTTGAAACCAAATCATCTATGTCATTATAATCGAATAAGACAATGAAGATTATTTAAAATAAATCTAAATCAGTTATATATAAAATCTAAAAATTCTTGAGGTAAATTAAATGTGGGGGAATCTTTTACAAAAGGAGTTGTTTCAAACAAAAACTAAGTTAAAAAAAAATAAGTTTAAATAAAAGAGATAAAACACCAAAAGATGAAAGATGGGAGAGAGTCGGAGACAAAAGATGTTGGGCCTAAAGGAAAGATTGCAATCTTCTCAATCTCCCTGAATTTGTTTAAGTATTGAACTCGAGAAAGCTCAAGCACTCCGAGCAAGGTTTTTATTTCCTCGAGCATGGTATCCTATCCAAGCAGAATATTACTTCTGAAATAAAGTATTAGTTTCGAGCAAGCTGCACTTCGTTGAGTAAGGAAGTTCTTATATCAAGCAAGGTTTACTACCGAGCAAACCCTTTATAATACTTACTTTAAACTAAGTTCACAAGCAACTTAGTGGGTCGAGCAAGGTATTCAATAATGAAAAATCTCAAGTATGCTGGTAGGGATTTGTGAAAAACTTATCTAAGTGTTACTCCCAGCATGATTTGCCCCCGAGCATGTCTACAGTACCTAGCTATACTTAAAATGTTCAAATAAAACTAAGTATATACAGACTAAAGAGATTTGAGCAAAAACTTGTTTGCTCATAGGAGCTTACCGAGCAAAGTTTTGTTTACTCGTGAAGATTGAAGCATGCTTGAGAGGAATATTTTCACTCTGAAAATATTCTAAGTATGGACCTGCTTGAAGTAATGTTTTGAGCATACTACAAGGTCTTAGGAGCCCTGCTCGACAAGGAAAATGTCTGGCCGTAAACTTGTTTTACACTTGTATTAATTTTTTTTTGAATATTTTGTAATAATTAGAGTTTCTAAAAGGAATGTTAGTGCCTACAAATAGAATATTTAGGTCACACTGATTAATACCTTGAAAACCTTTTTAGACGTCTCTTTAAATATTTCTAAAATGTTTTTATAAGCATAGTAGGGCCTTTTGATAGTGATCAAATCCTTGCAAGATGGTCAATCTTGGGTTTTGAACATATCATAATGAACTTGTTGAGGTGCATATATGTACTCTCAAGAGGCGTTACCTTTGGCTTGAGGTACATGTATGAAGAAACACTAAGTGAACCCACGGGCAGATTATAGATAATCTGGGGGTTAAGTAATGTTTCCCACGAGAATGAGGTCCAGCAGAGAAGGTTGTTCTTCAGGGGACCTGCAAAACAGACACCGTAAGCTCGTCACTGAGAAGGGGGGGGTTCCTCCTTGTGACCACCCTCCGGCGTGAGAATCAGACTAGATTGCTCTGAATATAAGTGTATATTAAGAGATTGCTAGATAAGATTGAGATATCAGATGATGTCCTTACCATTCCAAGGTGTTGGAGTATTTATAGCCGAAGGTAGGTTTCCTAGAAGGTATAGCCGGCTGAATAGTATTCCTGTTCTGCCAACAGTGGACTACGCACAGGCCATGCTGGTTGGTGGATAGGCTACGGCCAACAGTAAAGGTCGGCTGTATACTGTTCCTTTACTGCCGGCTACGCACTGTTCCACCAACTGTAGGATGCGCACGTCCCATCGTAAGGGTTGGTGAGTAGGCAGCGGCTAATAGTGACAAACAGTACTAGAGGGTGCTCCTCCTCGTATTGTTGTCGGTGAGCTGTCACCCTGTGATTGGTTCATGGGCTGCTCTGGTCAAATTGTCTGTTCCGCCCATACCTTAGTAGGTATAGTACGAAAGACCTTCCAGAAGCATACGGACTGGCTCATTTAGGCAGGAGTATTCCCGCCTTGCTCATTCCTTCATGTGACTACTGAAGTAGCGAATGCCTTGTGCGTGTAGCCTTGCTGTTATTGCGGGTAGCCTTCCCTGATGGCTTGTATCCGCAGCTGCGGGAACAGGCGGGGTACTTCGCCATTGGGAGGCTTTCCCTGCGGGTACAGCTGGCGTACTGCGCGTAAGGTTCTCTGAGCATGGTGGGCCCTGCTGGAGCAGTTGGTTATTGCGCAGACGTCCCTATTCAAGGTGAGTCTTGCGGGTCCAACTGGGCTCTGCTGGGACCTACCTCTTCAAGTCCCCCCAGTCCAATGTTCTTCTCATGAATTATTAATAAGTGAGGTGAACTTTTGGACTTAGCAAGGAGTTTTTGAAAAGGGTTTAGTTTTTCGGTTTTCCGTGGTGATTCTTCCCGCGGTTTTCCTGATGTCACGCAGAAATTCCCGACTTTTCTGCTTGATCTTTGGGTGTGAAGCGGGTAGGTTTGTAACATCCTCGTACGTCAGGAGCGTTGAGTCCCACTTGTGTGGATTCTCCGTGGGGTTTTGGTAGTTTTCAACATACTGATCAATTATGCTAAAACCACCAATCCCATCACGGAGTTTCGAACAATATAGTTCTCGACGTTCCCGTCATGCGGGGATGTTATTCCCGTTCCCGCCAGCATGGCCCAGAAGATCCTTCTTGGTTTGAATTCCCTGCAGAGTGCTAGGTATGTGAAGGGTTTTGCCTTGACACTGTACCCGCACTTGTCTTACGGTTACTTTACTTCCAAGGTATTCCTGGCGTCAATTCCCTGCGGGTGCTAAGTATGTGAAGGGTTTTGCCTTAACACTGTACCCGCATCCGTCTTACGGTTACTTGGTTGCCGAGGAATTCTTGGCTTCAATTCCTTGCAGGTGCTAAGTATGTGAAGGGTTTTGCCTTAACACTGTACCCGCACCTGTCTTACAGTTACTTGGTTGCCAAGGTAAGGGGTATTTTCCCGCTTACTTTTGAATCTTTTTGAATTTTGAATTTTGAAATTCGAAGAGTTGGTGGAAGGATAAGAACAGTCCAAACCTCGACACGTCGTGCGACGGTTTCTTCTGACTGTGTCAGGACGTGCAGGAAGTTATGGTGACGTGACAGTACATGGTCATTCCAGACGCTTTTTCAGGCGCGTGGGCGCGATTTTTCGGGCGCGTGGCCGCGAAATTAATGGTATGCGTCCTGTCAACAGCTGTTGCCAGCTTGCTTTTTGCCACGTGTCATAGTTTCATTGCACCTTCGTTTTTTCTCTCTTCCGCATTAATTTCATCGCATTAATTGCGATTAGTATATAAAGGGGGAGAGGGTTCTTTGTAATCCACACTTTCACTCTTCTCTTCATCTTCTTTGCGATTTCCGGCGAATACTCACCTTTTCAGGCAAGCATTCTCCCGAAATCGTTTTCTTCTTTTTCAAGATGTCTCGTGATCTCGAGTCTACAGCTGACGACAAGAGTACTGCTGGCGAGTGCCAGTGTGCTCTGCCTGGCGATCTGTATCGGTACGTCGTCAGGAAGTTCATGCTCGAGTCTCTCGAGCCTGAGTTTCCTGAACCCCATCAGACGGTGTACGATGCCCCCAGAGGCAAGATCGGGGTTTATGCTGCATTCTTTGTTTATGGGAATCTTAGGTTCCCATTGACAAAGTTTGTTTACCGTGTCCTTGAGAGGCACGGTGTTCATTTGACCGAGTTGCACCCCATGGCGATCGCCAAGATTCGCCACTTCGAGTGGGTGTGCCGGATTTTGGGCATTGAGCCCTATGTTGACCGCCTGATGACCTTCTACACTTGGAGGTGCATCCAGGGGTGGTACACGTTGATAACCCGGATCAAGGGTTTGAAGATTTGCGCAACCGAGCGCAGTCTTCGCGCGTGGAAGCGGGAGTTCTTCTTCATATCCGCCCGCGCCATCCCCATTGCCATGAAATTCAAGAACGGGCAAGTACTTCCCAGCCTTCACGCCTCCAACTACGAGGAGGCGGAATGGTTTTCGAAGATATCCCGAGTCCAATCTCCGGTTTACCGGTTTGCGGAGTCCGGGATGGTGATGTTGGGGATGAGCCGGGTGTGGAAGGAGGCGGACGCGCGAAAGATTCCGATCGTCCTCGAATACGGTTCGAACTCTGTTCCTTACGGTATGCTTTATTTCTTTTTTGTTGATTCTGAATTTCTTCTAACTTCTTTCCTGTTTATTTCAGAGGGGAACGACTTGCAGTCGCTCCTGAACCCGCGGGAGGCTGACGGTCCCGCTCGGATGGGTACTCGTGCTCTGGACGAGAACGAGTTGCCCATCCTTGAACAAACGGCGGATCGGTTCGTGGAGGTCTATCCGCAAGGCCATGAGATCCTTAGCTCCCGTCGGCCAGGTAAGGCCCTATTCGACCCTCGACCCCTCAATGTTGAAACCTCTGCTGGAATTCCTCTAATCGTATGTTCTGATGAGGAATCCGCAGATGGTCCTCCGTTGGTGCGGAAGAAGAAGGCTGCCGGCGGGAAGGGGAAGGAGAAGGTGGCCTCCACAGCCGATCCAGCGCCTCGGTCTGACTCGGAGACCGAGAGCGAAGAGGTGGCGGGGAATCCCGGTGGTGATAAGATCACCATTCCGGAGGCTGTGACAACTGTCACCGAAGAGCCCAGGATGACGACGGTGACCGGCGTGAAGAGGCCGGCTCCATCGGGTTCGTCCCCGCCTCTCCGTACCTTTAGGCTCAAGAAAACCCGTAAGTACAAACTTCCTTTATCTTTAGCTTCATAGTTTAATGTCATTTTAACACTTGTCTTCTTTACGCAGGCGTGGATGTTGACGCATTCCAGGGTGGAGCGCAGAGGAGTACCTCTCCGCCAATGACGGTAGGCTTGGTCAGCCTTCCTGAGGCGACGACCCAGGCGCCTGCGCCTGCATCCGCTGGTTCAGTCGCTCACTCCTTTGAGCCGACTGTTCCAGCTGTGATGACGTCACCGCCGGCTGTGAGTGCTATTTTTACAGCATCTTTCACCGAGCCGGCGGTTACTATTGCTGCGGATTCTGCAGCGGCCACCGCGGCGGCCGCCACCATGCCTCCTCCGTCATTGGCAACGACGGCCGATCCTTCAGGTATGCATGGGGCGTATCGCCAAACTCTGCCACCTTCCCATCTGCCTGACCTCTTGGATGGATTTCCCTTGGGTTCAGGTGATGGGTTCGGCGGCTATCGGCCTGTTATTGACCCTACAGGTGCGTAGGGTTCTTTTGGCCTTTTTTATATTTTTCAATCATCTTTTCCTAACTGCTCTTTGTTTTTTGCAGTGTCGGATTCCAATGAAGTGTATGTTCCACGATGGAACATTCGCCGATGAACAACCCTTCGCACCCCTGTGGAGTGCGTGGAGTGGGCTCGTCACGCTGCTCCTAGTGGTGCGTTGGGGGAAGCCATGGCTAGCTACCAGGAGGGTAGGCTAAGCAATGAGCTTCGGGTTCTCCTGGCCCGGATGCAGCCGCGCGTCGAGCTGCTTTGTCGTGAAAACGACAAGTTAAAAGCAGCTCGCCTTCAGGAAGTAGCTCAGGCGCGGGCTGTCCGGGAGGAGAATAGGAGGCTTTCCGCCGCGGCGGCGGAGAAGGAGAAGGCGTTCAAGGCCCTTGAAGTCGAGGTTCAGGCCCGTCTCGAGGCTCGCTCCAAGGCTGCCCAAGCTGTTAATGAACTGCTTCGGCTGGCTAAGGAGACTGCTAGGAACGCGACTGAAAGGGCCACCAAGGCTGAAGCTGTTGCCGAGCCTCTACGCGTGGAGAATGAAGAGCTTAAAGCCAAATTAGAGGCTCTCCAGCAGGCTCATGATGCTTTGGCGATAGAGGACGCGAAGAAGCTTCAAGAGATCCTGGACCAGAGGGGAGTGCTTGACCACACTGAGCGGAAGCTAAAGGGCGTCGAAGAGGCTGCTGCAAAGGAAGTGTTGCTTGCCAACCTTAATAAAAGTGAAGCCGAACGCGCCTGTACCCAAGCTCAAGCCGCCCTCCAAGAAGCTCTGGTTGCCAAGGAATGGCTTCTTCGAGAAACGTTGTCTCGGGTAAGTCTAGCTTCATGTCTTCACGCTTTTCTTTATAAATAGAAAAGGTTCTGATACTTGTATTTTTTTTCTTTGTAGGTTGTGCATCGGGTCTTTTCAGAGACGTCTTATGACGATGCTATGAGCGCAGCCCTCAACGCTTCTCATGAGGATGGGGAAAAGGCCGGCTTCCTGCTTGGTCTAGGGTTCGTTGAGAAAGGCATCCCGCCTTCCAACTTCCCTTTGTACGATGTGGATACTGAAGCTATTTACGACCAAGCAGTGAACCAGTATGCCGCCTTCCCGCATCCTGTGGTGGAGAAGGTGAACGAAGTCGCTGCTGCTGATGATGGGCTAGCTATTCTTAAAGCCTTCCTTGAACCACCACGCTCTACTGATGGAGCGGGTCCAAGTGGAAGTGGTCCTGAAGCCTGATTCTGAAGATCCCTTTCCACCATTAGCGTAGATTTTTGCTTTTGTATAGCTATCTTTGTAATGTTTGAATTTGATGAAATAAAGATTGTGTTTGTTCTTTGCCTTGTTTATTTTACGCATGTTTTGATCTAACTTAGTAATTTCTTTAGTACTTGGATAAGTTAACTTTTTAACGTGGTAAATTATAAGTTTGTTTCGCTTCCTCTTTCATGATTGTGCGGGTATGACCGTCACTTACACTTAGTAGGATGGCTTAACTTTGAAATTTTCTGACCTGCGTGGAAGTTTTCCTCATCTTTTCCTTTGAAATTTTCTAAGTGTTCAGAATAAGTTAACCTTTGAACGTGGTATGTGACACCCGGTAAATTCCCAATCCCTTAAACCAAGTAATCAACCTAAATATTAGGTAATTATGTTATATGCGCCTTGCGCGAGCGCGCTATGTTAGAATCAGCGCGTGCATTTGTTATGTGCGCCTTGCGCGAGCGCGCTATATTAGAACCAGCGCGTGCATTTGTTATGTGCGCCCTGCGCGAGCGCGCCATGTTAGTCAGCGCGTGCATTTGTTATGTGCGCCCTGCGCGAGCGCGCCATATTAGAGTCAGCGCGTGCATTTGTTATGTGCGACCTGCGCGAGCGCGCCATGTTAAGAACCAGCGTGGGCATATGTTATATGCGCCATGCGCGAATGTTTTGGCTTTATGTTTTCATGTACCTTAACGTTATGTTGTCTAATGGGTTGACCATCCCGCATGATGCTAAGGCGGGTGCATCCTAAATCGTTTATGCGCGTGCGGAAGGGAACTAACCTCCCCGCATGGCGGGAACATTGAGAGCTAGTTTGTCTGAAGCTCCAAGATGGAATTGACTTCAACATAACTGATCACTATGTTGAAATACCAAGACCACCTGGAGAATCTACAAATGAAACTCAATGTCCCTAACTGCGAGAAGGTTACGTGCCTACCCGCAGCAAAGAAATGTCCTTCACGCAGAAAGCTATGCGCACAAAGTGACGCGCACAGAACACTCAGTCTATTCTCCAGACGTAAGGAGATTACTCCCGCCCAAAAGGAAACAGTAGCGTGTTTCAGAGATTTTCCACTTTTTACTGTACACTGACAAAAGTACCTGAAAAAGCACACTGTAACATGAAAAGTCAACTGTCAGCCACCCTATTCTCACCAACCCCAGACCTGCATGTCCTGACCAAATCAAATCAAAATCTTTTATCCACTACTCCACTCTTAAATAAATAATAATAATTTCCATACTTTATCATCATTACACCTAGATATGAAAAGATTACAATCCCCTAAAGCAAGGGATTGTGTTCCCTTGAGTTTGCCTATAAATATGTAACCTAAGTTATCACCCAAACACACTTCAAACTTCTCTCTTAAGAACTGCAAACTTGCACTAATCATCTCCCAAGCATCCGTTGTTTTCATTTCCGATCCTGTTACTAGACCTTCAATTCAAAGGCCAACACCAAGAAAACCCAAATCTCGATTAATCCCTTAACAAGAACCACAGGTGAGTCTCACAGCCCCTATTTTCACTGTTTTCACTATTTTTAAACTGTTTTCGGGGCGAGGGACACGTACTTAAATAATGTTTTATCATGGTATACTTACAAGCTATGCAAGCGATTATGTGTTTAAATTATATTTCATGATGAGCAATGCGAACGGTTATCTAAGGTTTTCGATGTATGTGCGCTAGAACTCGAGTAAGTGATCACTTTACCATTGGAACTCTAAGGGTAGGGACTGCTGGTTTGATCCGCCCACTCGTAGGGGTCGCACCTCTTACACAGACGAGTGCCTAGTATGGTCATGGGGCAGTACTATGGGTTTGAGCCCGCTTGTAGAGGTCGCTCCTCTTACGCAGACGAGCGCCTTGTTTTCCGGCACAACGTCTGCGCGTAACCCGCGGGACGGTATTATTCGCTCGTAGTGGCAGCGCCACTTACACAGACGAGCACGGCTTTTCAGAAATGTCCACGCGCAACCCGCGGGACGGTATTACTTATTTCGCTCGTAGTGGCAGCGCCACTTACACAGACGAGCACAGTTCCCAGAAATGTTCGCGCGTAACCCGCGGAATGATTTTATCAGAATGTGTTGATAGAACTATGTTTTACCAAGCATGTGTTTTAATGATGCTATCAGAATTATGTTTCAGAATGATTTTTATCAAGATTATGATGCAATACGATTTATCAAGTTACTAAAACTTGTGAACTCACTCAGTTTATACTTATTCAAATGTTTTACGTGTCTTTCAGGAGATAACTAGGTAGCGCATGGAGTCACACTTAGAGCACCTCACGCTGAACATCTAAAACTAGCTTTTTGGAAGATTTTAGTTCTATCCCTTCGATGCGCGTGGTTGTTCCCGCCGCGCAAGGGGATATGGCGTGGAAATCTTCAACAGTTTTTATACTTGGATGTTTTTATGTAATTTTTAAACAATGTAATGTATTTGTATTAAACTTTTCATGCGCAATGAAAATCTTACTTTGAATGTTTGCAATGGCCCGTGCTTAATTATCAATCCCCACTCGCGCGCGCCCGGCTGTTTCCGCCGCTCAGGGCCGGGTGTGACAGATTGGTATCAGAGCACTGGTTATAGCGAACTAGGAAAAGAAGTTTTAACCTAGACTATAACCGTTGGGGAATCGCATGAAATATTTTTCAAAGAAAATATTTTCAAAAGAAACTATACACACACTTAGGAACACGGGTCACACAGTGTCTAGTAAATAAAGATAAAGAACATTATGTGCTCAGAGTACATGCGCTAAGTTTAATATATTTTCACTCTTTTAAAGCGAGAATGCCTCCAACCAGAGCCAAGGGAATTACCATGACACCCGAGGAACTCGCGGAAATAATCGCGCAGGCGATTGCTACACATGAGGCCAGCAAGGCCGAATCAAGTCAGGGTCGTCAGAACGAGACCCCAGAACCCGATTCAGGAGCCTTGGACAAAGGGTGCTCCTATAAGACATTTATGGCCTGTAGGCCTTGGCCATTCAAGGGTACCGAATGGGCCATTGGGCTCTACAACTGGATTGACAAGATGGAGACAGTTCTCTCCATTAGCAGATGTAGTGAGAACCAGAAGGTCCTTTACGCGACCTGCATGTTCTAAGAAGCAGCTTCGTCTTGGTGGAAGCTTCAAGTGAAGAATTTGGGGCGAGAAGTTGCTCTTCACAAGACCTGGGAAGAACTGAAGGAAATGATGATGAGAAAGTTCTGCTCTCGCGCAGAAATCCAGAGTCTGCAGCAGGAATTCTGGAACCACACCATGGTAGGAACGGATATCGACGCCTACAACAACCGGTTCAACGAGCTTTGCCAGTTGGTACCAGACATGGCAAACACGGAGGAAAAGAAGATCGAGAGGTATATTTTTGGGTTACCTCCTGTTGTTAGGGTTCCGCTCAACGCCGCAGCGCCTCCAACCTTTGATGAGGCGGTAGCGCGGGCCATCACCCTTACAAGGGACACGGTCCGTGCGGGTATGTTAACTACGCGCGGAAACGAGCAGCGAACCTCTGACTCCAAGAGGAAATGGAACTCTCACCACCGAGGGTCCGACTCCAAGCAGCCACCGTTCAAGAAGCAGGAAAGCGCAAGGGTTTACGCGATCCAAGCCGCGGAGCCATCAAGGAAAGGATACAGCGGGCCTTACCCATGGTGCAACAAATGCAAGTTTCACCACGAGGGTGAATGCGCGAGCGTCACGTGCGCCAAATGTAACAGGCCAGGGCACAAGACGATGAATTGCCGTGCTAAAGAAGCTGGAGCCAGCGACAACTGCTACGCATGCGGAAAGCCAGGGCATTTCAGTCGGGATTGCCCGCAAAGGGGAAACCAAGCTCGCGGGAGAGCTTTTGTGATCGGCGCGGGTGAAGCTAAAGAAGAGCCGAATGTGGTAACCGGTACGTTTTTGCTTAACGACCATTTTGCATCTGTCTTATTTGATACTGGCGCTGACCTAAGTTTTATATCTGCTGAGTTTAAAAACTCCCTAGGCTTAGCAACCAGTAGGCTAGACACGCCTTATACTATAGAACTAGCCAATGGAAGGCAGTTATGCGCGAACGAAAGAACTGAACAATGTGTTATAGTCATGGGAGGTCACGGGTTCAATATTAACTTGTTACCAATAGACTTGGGAAGTTTTGACATTGTGGTAGGTATGGATTGGTTAGTCGAGAACCGCGCGGAAGTTATTTGCCATGAGAAGCAGGTTCGGATCCCACTGTTGAACGGAGAAACCTTGGTAATTCAAGGGGAAAGAAGGGGAGTTGCGACGAAACTAATTTCGTGCCTAAAGGCGCGCAAGTGCCTAAGGAAAGGGTGCTACGCCTTCCTGGCGCATGTCGTAGAGAAGAAAGGAGATGAGCGAAGAATTGAAGACTTACCAGTAGTGCGCGAATTTCCAGAAGTTTTTCCTGAAGATTTGCCCGGATTGCCGCAGCCGCGACAAGTAGAATTTCGTATTGATTTAGTCCCAGGAGCTGCGCCAGTAGCTCGAGCGCCTTATCGATTAGCTCCATCTGAGATGCAAGAGCTATCCAATCAGTTACAGGAACTATTGGATAAGGGTTTCATACGCCCAAGCTTCTCACCTTGGGGAGCTCCAGTACTGTTTGTTAAGAAGAAGGATGGTTCGTTCAGAATGTGTATTGACTATAGGGAGCTGAACAAGCTGACAGTCAAGAATCGGTACCCCTTACCGAGGATTGACGACTTATTTGACCAGTTGCAGGGATCCAGTTATTATTCGAAGATAGATCTACGGTCAGGATATCACCAACTTAGGGTCCATGAGGAAGATGTGCCGAAAACAGCCTTCCGAACTAGATACGGCCATTATGAGTTCTTAGTGATGCCTTTCGGGCTAACTAATGCGCCGGCTGTATTCATGGATCTGATGAACCGCGTGTGCAAACCATACTTGGACAAGTTTGTGATTGTGTTTATAGATAATATTCTGATTTACTCTCGGACCAAGGCCGAGCATGAGCAACATCTGAGATTGATTTTGGAATTGTTGAGGAAAGAAAAGTTGTATGCAAAGTTTTCCAAATGTGAGTTTTGGCTTAGAGAAGTTCACTTTCTCGGTCACGTTGTAAACGAGAAAGGAATACACGTTGATCTTTCCAAAGTCAAGGCCATCGAAAACTGGGAAGCGCCAAAAACCCCAACTGAGGTGAGGCAATTCCTAGGACTAGCTGGCTACTATCGACGCTTCATTGAGAACTTCTCCAAGATAGCTCTACCACTGACCGCGCTAACTCAGAAAGACAAGAAGTTTGTTTGGGGCGAAAATCAGGAAACAGCATTTCAAATGTTAAAACAGAAGTTATGTAGTGCGCCAATTCTGTCTCTGCCCGAGGGGACGGATGACATCGTCGTTTACTGCGACGCTTCACATCAGGGACTCGGATGTGTCCTTATGCAGCGAGACAAAGTCATAGCGTATGCCTCGCGCCAACTCAAGGCCAATGAAAAGAACTACACAACGCATGATCTGGAACTTGGAGCGGTTGTCTTCGCGCTAAAGATTTGGCGCCATTACCTCTATGGTACAAAGTGTATAATCTTTACGGATCACAAGAGCCTTCAACATATATTTGATCAAAAGGATTTAAACATGAGGCAACGAAGATGGGTGGAGTTGTTGAATGATTATGATTGTGAAATTAAGTACCACCCTGGAAAGGCGAATGTAGTAGCAGACGCTCTAAGTAGGAAGGAGCGAATAAAAACGCTACGAGTCAAGGCTCTAAGGTTGACCATTCACACAGATCTCTCTACCCGCATCCGAGACGCTCAGCAAGAAGCCTTGAAACCAGAGTTTGTTAAAAACGAATCCCTTGGAGGTATGATTAAGAATTTGGAGATCAAAGAGAACGACACTCGATATTTTGCTAACCGCATATGGGTCCCTCTCAGGGGAGGATTGCGCGAGCAAGTATTAAACGAAGCTCACAAGACGAAGTATTCCGTACATCCTGGCACAGACAAGATGTACCAAGATGTTAAAACGCTGTATTGGTGGCCCAATCTTAAAGGCGCCATCGCGACGTATGTCAGTAAGTGCCTGACGTGTTCGAAGGTAAAGGCTGAATACCAGAAGCCGTCAGGGTTGCTTCAACAGCCAGAAATTCCCATGTGGAAGTGGGAACAAATCTCTATGGACTTCATCACCAAACTGCCAAGGACATCTGGGGGTTACGACACGATCTGGGTTATTGTGGATCGGCTAACTAAGTCAGCGCACTTCCTGCCGATCAAGGAAACCGATAAGATGGAAAAGTTAGCCCGATTGTATATTCGAGAAGTAGTTTCAAAACATGGAGTCCCAGTGTCCATCATTTCTGATAGAGATAGTCGGTTCACCTCAAGATTTTGGAGATCGTTACAAGGGCTTTAGGTACTCGTCTTGATATGAGTACAGCTTATCATCCTCAAACGGATGGGCAAAGCGAGCGAACAATCCAGACATTGGAAGATATGCTACGCGCGTGCGCGATCGATTTCGGAGGTAGCTGGGATACTCATCTCCCATTGGTTGAATTTTCTTACAACAACAGTTATCACACAAGCCTCAAGGCTGCGCCGTTTGAAGCTTTGTATGGGCGCAAGTGTAGATCCCCACTGTGCTGGGCTGAAGTGGGTGACAAGCAAATGACTGGTCCAGAATTGATCCAAGAAACAACAGACAAGATTTTTCAGATACGGGATCGCCTTAAGACAGCGCGCGACAGACAGAAGAGCTACGCAGATGTGCGAAGGAAACCGTTGGAGTTTCAAGTAGGGGATAGAGTACTTTTGAAAGTCTCTCCATGGAAAGGAGTCCCCCGTTTCGGCAAGCGAGGAAAGTTGAATCCGCGCTACATTGGACCATTTGAGATCCTGGAAAGGATCGGTCCGGTTGCTTATAAACTCCGTTTACCCGCCGAACTCAGTGGAGTTCATGATACGTTTCATGTGTCCAACCTCAAAAAGTGCTTATCTGACGAAACGTTGATTTTGCCGTTGGAAGAGATTCACATCGACAAACAGCTGCACTTCGTAGAAGAACCTATAGCAGTAACCGATTGGAAAGAACAAAAGTTACGCAGAAGCAAAATCAAGTTAGTAAAGGTTCAATGGAAATCAAGGCGTGGGCCTGAATTCACTTGGGAAAGAGAAGATCAAATACGCAAGAAATACCCACACCTCTTTCAGAGCATGGCTTCTGCCAGCAACGTCTCCTGAATTTCGGGACGAAATTCGCTTAACAGGGGGAGAATGTGACACCCGGTAAATTCCCAATCCCTTAAACCAAGTAATCAACCTAAATATTAGGTAATTATGTTATATGCGCCTTGCGCGAGCGCGCTATGTTAGAATCAGCGCGTGCATTTGTTATGTGCGCCTTGCGCGAGCGCTCTATGTTAGAACCAGCGCGTGCATTTGTTATGTGCGCCCTGCGCGAGCGCGCCATGTTAGTCAGCGCGTGCATTTGTTATGTGCGCCCTGCGCGAGCGCGCCATATTAGAGTCAGCGCGTGCATTTGTTATGTGCGACCTGCGCGAGCGCGCCATGTTAAGAACCAGCGTGGGCATATGTTATATGCGCCATGCGCGAATGTTTTGGCTTTATGTTTTCATGTACCTTAACGTTATGTTGTCTAATGGGTTGACCATCCCGCATGATGCTAAGGCGGGTGCATCCTAAATCGTTTATGCGCGTGCGGAAGGGAACTAACCTCCCCGCATGGCGGGAACATTGAGAGCTAGTTTGTCTGAAGCTCCAAGATGGAATTGACTTCAACATAACTGATCACTATGTTGAAATACCAAGACCACCTGGAGAATCTACAAATGAAACTCAATGTCCCTAACTGCGAGAAGGTTACGTGCCTACCCGCAGCAAAGAAATGTCCTTCACGCAGAAAGCTATGCGCACAAAGTGACGCGCACAGAACACTCAGTCTATTCTCCAGACGTAAGGAGATTACTCCCGCCCAAAAGGAAACAGTAGCGTGTTTCAGAGATTTTCCACTTTTTACTGTACACTGACAAAAGTACCTGAAAAAGCACACTGTAACATGAAAAGTCAACTGTCAGCCACCCTATTCTCACCAACCCCAGACCTGCATGTCCTGACCAAATCAAATCAAAATCTTTTATCCACTACTCCACTCTTAAATAAATAATAATAATTTCCATACTTTATCATCATTACACCTAGATATGAAAAGATTACAATCCCCTAAAGCAAGGGATTGTGTTCCCTTGAGTTTGCCTATAAATATGTAACCTAAGTTATCACCCAAACACACTTCAAACTTCTCTCTTAAGAACTGCAAACTTGCACTAATCATCTCCCAAGCATCCGTTGTTTTCATTTCCGATCCTGTTACTAGACCTTCAATTCAAAGGCCAACACCAAGAAAACCCAAATCTCGATTAATCCCTTAACAAGAACCACAGGTGAGTCTCACAGCCCCTATTTTCACTGTTTTCACTATTTTTAAACTGTTTTCGGGGCGAGGGACACGTACTTAAATAATGTTTTATCATGGTATACTTACAAGCTATGCAAGCGATTATGTGTTTAAATTATATTTCATGATGAGCAATGCGAACGGTTATCTAAGGTTTTCGATGTATGTGCGCTAGAACTCGAGTAAGTGATCACTTTACCATTGGAACTCTAAGGGTAGGGACTGCTGGTTTGATCCGCCCACTCGTAGGGGTCGCACCTCTTACACAGACGAGTGCCTAGTATGGTCATGGGGCAGTACTATGGGTTTGAGCCCGCTTTTAGAGGTCGCTCCTCTTACGCAGACGAGCGCCTTGTTTTCCGGCACAACGTCTGCGCGTAACCCGCGGGACGGTATTATTCGCTCGTAGTGGCAGCGCCACTTACACAGACGAGCACGGCTTTTCAGAAATGTCCACGCGCAACCCGCGGGACGGTATTACTTATTTCGCTCGTAGTGGCAGCGCCACTTACACAGACGAGCACAGTTCCCAGAAATGTTCGCGCGTAACCCGTGGAATGATTTTATCAGAATGTGTTGATAGAACTATGTTTTACCAAGCATGTGTTTTAATGATGCTATCAGAATTATGTTTCAGAATGATTTTTATCAAGATTATGATGCAATACGATTTATCAAGTTACTAAAACTTGTGAACTCACTCAGTTTATACTGATTCAAATGTTTTACGTGTCTTTCAGGAGATAACTAGGTAGCGCATGGAGTCACACTTAGAGCACCTCACGCTGAACATCTAAAACTAGCTTTTTGGAAGATTTTAGTTCTATCCCTTCGATGCGCGTGGTTGTTCCCGCCGCGCAAGGGGATATGGCGTGGAAATCTTCAACAGTTTTTATACTTGGATGTTTTTATGTAATTTTTAAACAATGTAATGTATTTGTATTAAACTTTTCATGCGCAATGAAAATCTTACTTTGAATGTTTGCAATGGCCCGTGCTTAATTATCAATCCCCACTCGCGCGCGCCCGGCTGTTTCCGCCGCTCAGGGCCGGGTGTGACATGGTAGATGATAGGTTGAAGTTTTGCTTCCTTGTTCGTGATTGTGCGGGTAAGACCGTCACTTGCACTTACAAGGATGGCTAAACTTTACTTACATCTGACCTGCATGTAGGTTTTCCTTATTTTTAGCGTTGTGTTTATGCGGGTTTTGCCGCCTTCCACACGTAACGACTTACTTCTTCCCCCATTTGTGCGGTGAATACCGGCACCAGTGTGGGAAGTTCATAAGTATAAAGGTAAGGCTATCAACACATTGTGAAAGGAGAATCATTTCCATTAGAAGTGGCTCTAGGCCTTTTCTTTACAAGTTTGGAATTGATCTACATATAACATTTGCGTAATTGAGCTCCATTCCATGTTCTTGGGATGGGAGTGCCATCGAGCCTTTCGAGCCGGTATGCGCCCTTTCCCAGGACTTCTTTGATAATGTATGGCCCTTCCCAGACCGGGGCCAGCTTTCCTGGGCGTTCTTGGTTCGAAGCCTCGTTGTTACGCAGTATGTAGTCTCCTATATTGAAGTTGCAGAGTTTTACCCGCGTGTTGTAGTACTTTTGCATTTGTCGCTTGTAGTTCTCTTCACGCACTGCGGCTAAGTCTCTGCGTTCCTCGGTTAGCATAAGGTCCAACCGTCTTTCCGCATCATTGTCTTCTGGCTGAATCAAGACCCTTGGTGAGGGCAAACCAATTTCGACCGGGACCATGGCTTCAGTGCCATAAGTGAGACTGAACGGGGTTTCTCCCGTACTGGCCTTCTTTAGCGTTCTGTTTGCCCAAAGGACGTGCGGAAGCTCGTCCACCCAGCCGGATCTGTGTTCCGAGAGTCTTTTCTTTATGCCTTCGAGGATGCTCTTATTTGCTCTTTCCACCTCACCATTACCTTGCGGGTGTGCCACTGAGGTAAAGGTGTGGGTGATTTGAAGTTCTTTCAGCCACTGTTGTAGCTTTTTGTCAGCAAAGTTGGTGCCGTTATCGCTCACCAAATTCTGTGGAAGTCCAAAACGACAAATAATAAATTCCCAAATAAATTTTTTGATATGTTTCGCGGTTGTTTGGGCTAAAGGTTTTGCTTCTATGCACTTGGTGAAGTAGTCGATGGCTACCACTAGGAACTGAACATTTCCTGCTGCTGTAGGAAATGGGCCTGTCACATCGATGGCCCACTTCTGAAATGGCCATGAAAAAGTGACTGGAACAAGTTCATTCTTCGGGCGGTGCGTGTTGGGTGCGTAAAGCTGGCAAGACCTGCATTTTCTGATGTATGCCAGTGCATCCGTATGCATCCCCGGCCAAAAGTATCCCGCGTTGTTTAGCTTAGCTACAACAGCGCGGGGACCTGCGTGTACTCCACAGATGCCTTCGTGTACTTCCCTTAGGAGGTAGTCAGCATCTTGGTTGTCCACGCATCTTAAGAGTGGGCCAAGAAAGTTACGTCTGTAAAGGATGTCATCGATGAGTTGATAATTCAGTGCTTTACAGCGTAGTTTTCTTGCCTGTGTTTTGGACTCCGGTAGTGTACCTGCCGCAAGGTATTTTATTATTGGTGTCATCCACGTTTCCGTGCCGGTTTGGATGACGCAAATTTCCTTGTGCGGGACCGAAGGTGTCTCGAGGAGTTCAATGCGTATATCCTTTCCTAAGTGGGTGAAGGCTAATGATGCAAGCTTGCTTAACGCATCCGCAGATTTGTTTTCACTTCGCTTGACGTGTATGACTTTGCAGTCATTGAAATCGCGCATAAGGGATTTTGCTTGTGCGAGGTACAGGGCCATTGTGTCGTTCACGGCCGTGTACGTCCCGTTGATTTGATTGGCTACTAACATGGAATCCACGTGGGCTTCCAAGTTTTTTACTCCCATCTTACGCGCAATTCTCAGCCCAGCCAAGAATGCCTCATACTCGGCTTCGTTATTCGTACTTGGAAAATCCAGTCGAATAGCGTAAGTGTATTCTTGGCCCGCTGGGTTGGTTAGTTTTAGCCCTGCGCCTGAACCCTCGTTATTGGCTGCCCCATCAGTGTAGAGTCGCCAGACATCATTGATGTCTTGTGCTGGAGAGGGTTGAGCCTCTTCCTGGCACTCTTTTTCCCGCGATGCAGGCACTTCTGCAATAAAGTCGGCCAGAACCTGGCCTTTTATGGCTGGTCTTGGCTTATACTTTATCATGTATTCTCCTAACTCAATTGCCCATTTGGCTAGGCGTCCCGATAACTCGGGTTTGCCTAGAACGTTTGCAAGTTTGAAGTTGGAGAGAATGGTGATTGGGTGACCCTGGAAATATCGTCTTAACCTGCGTGAAGCGTGTATAAGTGCTAAGACTAATTTTTCGAGGGTAGAGTACCGGGTTTCTACGTCTGTTAGGATACGGCTGACATAATAGATTGGCATTTGGATGCATTTTCGCTCTACTAGCAGGACTGCCCCGGTTGCTCTATCAGTTGCGGAAAGGTATAGGATTAACTCCTCTCCCGCTTCTGGTGCTGTGAGTGTTGGGAGTTCGATCAAACGTGACCGAATCTCCTGAAAAGCTGCTTCCGCTTCTGGTGTCCAGCGGAAGTGCGTTTTCTTTAAACAGTTTCTCAACGTTGACACGAAGGGAAACGACTTATCCGCGTGGTTTGCCAAAAAGCGATTAAGTGCCACTAGTCGTCCATTCAGTGTCTGAGCCTGTTTGATGGTAGTAGGTGATTCCATTTTGATAATGGCTTCGACCTTTTCAGGGTTCGCTCTGAAGCCATCTTTAGTGACGATGACCACCAAGAACTTCCCTTCTTCCATTCCAAAGGCACACTTGCTCGGGTTGAGCTTCATGTGTAACATCCTGAAATTTTAATTATAAATAAAGAAAGTTATGTTTAGTGATTTCACGTTGTTAATTATTTAATGTCGAGTAAGGAGGGAGTTGGGCTTAGATTGCGTAAGATGGGTTAAATGAGAATGGGCCTCGGGTCCGTGGGCTTAGAGGGATATAAATATCCCATCCCAAACCCAATCTTTCATTTCCACCTTCTTTCTTCACACACTCAAAACACACACGTTCTAACCGATCAAGATTCGAAGCCGAGACCCGAGATTTTGTTGATAGATCTGAGTTGGTAAGGTAAGAACAAATCCACCAAAGCTAATATTACTGAAAATGGTTAGGATTGGATGGGTTAACCGGACCCGAAACCCAAACTGCCCAAATCGGACCCCTAAAACGTCGATTTTAGGCCGATTTGATGGTTGGGATTTGTAGGCGCCGATCATACGATTCCGTGGGTACCAAAATCGAGTTATTTGGCTAAGAAACGAAGGATTTATGGGCAAACAGATCTGCAGCGCGATAACTTCGCCTGCAAGATTAAGTTCGCCTGATGAACTTCGCCTTCAAGCGTAACTTCGCCTAAGGTTTAACTTCGCCTGAAGCCAAGTTCGCCTAAGGATAACTTCGCCTACGGCCAAGTTCGCCTAAGGTTTAACTTCGCCTGAAGCCAAGTTCGCCTAAGGTTTAACTTCGCCTGAAGCCAAGTTCGCCTAAGGTTTAACTTCGCCTGAAGCCAAGTTCGCCCGAGGTTTAACTTCGCCTGAAGTGAAGTTCGTTTAGAAAATAAATTAAAAACCTAATGGAAAATGTGTTAAGGCAGTTATCGAAAATAAAATTTTTCCAAGCTGACCTGGCAGCTTAACCCCAGCCAGGGGCTCTGCCCCTTGGACCCCGCTAGGGGCTGCCGCCCCTAGAACCCCGCTGCCAGGGGCGCTGCCCCCGGACCCCCGTTCGTTGTGGGTCATATATAGATAGAAATACAAAACGAGTAGTAGTAGTTAATTGATATGTGTAAATATTATACAGTTAGCCGAGCCCAGTTAAAGAAAGGAATTACGATCAACGGCGAGCGTAACAGGATCCAGGTGAGTTTCTAGCCCCATTCCTTGTTATGTTTTCGGGGCTGTGTGCATACTTGATGTGTTGTTAATACATTTATCCTAAGTGATAAGTGTATGTCATATGTGATATATGTGATATGTATGAATGATTGCTTGATGGTACGTGAACGATCTTCGGATATTGCACGTACTGTCAGGTTGTAACGTTATAAATATGGTAAGTATGATATGTATGTTTATGTGTATGAACGTAATAAAGTTAATAAAAGAAGGAAATGACGGTTGTATGGTTGTATGGTTACGAAAAGGGTACCGAGCCCTAATAATACTCGAGGTATGATGTATGGTTGTATGGTAACGAAGAGGGAATCGAACCCTACTAATATTCGCAAACAAGGGACCAGACCCTCATAATATCTGTGATGTTAGGGACCAGACCCTTATAATATCTGTGATGTTAGGGACCAGACCCTTACAATATCTGTGAGGATAGGGACCAGACCCTCATAATATCTGTGATGTTAGGGACCAGACCCTTACAATATCTGTGATGTTAGGGACCAGACCCTTATAATATCTGTGATGTTAGGGACCAGACCCTTACAATATCTGTGAGGATAGGGACCAGACCCTCATAATATCTGTGATGTTAGGGACCAGACCCTTATAATATCTGTGATGTTAGGGACCAGACCCTTATAATATCTGTGAGGTTATAGGGCGAAAGGCTCTTTAAAACGTATGATTATGAATGTAAAGAAAGTATGTAAGTAAGAAAGAAAGTATGTAAGTAAGAATGAAGGTATGAGTACTTATGTGTGTATGAAAGAAAGTTATGAGGTTAAGTACGTATGTATGTAATAAGGTATCGTATGGTATTGTATGATTAACTAGAACTCACTCAGCGTAGCTGACTTTTAGTATGCACGCAGGTGAGCTGATTATAGAGTTAGCATGAGGATGACACACGGCATGGATTGAACGGCTGGCATCTGAAGAAAGAAGTAAAGATGTTTTAAATATAAAGTTTTGTGTTATGGTATCAAAGAAAAGATTTAATGTTTTGTAACAAATGATTGATGTTTTATATTCCGCGAAAAGTTTTAATCAACTCTGATTTGAAGAACTGTGTTTATGAGTAAATCCGACGCGAAAGTAGGGCTACCGGGTTCGGGGCCTTACATCATGTTTATCTTCCTGAGCGTGTTGAAAGTTTCTTCGATGTCTTTCAACATCGCTTCTGGGTCAGGGCTTTTGATGACTAAGTCATCCATGTAGACTTCCAAGTTCCTACCAATTTGGGTATGAAACTGGTTGTCCATCAGGCGTTGGTATGTGGACCCGGCATTCTTAAGTCCGAATGGCATCATTTGGTAACAAAATGTGCCATCGGGCGTCCGAAAAGCGGTTTTGTCCTGATCATCAACGGCCATGTGGATCTGATGGTACCCCTTATACGCGTCCAGGAAGCATTTAAGGCGGAATGGTGCCAACGAGTCCACCTTAAGATCAATTTCAGGTAACGGATAACAATCTTTGGGGCATGCTTTGTTCAAGTCTTTGAAATCTATGCACATGCGCCATTGTTTGTTATTCTTCGGGACCATAACGGGATTTGCAACCCAAGTTTGATATCTACTAACGCGTACGATGCCTGCGTCAAGGAGTTCCTTGACTTGGGTTCTACACGCGTTAGTTTGTTCTGGCCCCATTACTCTGCGCTTTTGTACGATCGGCGTAACAGCCGGATCGCATTTGAGCTTATGCTCTGCCTTACTTCGGGGTACACCAGTCATGTCAGCTGGTGTCCACGCGAAGATGTCGGCATTCTTTTGTAATAAGCGCTTGAGTAAGGTGCGTGTGGGATCAACAATTGTTGGGCCAATGGTGACGGCCTGGTCCGGGTACTTGCCGTTGAAGGCCCATCTTTCTGGTTCGGTGATGGTTGGTTTAGCCATCTTTGGTTTGGGTTTAGATGAGACAGATGCGATGCATACCTGGGGAATGCCGGTGATCATCGCTACACCCTCAGCTGTTGGCCATCCCATCATGCCGTGGACTGAGGATACCACGGCGTTGAATCTTGCCATCCCGTCTCTCCCGAAGAGAATGTCGTATGTGTGGTGTGGCTTCCTCATCACGACAAAGTCCACATCTTCTGTGCGGGAGTGTTTCCCATCTGTAAGAGTGACGGGGAAAGATAGGATACCCAGGGGGGTGTTTGTGCTGCCATCAAACCCTTCCATCGAGGCGCAGATCGTTTCCAGGCGTTCCTTGTCTTCGTCATCTAGCTTGTCGAAGAACTGCCTGTACATCACCGTTGACGAGGCGCCGTTGTCAGCAAGAGTGCGAGAAGTGATGTAGTGCCCCAGCTGGCTTTTTATGACGATAGGGCCTTCTTTGCTGGGTCCTCCTGGCACTCGCGGGAAGCGCACCTCAGCTTCCTTCCACGCACATGGTTCTGGCGTTCGCCTTTTTCTTCCTCTGATGTTACCATGAACCATGTTGATGCTGATGTCAACGGGCTTTCGTCCGTTGCCTCGGTACCGGTTGTCGTTCCGTCCTCCCTTCTTGATTGATGCCACCAGGTGTGCCAGTCTTCCATCCTTGACGAATGCTTCAACAATATCCTTCAAGGATGTACACTCTTCCGTACCATGACCTTTTGTCCCGTGGAAGTCACAGGATTTGCTCTGATCCGCATTAGGTCGGTGCCGGATCACTGGAGCTTTTGGCCACGGTAGCTTTTCAGTGGCAAATATCTCCGTGACGCTTTTGGTGAGTGGCGTCCACCGGTGCTTTTGGCTTGAAGGGTGTGTGTGATTTCTTCCGCCAACAAGAGGGTGAGAGCTGGATGAGGTGTCAAAGTTTACCCTTGACTGCCAGATACCTAGCTTCCTCTTTTTGTTCTGCCGGGCGATCCGGACATTGTTCTCTCTTGTCCTCTGCGTGTAGAGGTGTGTACTCTGGGGAAGATCCCTTCCCAGTTGCTTCTCCGTCTCGGCAAAGCGCTTGGCCGCCGTCATGATGGCATCCCATGTTGATGGCATGCCATCCTTACCCGTCAACGTGCGGATAAGCTCCGGGTATTCGGCGCCTTGGATGAAAGCGGCGCGAACAAGATCTTCACTTACGTTGCCGAGACTTAGCATTTTGGAGTTGAAGCGGGTGATGAAGTCTAATAAAGATTCATCCTCCTCTCTAACGCAGTTGAGGATCGTCCACTGTTCTTCAGTATATTTCCTCTGTTGGCTGAAGTGCTGGCTGAACTTGTTCTGAAAGTCCGCCCAGTCATATATGTGGTGGACCGGTAAACGATCGAACCATGCCCTGGCCGCTCCAACCAGAGTCATCTGGAACATATAACACCACGTGGGTTCCGTCCAGTTACTGACGGTTGCCCCCGCAATGAATCTGTTCAAGTGGTCGTCTGGGTCGGATAGACCATCATAAGTGCCAATGTTGGACATTTGCTTGGCACTTCTCGGGGCGATTGCTTCCGCAATGTCCCTTGCGAATTTTGACTTTCCTGCATTTGTAGCAGTTGGCCTAAAGGTTTTTGAGAAGTCACGCGGGTTTCTCTCCGCATTTGTTGGTTTAAAAGCTTCCCCAAAATTCCTTTTTGGCTGGAAGTCCGTTTCCTTACGCTTCCCTTTCGCCTTATGGCGAGGGTTTGCGTCGGTATCGGATTCTTCTCTCTCCTCGTCTGAGTACTCGCACTCGCTGTTCATATTGAGCTGTTGGCGAGTACTGCCGAATTCGTCAGCCTGTTGAACTGAACGCAAGCGTTCATCCAATTCAGCTTGGAATTCTCTTTGACGTGCTTCGGCCCACGCCTTCACTTGATCTAGTGTTTGGCGAGGGGCCCTCGTTCGTTTTTCCAACTGGGCATCAGTGAACCCCAGTGGAATATTTACTGCACTTGCCCCGGCTTGGGTAGTCGGGGTAGTGTTCGTAAGATTTGTATAACCGCCGGTGTTCCCCCCAGTTGCTGGGGTTGTGGTTACCGGGGTTTCTTGGTCGGTTACTGGCCTTGGGACCGGAGTAACGTTAACCATTTCTTCAGAAATTTTGAAAAAACTAAATTAGTTCTAGCTTTTATGCACGGATGGCGCCAATGAAGAAACACTAAGTGAACCCACGGGCAGATTATAGATAATCTGGGGGTTAAGTAATGTTTCCCACGAGAATGAGGTCCAGCAGAGAAGGTTGTTCTTCAGGGGACCTGCAAAACAGACACCGTAAGCTCGTCACTGAGAAGGGGGGGGGGGGTTCCTCCTTGTGACCACCCTCCGGCGTGAGAATCAGACTAGATTGCTCTGAATATAAGTGTATATTAAGAGATTGCTAGATAAGATTGAGATATCAGATGATGTCCTTACCATTCCAAGGTGTTGGAGTATTTATAGCCGAAGGTAGGTTTCCTAGAAGGTACAGCCGGCTGAATAGTATTCCTGTTCTGCCAACAGTGGACTACGCACAGGCCATGCTGGTTGGTGGATAGGCTACGGCCAACAGTAAAGGTCGGCTGTATACTGTTCCTTTACTGCCGGCTACGCACTGTTCCACCAACTGTAGGCTGCGCACGTCCCATCGTAAGGGTTGGTGAGTAGGCAGCGGCTAATAGTGACAAACAGTACTAGAGGGTGCTCCTCCTCGTATTGTTGTCGGTGAGCTGTCACCCTGTGATTGGTTCATGGGCTGCTCTGGTCAAATTGTCTGTTCCGCCCATACCTTAGTAGGTATAGTACGAAAGACCTTCCAGAAGCATACGGACTGGCTCATTTAGGCGGGAGTATTCCCGCCTTGCTCATTCCTTCATGTGACTACTGAAGTAGCGAATGCCTTGTGCGTGTAGCCTTGCTGTTATTGCGGGTAGCCTTCCCTGATGGCTTGTATCCGCAGCTGCGGGAACAGGCGGGGTACTTCGCCATTGGGAGGCTTTCCCTGCGGGTACAGCTGGCGTACTGCGCGTAAGGTTCTCTGAGCATGGTGGGCCCTGTTGGAGCAGTTGGTTATTGCGCAGACGTCCCTATTCAAGGTGAGTCTTGCGGGTCCAACTGGGCTCTGCTGGGACCTACCTCTTCAATGTAGATGCTCTCAAGGTGTTTCGTGTTATTTTTAGCTCTTACTGTAATTTTGCGTTACTTTAACCGTCAATAATGTAGTTATCTCACACTTCTCTGTTACATAATATAGGGTGTGTTTGGGATTCCTTATTTAAGTTGAAAAGGCCTTTTTGTGATAAGTTGAAAAGGACTTACGATTTTCTAAGAAGTTTCCAAAAAACTGTTTGGATTAACTTATAAGCCAATAAGTTAATAAGTTGTTTTTTAAAAAGTGTTTGGTTAGGTTATTGATGTAAGAGTGTAATAGTTAAAGAGAGCTGGATGAAATGGAATGATGTAATAGGTATTCCAAACCTATAAGTTGATAAGTTACCAGAACCCAGCTTATTGAAACCCCCTTTTTAGCCTTGTTGATAAAGAGAAAAATAAAAGTCCGTATGTGTTCAAACACTTTATAAACATAAAAAAAAATCTTATTAAACCTTCATAACTCCTAAGGAGGGGAATCCCAAACACACCCACAACGTACCATTGTTATTAACCATCTTGTTATTTCTCTTGCATGCACTTTATGCTATCTACTTCTATAAGTAAACAACACTTAGTTTTTAGCCAAACATCTTAATAGGAGCAACATCTATGGGATGAGGAAAGACTTACTTCCTCCCACCCTCTTCAAACCCTACTGTGCGTGTAAGATTTTACTAGGTACATTTGTTTGTTTGTTAAAGGTATTTACTTATTGTCGTAAATCATTTAACATCAAAACCATCACGTAAAAGTAAATTCTTAAATGAAAACCGTAATTAATGGAATTCCATTTTAGCCCCAAAACAGATCTAGTGGCCCAACCATGTTTCAACTATATACCACCCCTAACAATAACAGTAGAGTGTAACTAATCAAGCTTTTGGCTCAAAACATGACTTACTTTTTGGAGAAATAATGTAAACAAAAGACATGAAAATATGTTCTAGATAGATTTGTGTTGCAGGGAGTCGATAACGTCGATGCAGTTCTTCATTAATGACTTGGCCTGCTCGTTCTTTTCAATCTCCCATTGATGAACAAGCTCGGTTTTAAACGGTATTTCTACTTGCACGCCACCTGCTCCATTAAACTCTCTGTACAGCTTTATCACTTCCTCAAGACACTCTGAAGCCGCAACGTGAACCTGAAAAAACAAACAATTAACAAAATTTCAATTCTAAAATAAACACAAATTGGTATAAAATGATCTGTCATGAATATGAGAGTGTGACATACTTGGGCAATCTTTATAATGGATATACAATCGATCACCTTCGGTGACAGAGAGTAAAATAACTGCAGGCGAAAAAACAAACTTGTTATTATCAGAATCTAATGCCTATAAAGTCAGTCAAAGATGGTTTACTGAAATGCGGTTACCTCTTTAACTAATGCTAAAACATCAACTTCTTGGCTCGATTCCCTCATCCCTTCATTTATCCTTGAGCATACTTCTTTGATTGATGTGAAAACCGAGACTTTAACTGTTTACAACAAGTTCTTAAGATAAGTTTAAGTTTAACAAGTATTTGTGTATTTCATTAACCATAGATTGTTTACAGAAGTTTTTAAAATGCACGTAAACCCATGGAAAAATCTGATGTTGAATACACAGTAAAATATTCAAGTTGAAAAGTTGTAATTAAAATGGCAAAAAGGCTAAACGGCACTATTTAGAAAAAAGTAAGCGTGACGCGGTTCTAATGAAGTGTACGTTTGTGCTTCGATCACTTGTACATTACCATTGAAAACTCGGTTTTGAACAAAATTTATATTGATACGTACCTATCCAAGGAATTGCAGGAGCTAGGGAATTTGAATAAACATGAACCAACTCCTTTTGCCATTTGAGAATGTCATTTAAACGAGCCAGAAGAACGCACGATGTAATGCAATCTATAATCTTATCATGAGGAACAGAAGAATCTTCTGTCTCACGTGTCTCTGCTTTAAGGGTCGATTAGTTACAATATATAATGATTTAATTATCAATTTCAAAAAGCATATCAGACCTGTTTTGTCGGTATCATTTGGCACTTGTTTGGAAATGAAGGCGGCATTGCACATTTCAAACAATAATGGGAAGACCACACCAAAAAAGTCTGGATTTTTGAAAGCTTTTAAAACCTAAAAACAGATTTTTATTATGTTATTTCACAAAATATTCATCATCACAAGGTTATAATAATTATTTATTCTCTTTTTTTACCTTGTCTAGACAGCGAAAGGCTGCATCACGAAACTTCTTGACTTTTTTATTACATGCTGTGGTTACAATGTTCAAGATGTCATTTTCAATGGTTGGATCAGCAGCAGAAATTGCTGTGTGACAGGATGTACAAAGGGAGGATAATGCTTCCAATATATTCTCTTTTCCCTGTCAGATATTAACTTATTATTACAATTCTGGTAAATAAAAAGTTTGCCATTAAAATTAAAAGAAATATTGCACAAACGGTCCCTCATGTTGCGAGTTAGGTTCCCAGTTTCTAAAAATTGCAAACTCAGTCTAAGCATTTGTGACAGGGTTGCACATTTAGTCCCCGCCCACACTCAGATTTTAACTAGAAAAGTGATGTCATGTGTCATTGTGCCGCTCATGTGAGGGTAATTGTGTCTTTTCAAATTTGGAACCCTAATAAAATACTTTCAAATGGCACAAATCAGAACCTAATAAAATACTCTCTCTCTCTCTCTCTCTCTCTCTCTCATGTTTGGAGCGTTTTCAAGTTAGGGTTTAAATATTACTTTTTAAACAAATAAATTTAAAAAATGTAAATTGACAAATATACCCTTACTTAACCCTAAAAACTAACTGGGATTAACAGTGGGGATAAAAACGTCTAACCATCTCACAAATAATTGGACTAAGTTTTCATTTTAGAATCTCAGGATCAAACTTGCAATTTGGTCAAACCATAGGGACTATTTATGCAATTTTCTCTAGGATTAAAGAAAAACCAACCTCCCAAATACGGCCAGGAACTTCTTTCATAAGAGATGAGAGTAACACTTGATGATGCGAAGAAACAGATTCCTCCAACACTTCACAAAGCTTTACAATTGCTTTGGCTGCCTACATAAAGCAATAGAGCATATTATATAATATAATAATATTTTCATGTGATGCTTTAAATAAGAATAGGAGCTAACAAAGAGTGAAATAAATTAGTTTACCTTTTTCTTGCCAGCCCAAGATGATGATGCGATTCCCTCGGTTATTAAAGTAACAATTTCGCTTGCATACAGCTGAAGGGTGAGACGTTCACTGGTCATATTTTCTTCCCATAAGTCTTCATAAAGTCTTGACACATTCTTGTCATCCTCAAATCTGTATAACAACCATAGTAATAGCATGACTAACAATGTAAGAAATATATTACAGTCCAGTAATAGATGACAAACTACTCTTCCTTTAATGTTGACATGACTGCAAAGTCAGTTGTCGTGCAAATAAAGTACATATAGGAGCATCACATATATAAATATGGAGAGGTTCATTACAAAACACCGTATTATTGTGAGAACAAAAGAAAAAACCTAAATTGTTAAATTTTTCTTAGTGGTTCATATCTTTAAAAAATTTTACTTCTTACATACAAAGGTCTATTTTATGTAAATAAAAAGCCATTAAACTAACGTGTTCACACACACACACACACACACATAGGGAGATGATCAAGAGAAAACTCCTCCTTAGAGAGAAAACTTAAAAACTTGTAAAATTATTTTTAATTAAAAATAAAAAGAATATTTTCAAATTTTTGTTTCTTCCATTCTTATATTTTGTTAGTCTTCAACGGAAAAAAAAAAATTCGATGTAGTGCTCATACGTATTACTGTGCAAGTATTACACATGTGTAATAGTGTGTATTTTTATGTTCAATAGTGTTTAATTGCATATATTCAATATTTGTGTACTGTATATGTGCAGTAGTGTTGTATTATATGCAAAAACTAAAAAAAAAAGTCGATGTGGTGCACACGTGCATTAGTGTTGTATTACACATACGTACTAACATGTATTCGATGTGTGCATTAGTCTTATATTGCATATATACAATAATGTATCAAATATGTGCAATAGTGTTGTATTCTATGCAATACCACACTCTTGCATATATGCAATACACACAATTGCACATATGCACTACACTGACGAAGGTTTTTTTTTTCTTTTTTTTGGAACAATATCAACATATAAGAATAACGGGAAAAAAAAAAGAAACTACAAAAAAATTTTAAAGAAAAAAGTTAAAAATAAGTCTTTAGTAGTTTTAAAGTTTTCTCTTTAAGAGGAGTTTTCATTTGATCCCACCCCTACACACACACACACACACATATATATATATATATATATATATTTCATTTTAAATGTTTACCTACAATGTTTAGGTTCTGTGTAGGAAATATAACTTACACATGATTTGAGCGTGTAAGAGTAAATAAATGAATACCTTTTTTTCATTTTAAACGTTTACCTAAATATGAAATGCACGTGTAGATTTTGCATATAAACAAATTTTGTTTATAATTAGAATATTAGAGGTGAATAAACATTGTATTTTTACCATTCTTTTATATTTTAAATCCTGCAAAAAACTGTCTTCTGCCTAGAATCCTCCCCTATGTATATATTCTACTCCAATAAAACTAAAAATATTCGTCCAAAAACATACATATTCAAACAATTTTAATTTTATTTTTCAGCCAGCGAAAATTTCATATATAGAGGCCTCTTTGTGATCGGAACAAACATGATATTATATGTTTGTGGACAAACACGATTTTAGTGTTTTCGAGCTAGAAGGGAAATACATAACTTTAAACTTTAAGAATCATATATATGAAATTGCACAAAACCATAAAAGGCCGGCTAGAAAAACAAAAGAGTCAAAACAGTACGAGAAACATATTTAAGAAGCTAACCTTGAAAGAAAAATAATTGGAACAACTGTCGCATAATATCCAGTCAAGATGTCAGAAGAGGTAGACGCAAAGCTTTTTAATAAAAAGGCACACGCAATCTGTGAATTTCTATCACCAGTATGCAAAGCAGCAGTTTGTTCAATAAGCTTATGAACTTGAGAAGGAGCTGCATATTTTATCAGAAAGGCACAAGCATTTGCAAATGCACGTTTGGATGTTGCACTTCTCTCCTCCTTCACCACTACAAACAGGAGCCTAAGCAGCGTGCTTGTGAACGGTTTAATACTGTCACCAACTTTTTGAACTAACAGGCTAATAAAACTTGCAACACCAACCCTGTGCATTATCAAATGATTTTATTTCAGAAAACAATAAGTAAATGTCTTTTAACATGCTTGCATAGGTTTCAGTATTTATACCTGGTATTTAGACCAACACCAGATCGAGCTAACTGAGAAAGACGAGGAATCAACTGTTCTAGTGATTGTTCATCAACAACCTCTATGCACATGTTAAGAGTTTCCCACAGTGGAGAGCCCTTTGCAATTGAAATTCTTAAGTTTTCAAGCTTCTCTGTTTGTATGCCAGCATTTTCTGCATGCCTCTGTTGTGCAAAATGAAGCATAGTGGTATCATTATGCAAAGAATGAAAGTGTGTGTGTGTGTGTGTTTGTGTGTGTGTGTGTGTGAGAGAGAGAGAGAGAAGGAAGAGAAATAGAACTAATGAGCAATAAAAAAAAGGCAAGATACGGAACAATATCACATCTCCCTCTAAGCCTTCACTAATTTCTACTAAACCTCGCAAATTTCATATATACCCAATCAAACTTTAAAATATTAAATATACCAAATTTTAAAACTTTATTTAGTTTATGACAACTTTACCGTTTTAATCTCACTTAACGGGTTAAAATGAAATGATTACAATTCTTAAAAAAGATAAGGGTAAATGGGTCATATTATGAATAGTTTTTGACGAAATAAACTAAAATAGGTAAACATGATATCTTAAGTATTATAATTGGGAATATTTGATATTTTGAAGTTTGGTTGGGTATATATTAAAGTAGCAAAGATTTAGAGTGGGATATATGAAAATTTTCCTACTTGCATATTAGTGGGTAGTTATATGATTGTACAAACCTCAACATAATTCAGTCCTTGATCCTCAAGGCTTGATAAACTTTCAAGCATGCAAATGACTAATTCGGATAGATGCGGACGGATTGCAACCCCTGCACCCTGGAAACATAGAAAAATTTTAGTTATTGATTTACTAATTGCAAGATCAATAACATTTTAGTTTACATAACAAGATAATATAAATTACCTTAGCAAGTTTTGTAACGATTGTAATTGATGCCTTTCGAATATCATCGACTTTACTCATAATTCCATCAGTAAGTAACAAAGGCAAAACAATATCCATTGCTTTCCTTGCGTCAGAAATTTCTGTTAGAGAAATATCACATAGCCTTAATGTTAATGAAGTAACAGCACGACATAGTCTTTCCCCAGAAGTTCTAACAGTCTCCTTAATATCATCCATCGCACGGAATGCAGATGTCCATATGCTGTTTAAATGCTTACCTACCTACAATGCAATTGTACCAAAACAAAGACAAAAAATGTATCTTTTTATTAAATCAGTGTATTACCGATTTATATTTAAGGAAAATTGGATTTTAATAATCCCACCTTTTTGCAGTTGGCCAATAATAATCCCACATGAGAATAATATTCTTGCCAGCAATCCCACCTTTACACAATTTTTTTCTCATTAACCTCCGTTAAAAAACTTACTCTGTTAGGGCTTTTTATCGGAAGGAGGATACAGTCAACTGATGTAAACCTACCTCGAAACAATGCTCCAAAGTCCAAACGGCTTGTCTTTTGTTAGTTGAAAGTTTAAACACCTGAACTAAAGCACCGTTTCATCATTTGGAGCACCGTTTTGAGGTAAGCTTTTACATTAATCGACTCGTATCCTCCTTTCGATCAAAAGCCATAAAACATCAATTTGAAATTTGGATAAAACTTAATGGAGTTAAGTTTAACGGATGCCCAACAAGAAAAAATAATGTAAAAGGTGTGACAGGTGGCAAGAATATTCTCAGGTGGGATTATTATTGGCCAATTGCAAAAATGTGAGATTATTAAAATAAGAAGACAAAAAAATGGAACTTCATTAAATCAGTGTAATACCCATTTATCTTTAAAGCTAATGTGATCAAAAGACAAAAAAAAAATGAAACTTTCACTAAATCAGTGTACCATTATCTTTAAAGCTTAATATGTGATCAAAAGAGTGTAAAATTTGTGTAAATAAACAATTAAAACCCATAAGTCTAGCAAAAAAATATTGAGTATAAAACCTGATCAAATTTACGCCCTTGAATTAAATCTGCAAGAGCAAGACAGGAAGACTCGCGAGAACGCCAAAGCCTGGATCCACATTGCACTAAGAGATCTTCAATGATAAGATCCAAATATTCATCAATGGTTTTCTTGGAGTCTGCCACAAGGGCTTTCCAAATATGCGCCATCGCATCCTATAGTAATAAGAATCCAAATAAATGAAAAAAGAAAACAAGACTGTGTTTCACATATGATCAAAAACTTTTGGCTTATACATATGTATAGCAAAAGATGTAAATACCCTTGAACATAGATGACTGAAGTATGCATACCTGCACATTTTTGTCAGGATCGTACTGGTAGCGAACAAGCCTTGGAACCAATTGACGGAGATATGGTTGTAGTGCATCCCCTGCCAGCTTGGCAATCTTTGAGAATCCAAAAGCTGCACCTCTTTTTGAATTCAAAGAAGCTTGATGATTAGCCAGATCCATGAACTTATAAACCAGGTCTGGTTGTCCCATCTCATTTGCAAGACTACAGAGCTCCTTGTAAGTACTAAGTTTCCCTCCACTAAGGTTTCCACCGACTGATCCTTCTTGGAATACTTCTGTGTCTTCAGCAAGCTGGCAAACCATATCAAAAGTATATTAATAAAAAAAACAAAAAAAAACGACTAACTTTCAAGTGTTACCTTCACAGCTCTTTTCCTCTTTCCTGTACCAGTGAGAGTGCCAACTAACGCGTTTACCAAACTCTTCTTCATTGAGGCATCACCAAGTTCATAAACAATACTTAGGCCTTGTGATGCCAATTCTTGTGTGAGTTCGTTTTGCTCGCCAATTAAGTGTGAAAATGCTTCCTGCAATAAAAGGGCATAGAAATTGATACCAAATTTTGTTTTAAAATACGCACAATGCGCTGATGAGATCGCATCAGGTGCGCGATGCACTGTGATTCCATGGTGTGAGGATGATGCGCTCTATATCGCATAATGCGCGATCCGCGCATTTCTGAGTTGAAGTGAGTTCCTGCATAGATTACTTGTATCTTCTGCTTAGATTACTTGTATAGCTTTTTTTTTTAATTTATTTACTTGAATCTCTTTCTTTTTAGTGTTTAAAGGTTAACAAGTTAAAATATTATCTATAAATAATACATAATTGTTGGTATTTATTGTTTTAAATAGCAAAGGCCTCGCATCACGCAGCAACTTTTTGGATCAAAATGCATTGCGCATTTTAAAACCAAGATACCGATATGCGACCAGAACACATATCTTAATTATCAAGTGGCTCATGACATACCTGGATATCTGGAAGTAATTTCTGAATCGATGGGTGACGACTGCAATACATTGTCAGTGATACTAACCAGACAGTTCCACTACACCGCTCTTCTTTTTTGGTACTGTACAATAGACCATCAAATAGTTTTTTAGTAATCATATCTCTAGCCATTACATGATACTCTTCATTTCCTTCAAGCCCAACAAATTTAGATGTGGGCCCAGCTGATGATATATCCGCCATCAAATAATTTGAAGTTGTGGAGAGTGAACTGTAGTCAATTTTCAGGATCATATCAGTAGTCACTGGAACACCGCCCCATAAAAATGAGAGAGCTTCACCACCAGCAAAGAGAACATCCTCAACCTGTTCCGATTGAGACTAAACTTTAACTTTACACACAAAGAAAAATATATACGAGGTTTATAGAAACTTGATATACCTTAGACCGGGCAAGACTAAAGATTAAGTCAAGCGCATCACTGATAATGGTAGAAGACCATTCCTTCACACACATATGCCCCAAAGATAGAACAATTCTTTGATTTGCTTTGATATCATCACCAGAGAGGATCTTGCTTAACTTTTCACGCAGTAATGTCAAAACATCATCTGAAGTTGAAAAAATCAAAAATTAGTTGGGGCCCATAAGGATAAAAAGAATTTTATATGGTTCCCAAGTTCCAAATAAAATATTTCATTATTCACCTGTGCCTGAGTCGTGAGCTAACTTTGGAAGTGGGGAACAAAGCCCAATGTGACCTAACCCTTGCATTGCAACAGAAGCTAATGTAGCAGTCTCGGAGTTGACTACATCAACTAGACATTTCAATGTGTCTTGAAACAATGAATCCGTGATCTGCAAAACAGTAATACACATATCTTATAAAGATTGAAGCAAATGTACAAGTCAAGAGAGAGAGAGAGAGTAAACTGAATGGTTTATAGGTTTGGGCCTTTTGGGATTAGTATTTAGAATATGGATAAAGTGCTCAGGGGGGCTTACAGTAGGAGTTCTCAACAAACAGTTAGCAGTGACATATCCAAGAGCACATATCATTCCATGCTGAATTTCAAACCTGATGAACAATATTAAACCCAAACCTGAATTTCAAACCTGATAAACAATTGTAAGCATAAATAATTTATTATGTCGCGATGCACAAACCTTGATTTCACGGATCCTTTGATTGATGAAATCAGTTCATGAATAAGATCAGAAGCAGCAGGCAAGGAAAGACCAGACGATGCGATTCCAAGTAGGCGAGCTGCACATTCCCGTGTGTCTAAGTCCACATGGGCTAGTAAATGCTTTAACCAGGGTACTCTGTTGGCATATCTAGACGCTAGCATCTAAAATCGAACATCGTTTATCATAGTTAATAACACAAATAAGAATCAAAACAAAGGTATCAAATCAATGTCGAAATAATATACCTCAGGAAAGTGAGATCCAATTTTGATTAAAGTTTTAGAGGCAGTAGCATGCAAGTCAACAGAACCTTCGTGCGCCATTGCATGCTCTAACAGTAAAAACATGTTACCTAATGAAGACACAAGCTCGGGAGTTCTTTCTGTTACTGTGTTTTGCTCCACATCAGCCTCAAAGCATTGCAACAAAAACCTGATTGCAGCAACATATGTTTGGGATGGAAAAAGAAGCCGTTCTTCCCTTATTTCACTGGATTCTAACAATTGAGGTTGTTGTTTAACAATATATTTTAGCATGTCTGTAAGTTTAGGGTACTTGAGATTTATGTTTTCATTAGTGGATCTTCCTTGATCTTTACCAAGGAAGAGGCCTTCCAATGCCATCTCCCTGTAAGAAAATTAGCATAATTCATATATTCTGAAAATACAGTTCAATAGTTCATATTAAAATGTTAGCATAAATAATGTTTAACAGACCTTATATCCAGTTTAGTGTCTGCAGCACCAAGCAAACAGATAAACCGGCTTGGGCAATGCTGTGAGTCAAATAAAGTTGTCGCCCATCTCACCGCACAAAAGCGTACTTCACCTTGTTCCTTGTACCAATAACATAATAGATTCAAATATTTGTAAGAAAAGAAGACCCCAATATAAATAAGAGAAATGAAGAATTAGCATGTTAATGAATTGTACCACTTGAGCATTTTCCAGCAGAAGCGACTCTAAATCATTCAAGACTGTTATCGGCGCATCCTAACAATCAATCAGCCCAGGATTAAGAACTCAATTATGTTAGAGGAAAAAGAAGTAACTGGTGATTTGGTTGGAAATCATACTTTATATGCAATAGCAAGAGAATTGGTTGCTTCTTGAACAATTAAACGAATTGATGGTGACTCTAATTTCAGAGCATTAAAAAGCCGAATAGCCATGTCAGTTTTATCTCTGCATAATATGTATGAACCATTATGCTATAAGTCCATGATAATAAACAAAAGCAGATGACATGAGAGAAAAATAGAAAGAACACCTGAAAAGTTGAGGCAAGCGCTTTGCAAGCAATCCAATTGCTTGGTAAGCAAACGTTTTGGTCTCCCGTGCAATTGAGTCTATGATGAATGAGATTATAAACACACGGATTATAAGTTCTCATATTTACCACCAAAAAGATGAAGGTTTGTACAGAAATACCTGATTCTGAACCAGTAAAACCATCTAAGGACTTGAGTACGCCACCAAGTATAACAGGGCCCATAAGTTTGAGTTGATCAATTTTGGCCTGTATATTTTTAAGGTAATGAAATAAAAAAGGAATGCCAAAGACTTCAAAAATCTTCAAGAGAAACATCACCTAGAGCAAGACTTAAATAAACCAAAGATCTAAAAAAAAGAAACACCATTTTATCATTATTAAAAAGCACACAGACATGCATCCAAAATAAACAATTACAAAACAAGTTAGATAAGGTCTTTTTCTCATATAGTTGTCTCCAGATTCATCATAACCAGGTTGAGTGATGAGCTATAGGATTAGTAAAAGAAACAGCAGATCTCACGGGTCATAGGCATATTAGAAAACAGCAGCCACTCAACGACCCATGTGCTAGACAACACACCCGTATTTAATGTGAGTAATTTATTTGAGTCAGCAAACAATGATCAAAGTTACAGATTATTATGATATTTTGTAGTTCTAAAAATTGGCATATCCTTTGGATGGGGTATATCAAACAATCAATCCCCCTCCTAACTTCCTTCCAGTATTGGTACACATTCATCAATCTCCACCACTATGCATATGCATAATAAAGCTATCTTTATATTATACACTCATACAGATAAAAAGTGACTATTCAACAACAAGCCTTTTATCCCAAAAAAAAATTGAAGTAAACTTCTTATTCGAGAAGAGAGATTATATCATAAGACCATGAACTACACATGTGGTGACCACAATCAACAATGTCAATGTGGACTATATGTGCACATAAACAAACTTAATTGATGACATATGGATTATGGCATCTTGAAGCTGTATTCAATAGATTTGGTTACTGAATCTAGGATTTCAAAATTGGAAGATCACATATTAGAGATCCAAATTTATGTGCATTCAATTCCTTTGAGATGATTCTTTTCTACACAGTACAGACACAAATTCTCTTCATGCGTTGTCATCCGTAATAATTTGTGTGAAATGATGCAGCATAAAAAGTTATCCGAAGTAATTTGATAAGGAGCATCACTTACATGCTTAAAAACCCATACAGTGAATTCCATTCCTAATTGCTTTAACCTTGATGTTGTACCATTTCCTAGAAAAGAATGTTTTCACATTGTTAACATATTAAACCCAATAATAGATAGGCCATCAAATGAAACAAAAACGCGAGTTTTCATGGTCAAGAGGAAGCATTTTCACATTCAATCTTTTACATGAACACAAATATAGTCATATGCAAAATGATCCAAATATTAGGTTTGCTAAAAAGTAACAGATGCTAAATTATCATCTAATGCTTTTACTCTAAAAATTGACCCAAAATACACTTTTTTATCAAAAGATCACCATAATACGAAGGTCTAAAGAAGTGACTTTCAGTTTGGTTAAGATATCTATTAAAAGAAAAACTTTTAAGGGTGAATACTAAACCAATGAAATGCTCTCCAGTAATACATTGATTAAGCTTATTCGCCTCATTATATGATTAAAAAAATTATCGCATGCAATGTATATTTACTGCTTTGTAAATAGCATCGAGGTGCAGATCATGCCAACTACTTATATTCAAATCTTGAATGCATATATGTAATGTGTATTACACGCTTCATGATATTACTAGTATAGAAAGATTCAGTGCTAGACATAAGTGTATGCATACAAACTTGCACATGAAATATCTCAATGGACAAACAACAATCTACATAGCAGTACAGCCACATGGATGCATATAAATAAGTGAAAGAAAGGCACTTTGGAGCTTGAAATTAAAAAAACACAAACCAAAACACACATACCATATATGCAACCAAATATGCACTGTAAAGTTGAAGGAAAACTATTTGCTGCTGTGACTGACCGGCAAAAAGCCGACATCAACCTCACTCGCAAAGCAGGATTCCCGGGATTGACTCTTGAATCTGGAGCAATATGTTCAGCTCCAACAGTCCCTGCACAACAATGATCACTGTGCTTTTAATATTATCGTATGGTCTCTAAATCATGTAGCAAGAATCTCCAAAAAGTTGGTGTAATCACAAACAATTAAGATAAGTAACTTGATCATCCCAACAAAGAAAGTATTGTGCTGGAATACATGGATAACTAAATGCATGGCGAATCCTAGCCAAACTGTAGTGACAAAATGGTTCGCAAAAAAGCGTGTAACAATGAACACATCGCTCAATCAATTGTATTTAATCAAGACACTACTTTATACTCACTGTACTATTCATCTACATCAAAAAAAAATGCAGCTTAAACAAACATCTTTGAACTAGGGTAACAATTTTAAGATTGATGCAAATATGGATTATGGAATTCATTTTCTATATTAATATGTTAGTGTAGATCAGATAGCAAAATGGTTAAACTTTTCATACCATTGAATAGCAAAAATAGCCTATTTATCAGCTTGGGGTCCTCCAAATGTACTCCAGAAGCTTTCTTCTTCAAAAGTTCTTCGCCTCTCTTTATTACAGGCTCGTGTCTGAATAAACAATGCCCAAAAAATGAGCTTATCCTTAGTACTTAGCATGACAAAAACTTAAAGTTGATACAAAAATGGAAATGATTAATAATTTACGGGATAAAGAGCATGTACCTGTCTGCACATGCAGCAACATAGAGAGGATATACAAGTTCAGCCGACAGCTCCATGATATCTACAACATTTAGCAAACCCAACTACAAAATAGAAGATGAGGTATATAAAAGCATCAACAATTAAAGTATCTTAAAAAAAACTAGGATTAGTAGCTTCACCTTTCGTACTAGAAGCATATCATGATTCAGTGGAGTCTTCCCCATCACACGATTGCTTTGAGAAACTGAAAGACCGGGTGCAGCTCCCCCACTGAAATATAAATAAGTTATTAGGATAATTGATGATATTAATCTCAATAAGAAAAAAGAGGTTTAAAACAAATTAGATCTAAACCTAGCAGAGGATGGTTGATACAAAAGCATACGAAGACAAAACTCAACAAACAACTCTCTGTCTTGAGATCCACTAATGAGTCGATACTTTGCAGCAATTTCATCACTAATTTTACTTGAGTGACATTCACCAATCACCTAAAACAAGTGGTGTACACGAATCATCAATCATGCATATGGTGACCCATGACTAACAACTAAATTCACAAAAATGATTAGAAAATAGAAGTAAGCATACCTTTAAGACAATTCTCAAAATTATATCTTGGTGTTGTGAAGGAAGCTTTGAGATGTTAGCTATCATAGTCGGAGCAATATTTTCCTTTTGCTGAATGTAGCCATTTAAAAGGAAGACAAATTTCAAAAAAGATTTGGAAACAACTTCCCAATTAATGTAAAAAGAAAAAAACAAGCTCATACAACAAAGCTACTAATAGAGACCTCTTTGCTAACACGATCGATTGCCATCTCGACATACACAATGGAAAAGTTTCTAACCATCAAAGCAGCATTATCTTCCATATACAACTGCCATAACTCTTCCAAAGGCAGACCTATTTCTTGCTGGTGTTTAACTCTCTTGTTGACATGGCTTAGAATTTCCATCACCTGTTATAACCAACAAAATGTCAAAATCTGACATTATTGTCTCAAAAGTAAAGATAACCTCGAATCGACAATAAACATATAGACTATTTAGAGTTGGCATTATGGTTGCTTGACTCTCCATTGCCCTTTTAGTGGCACCCTTCATTGAGCAAAATGTAAAAATCACAACAAAAGGAAAGTTATATGTGTATCTCAAAATAAAGGCCAAAAGATGGCACATACCATAAGAATGAACACGCACACGCACAAATAAAATTTCTCATGACAATTTGTACCACCTTCAACAAAGAAATAAAATAAAATCAAGTGACATTTTATGAATGCACACAAATTCAGTTTACCTTTGTTTGCTAGTTTTTTATATTGCATTCTACATGCAACTCTAACTCAGCCTAAAGCACAAAATAACAAGAGTAAAAAATTAAAAGGCACAGCTTAAAAACCTAATAACTAATTAAAATTGGCAAACAATTGAATCAAATTGAGCAACCTACATAATAAGAAACTGTATTGGAAGACTGAAATGAGTGAATACCTTGGTACAGGTATTCGTTTTTTCATGTTTTCAGTATTGATACCATTCGGTTTCGGTCTCTACTAGTTAGCTATACTTCATATATAATAATAATAATAATAATAATAACTTGTTTAGATACTGCCCTGCCACTTTATTTTGAGTTTAGTGAGAAATTCTAATAATAATAATAATAATAAAAATTTTGAGTTTAATGAGAAATTCTAAAAAAAATAGTAATAATAAAAAAATTGAGCAACCTAATTAACATAGTAAGCAATTAGGTCATGAACAACAAGACTAAAACACATTCATCTCAAAAACCTAATTAGTAATAATTAAAACAGCAAACAATTTCAAAGTGAATAGGAAGATTGAAATGAGTGGAAATAGATCAATAGATACCTTGGTTCTGACGGCGGATGAAGGACGAGAGAGGGAGGAAATTGTGAGAGGAAGTAGCTTGGAGAGCAAGTTTTGGAGTTTGTCGTCGTCGCAGAGCGCCAGTCGAGTGAGCATTCGATCCAGCATCTCTTCGATTTCATCATCCGATTTACCACCTGCTGCTGCGGAGGATCCTGATGATGCCGCCATTGTTGCCGAGGAGCTTGAGTCAGTTAACAATTATTATTATTATTATTATTATAAAAAATAAAAAGGAGAGAGAGAGAATGAATGAGATTTTAAAGGTTTGGTTGCTGGCTGGCTTTGTTTGACCTCATCCTCGATTATTATTATTATCATTAACAAGATTTTAATTAATCCTCATTCTCATCTCATCGGCTAATAAAATCTAGACTTGTTATCTAGAGGCCAGACTGGATTCTTATTACATGTGAGAATTAAGTCCAAATGCATGTCTCGTGAATATATATCCTAATAAACTGTTGGTGACTCGTGTTTAGTTAAAATATTACGTGTGAGAATAAGTCCAAGTGTATATTTCGTGAATGTTACATATATGTTAATATTTGTCTATAAGTTGTCATATGTGGGTTGTGTTAGGTTTTTTAGTAGTTATTCATTAAAACTTCCTTATTATTAAAAAAATTATCAGATTTTTAGGCTTTTTCGTGGGATTTTATTTTGTTATGAAATTTATATCGCACGTACTCACACGTCTTAGATTTGCATAAAAGTATAGTTCATAATTTTTGAATGTGTTTAAGGGTTTCAAAATTATTTATTAGTACACCAAGATACAACAATGACTGATAGACTTTGGAAAAATTTTAGTTGACTAACCTAAACACCTCTTCACATGGTGTGCCTATGTGGCTGTACAACTTTTAAACCTCAAACATAATACTAATTTTTGGAAAAAGAATCCTGCCATTTGACCGAGTTACGCCTTAGTTTGTGGTACCAAAATCTGTTAACAATAGGACAGTTTTGACATATGTTCTTGGAAAAGTCAGTTTGAGATATCAAAACTCTTCCAAATTGCATGAAACTAGCTGGGTTGGAAACTAGATTTAGAATAGTATATTTTAGACTCAAGAATAATGCATTTTTGTTATGTTATGCCCGAGATATGGGCTTGTCATCTACTATAAAAATAGCATGTAGTCATCTTTTCTACCAATTTTTCACAAAATTTTAGATTTGTTGTTTATTGGATTTGTACTTGTTTTATCCAACGGTTTATGTTTTATAAAGTGTTTATTATTGTATTAAACATATTTTTAGGTCCTTCTGACCAAATCTTGCATGTTGATTCATAGTTTGTGTCACCTATCTTTTGTAGAACTTTGCTTTATGCAGGTTTATTGGCCAGATCTTGTTATAACAAGTTTGTTTACACCCATATTACCCCATTTAGGTATGTGTTGACTATTATTTCAAGTTTAAAGAAGATGAACCCCACTTTTTGTTTGGTTTACAAGCTTACTCTTAGATCATTGTAAGCGTGCAACATTTTACCAAGACATCACCCTTTTAACCAACTTGATTTGCTATATTTTCGTACCATAATCCTTGATTTGTATTTGGTTGCAGTGTTCAAACACAAATGTCATTGAAGTTCTTTTCGTACTCTTTATGCTATGTTTTCTCGCGTTCCATATCTATCTTTTCTCATACACCAATGGTTGGTTTCGTGTTTATACTTTTGTATCATAATCCTTAATTTGTATTTGTACCATCTGTAAAGTTTCAGGATTTTCATATTTGGCCCTCTCGCGTCTCAATCACGATTGCATTCATGCAACACCTCGTACTCTACTTTTGGAACCGGTTTGAGGTCCCGACTCTACAACGATTCATGCAAGGATTTCAGACTAAGGATTCAGAAGCAGGACTAAGGGGTGACGATCAAACTATTTTAAACAATTTTAAACCCAAACCGAATCGGTTTGGTCAACGGCTGGTCAAAACCAATCTGACTCAAAACGGTTCGGTTTATAAACTGGTTTAGACACAAGATAGGTCGGCCTGCTCACGTCGGTTCGGTTCGGTTTATAAACCGGTTTAACCAGTTTTAAACCGGTTTTCCTCAAACCGGTTTGGTTGATCTTAAGGGGAACTGGTCCTGAAACTGACGGTTTGGGTGAAACCGGTTTTAAACCCAAACCGGTTCGGTTCAGTTTGCCTAAAACCGGTCCCAAACCGGTTTTTTTTGTACACCTCTAGTTGCTAGTTTAGGTTTGTTTTCTTCTCTCTTTAGCATTGACCCTTTTGTTGGAATGTGTGATACAAACTGCATGTTTAACCGAGTCATGTAATTATAATGGAGCGAGATCTCTTAATATTTACAAGAAAAAAACCAGAAAACCTTAGCCATAAACTAAACTAATAAACCATCAACTAGAACTAACATAATGGAACATAAATCCAAAATTAACTGTCGTCATTACAATGTCTGATTCATAGTATGTATATTGCACACCTATAAAACCATACTGCTCTCATATACATCCAACAACAAACAAGACTCGAATTTGGAGTTAAAATTCAGTGTCAAAGCAAGCCGTCATGATTTTGGAGATCATTGCTCGGGCGAAGGGAATATAGCTCATGCTATACCTGTTCATCAAATTAGAAACAAAAAACAATCACATTACAAAAACAATTGGATATCAACTATTTAAATTTTAAACATATAACTTACCAAATAAGAGCACCAAACTCCAATATGATTGCCACTAGTGTCAATAGCTTGTTATGAACCTGTTTGCTTTTTGTCATCAGTTAAAACGTAGAAGGAAAAACGATCTATATGGTTGTATTCAATACAAACCAATTTTCAAGTAGAGAATCGGTTATACTTTTACTGTTAAAACTATACAAACACCTTGTGCATAACTGTTAAACCTATACAGTATACATAAAGGTGCGTGTAGCCGGTAGCGTATTTATGTAGTTCTTGCAATTCGCAATTTAAATTAGTTGCATATCAAGCAGCCACGTGCGTGGGTGAGTACACATATTTGTATAAAGAGAATAAGCAAGGGTGACTTACATAGAGAGCGCATAACAAGGCAAGTAAGACACTTGCAAGATACAGGGCAGTTGCATAAATTCGAACAGGATCAAGCATCATATTCACTTGTCTCTTAGGGCCTATCAAGAATCCTGTGCTGCCCATTCAATACAAAAAATAGCTGTAGAATGAGAGAGATTTTGGATATTTAAGGTATAAAAAGGACTTGATTAATATTTAAAAATGATTTAAAATAAGGGATTGATAAATATGAGTTGTGTAGAAACCCAGAAGTATCATAATAAGAATTCAAAATGAATGGAAAACGTAATAGTTGAATACAATGCAAATGATTTTAATACAAACCTTCCAAGTGAAAGCAAATTTCCAAAGGTGAATGCTACGCCAAACTTGATTGGATTGAAGAAAACTAGCATTGACTACAAAGATCAAAATTTAGCTTGCAAGTTAGCTGTATGACATAAATTGGATTTTTGCCACATAACTCCAAGAAAGACATCTCCACAAATTAAACATGATTTTTTTACAAGACAACCCAATTACAAGTGATAATAGAAGATGCTAACCACATTTTTCACTGTGCTCATATGTCACTGAAAAAAGAATTCTAGCTTAACTGACATAACATCATAGTTACTATAGGTGCAGGTGGTTTCATAGGCAATAACTTATTAGACTAATATGAACCTTCAAATACAAATTGTGAAGCTAATCATGTGTCAAACGATTAGGATGAGAAACAAATAAGTAAAGAGAGAGTATACATAAGCTTTTAATTGATTGAAAACCTTCCATGGCTTCATAACCCCCTTACTGTATCCTAAAAAACTCCCCAAAAGAACGCTATAGTTTGAGATACATGGAAACAATAACGAGTGGAATGCAAGAGCGTAAATGTTTTATCAAGAGATGCGCAAACACATATCGGGTACAAAATGGGTTAAAACTTAAATTAATGGGAATTACTAGCTCTATGTAACCGTTCTTTTCTCTCTCTTCATTTGGTTTGTTTACATCACATAGAGCTTGTAACTACATGTAAGATATTAAATTTTTAAGTTGATAAGAGCATATGCATATAACCATCATATATGTTCGAAAGTACAAAATATAATAGAAAAAAACAAGAAGAATCAGTTTATTTCGTATATAGAACTTGCAAGAAAAATTAAGCTTGCAGATAACAAATTGTGTAATGTTGGGTTTGAAGTGACTTACCATAAGTGTGCAAGTCAAACCAGCAACCAAACATATAGCAAAGCCATATAGTCTCTGTTCAGAAGAAAAAAGATAAAGCAAATCAGTATTATGAAGCATGGCTACACGGTTCAAGAAGCAAACAATAACAGTAAACATTATACAAAGCATCACTAAAATGGAACCTAACAACAAAAAATATCACATTGGAATCCTTCGAATACTATAGACTGAACAGTTGGGTAGAAAATATCAGTCATAAAATAACTTATCAAGCTCGGAAACTAAGAAAATCACATATAATTGATCCATATGTTGAACCATCCATTATTTTGTTTAGTGAGTTTACAATCTATACCTACTGAAGATCACAGACTTAAAGATTTCAGTTCTTTGGAACTTATTCTTGATGCACCATTGCTTTATCTGATCCACATTCTTCATGTATAACAGATTAACAAAACAATAGACTTCTTTATTCCACTAAAACTAAGGGGGTGTTTGGGATTACTTATTTTGACCTCCTTATGACTTATGGAAAAGTTATAAGTCACAACCTTGAGATTTATGGAACTTTTCCGCTCAGATATTAAGCAATCCCAAACACCTTTTTAACTTTTTAATAAGTTATAAGTCATAAGAAGGCAAAAATAAGGAATCCCAAATATTCTATAACATATCCTGTAGAACATCTCTCCAGTAAGACATATAGTGGAATTTACAATGTTCAACAACTATAGTCATCAACTAGCAATTTGCAGATCCTCTAAACAACAAAATAATTACCATAACCTAACTGCGTGTTCAAATATAATTTTGGCATTATATTCAGTCGTGTAGTTTAACTTAACCTAGGGCTGGCATAAGTACAAACTTGACACAATAAGACACTATTAAGTCACGAACGCAACACGATATCTAATCGTGTCATATTTTCCAAACATGAACACAAACCGTTTTAGTAACAGGTTACATGACACGGCCTGTTTATGGACACGACGTTACGATAAATATCACATATGCAGTGAAACAAAAGTTACCAAACGTTCATAAAAGTCTAAATTATGCATAATTCTTCGACATATTCGAAACAAAAAAAATCCATAATAAAAGCCCAAAATCAAATCACCACTTCCACTAAGTAGAGCATATATTTAGTGTTAACAGGTCCATGTTAGAAATTGCAAGCCCTAGCATAATAATTACCATAACCTAATTGAATGCTCCAATATAATTTTAGCATTTTATTCAGCTGTGCAGTTTAACACAGCCTAGGGCTGGCACAATAACATGTCAGACACGATCACCTATGGTGCTAGACACGAACACCACATGCTAACTAATCATGTCGGATTTTTCCAAACACGAACATGAACCTGTTTAGAAACAAACAGGTTACACGACACGATCTGTTTACGGAGACGATGAATATCACAACATATGTAGTGAAACAAAAGTCTAACTAATACATAACAATCGTTAACATATTCAAAAAAATCCATAAAAGCCTAAAATCAAATCATAACTTACACTAAGTAGAGCATCTATTTTACTATTCTTTCGTGTGGTGTTAACATAACCGTCAACAACAAAAGATCTACATTTTGCGATCTGAGAATTACTCGATATATGGATCTCGAATGAGTAATAATATGTTAATAATAAGGTAAGGTGAAATGTTGCGTGTACTTGTTTGGTGGATAAAGTGCAGTTGCGATTGAAATCATCCATGAATGCGAAAGTGGATTCTTCGTCGGCTTGTTGATTGGTGTTGTCTTCGACTTCAATTCCGACAAGCATCCGCATCTTCTCCATTGCCGCACTCATCTTCTCCATCTTCTCTTACTTGCTGACTGACTGGTACTACCACTCAATTGTAACAGCCGGTGGGTGGGTCATGAGTGGTTCATTGCTACCAAATTATGCTTTTATTATATTATTAATATTTTTTTATAATGCTCGACACGATAAATTCATCGACACTAATATATAAATAAGTAGTAGTTTGAGACCCGTATATTACATGGGGAATTAATAAAAATTATAATATTTAAATATTAAGCAAAATACAATCAATAACACATAACACAATTATTATATATTATTAATACAATTACAACTTACATTAAAATTATAGGAATTACAAAACAAACATTACGCAACTATTTTACAAATAAGAAAAAATTTACTTGTACACTATATTTGTGGTTGTATTGGTCAGATTACCTTGTTTATCAAGAATCAGAATCTTTAGCCCACACCTGCTTGTAACTCTTGACAAGGCGACATATAACTGTCTATGTGAGAACAAGGGTTCTTTCAAGTACAAACCAACCCTAGATAATGATTGACCTTGGCTTTTATTTATGGTCATCGTAAAACATACTGCAAGGGGAAACTGTCGTCTTTGAAACTTTTATGCTATTTTGTTGTCTGTTGGAGTCAGCGGTGATCTATGGATCAAAACTCTATGTCCAATGCTAGTTCTAGAATTTTTTGCTTCAACTACACGAGTACCTAAAGATATAATTTGTAGTCGAGTAGCATTACATAAGCCTTCTTTCTGGTTAAGATTTCTAAGGAGCATAACAGGAACACCGGTTTGAACCTGATATTACAAAAACCGGTTTGTAGTTATAAACCACCGGGTTAGGACCGATGTGGAGTTTTTTTTTAGCTAAAACCGGTTTGAACCCGATATTTTGGAACCGGTTAGACAAAAACAGGTTTCATCCGATTTAAAACCCGTTTGTAGCTCAAAACTAAATTATAGCTCACATATCATATCCATTTATAGCTCATTGACCATTCCATGTAATGCCTTACTGAAAAAACAATTTATTGTAAAGGAAAATATGATTGTAATTATAATAATAATAATATTATCAATTGCTTATGTTACAATAAGAAAGATATTTTGAAACCGGTTAGTAAAAAATAGGTTTAACCTGGTTTAAAACCCGTCTGTCTATTTACGTCAGCTTCAAAACTAATTTATAGCTCACATATCATATCCATTTATAGCTCATTAACCATTCCATGTAATGCTCGGTTAAAATTTGGAAATCAATTTATTGTAAAGGAAAAGAGGAATTATCAATTGGAAATCAATATATGGTAATTAATTCCAACCGTAATGGCAGTATCAATACATAGATACCAACACTGATCGGATAATATCAATTGACGTAAGTGTTAGTTGACGTACGTGAAGACCCAAATCTATTGGTAACATATGGTAATGCTTTGGTTAACAGTTTCTCAAGGTTATAAAAAAAGATGATGATATATACAATATGTCAAAACTTCTTTATAAAATATAGGCTTTTAAAGTGTAAAGAACCGGACGTTCAATGAACTGCTCGGGTTTAAATCAAAAACCGGTTTGTGCACCTCTAGTAACAAATGTGTCAACTACTATTTTAAAAAGGAAACGTTAAATAGCAAATGTTATTTAATAATTTATTGTTGTTGTATAATAAAGGAAAATAACTTAAAATGAAAAGTGACATACCTTTACACTAAATGTGTCAACGGACGCACCAACAGTAATGGAGTCGGATTCTTGATGCTATTAAATGAATTAAACAAAAAAATTTAAGTAAGACTAAACAAATCAAAATATCAAGTAATTTGAAATTGGAAATAATTCTTCATCAAAAGTGTTGATTGGTCATGGAAAGTTTAAAATATCAATTGAAAAAGTGTTGGTTCACCATTCTTTTAGGCAATTAGCAAACCAAGGATAGGATGATAATAATAAGCTAGTGACGAAAATAAAAGATCATTCCTTTGAAAGATAAAGTTGAAATCCAAGCATTTGTGAAAAATAATTGAATAGAAAAAATTCCAAAAAGTTAAATCCCTATAGAAAAAATTCCAAGCAGAACAAATCTAGATTTTAATTAAACAGATAAACTTTATTTTAAAATATCAACATTTTTAGTCGTCAGTTTTGCTTTGACTTTTGAACAGTTATCAAGTCAAATTCGATACTTACAAGTTACAATCTTAAAAGTTAATACAATATAATTGCTAATATATTAAATGCATAATTAAATTAAATTGATTTATCTAATGGGTATGAGTTATAAAAAGAGGGAGTCATGAGAGCATGACAAGTGGCAAAATATGGTACTCTGTTATCAGAGTAGTAAGATTGACATATTATCTATTATCTAATCTAATATATATAAATAAGAAGTTTGGTGTCGCTAAGCCGTTGTTGGGTCACTTGGCGGCATCTAACTTGTCCATGGATTTTTTCTTGTTTTTTTTGTTTTAGTATCGTAACAAACATAACGGAAGCCAACCGAACGCCAATTACGTATTTTGTTTGTTTTAATTCGATATCGTAATGAACGTGACGGAAACGGCCTCAACGTCGGGCCCGACAACGTTCGGGTTTTACCAATGCCTCAGTTTACCGACCAACGCCACCCATTGGTCCACTCAACGCCCGGGACGGACAACGCTCGGTTTTACCATGGTCCGAGTTTACCAACCGACGCTACTCCATTGTTCCACTCAATTTTTATATTTTATCATTTTCTTAGCTACGGTACCGTAACAAATGTAGCCGAAACCAACCGAATTTGTGTCCCCGCAAGTGGCACTTGGCAGCACCTTGTTAGTCCATGAATTTTGTTATTATTTCTTATTTGTTTTATTTAGTTGGGTTACCATAACTAACATAATGGAAACCGAGGAAACGTCATTTTTTTAGTTTCGGCACCATAACGAACATAGCGGAAGCCAACCGTATTTGCCTAGACGCACCGCCTCAACATCCGTGACCGACACGCTCGGGTTTTAACAACACGTCAATTTACCGACCAACGTCCCCCCTGGTGTCCACCATTGGGGTGCAACTAGCCTATTGGACCACTTTGTGGCATCATATTAGTCCGTGAATTTTGTTTTTTTATTAGTTCACATAACATAACGAACATAATAGAAACCGACCAAATTAAAGTCATTTTTTTTTACTTTTGGTACCAAAATGAACCTGACGGAAACCGACCAAATTCACATAGACTCGCCACCTCAATGCACGTGACCGACAACGCTAAGGTTTTACCAACACACAAATTTACCGGCCGACACTCCCCAATTGGCCACTGGTCCACCTCTATTTGTTTTATATTTTTTTCCATTTTTTAGCTCCTGTTTAGTAACGAACGTAATTGAAACCGATCGAATCCGTGTCGAGTTACCGCCTCAATACATAGGACGGCAACACTTGGATTTTACCACCAACCGGGTTTGACGACCAAATAAGCATCGTTTTAAATATTGTTGTTCTTTTTATATGTTAATTTAACGAATTAATTTTTTTTGGGTTTAACGCTCAAATTTTACCAACGGTGTCTATCCCGTAACGAACGCAACCGATACCGACCGAATTCGTGTCGATTCACCATCGTAGCGCTCGGATTTCAACATTGGGGTTTTGACAACTACCCTGGCGCAACGCGCCGGGTAAAATAACTAGTTTGTTATATTTGGGCATTGACAAATTTATTTTTTGGTTTTGTTTCAATGCCTAACTCAATGCCGATTGAATTCGTGTCAGTTTGTTGCCACAACACGCATGTTTTGTTTTATATATTAATATATTAATTTGTTGTATTTGCGTGTTGACGAATTTATTTTTTGGTTCAGTTCCAAAAGTGTAATATAATACCGATCGAATTCACAATTACACCACGTGAGTTTTATTAACCGACTACACGTCGTTGTAAATATGTTTTTTTATAATAAGCTATATGTTAAATCAAATCCCAGCCGGATCGATTATCGGGCTTAGATTAACTCTAATGGGTAGATGTACGAGTGATATTTTAGAGTAATCACATATTAAAACACATAGTTAAAGGTGTAATCGTATTGAGATTCATCTTGTGAGCATTGTTACAAATATATGAACCATATATAGAGGACAACTTGGCATATAGTCCCAAATGGCCGACCACGATAGGAGCTGTTCGTTTCCATCTGTTATCCGTTATCCTTGTACGATTCTCTTTTTGTCTTTGGTGACTTGATGCTCTTCTAGTCTTTTCCTGTAACAATGCTCTGATTATCGGTGTAGAACCTCTTTCTAGAATGTTACCCCTACAAGTGCCCCTAGTCAGTCGATGCGAGGCCTTGGTTTTGTACCGTCTGACTAACTACTGGGTGGCTTCTATACTGATCCTTGTGGGACCTTCGACACCTGAGATTATTTTTTACGGCGACAGTCTTTTTGATTTGACAGGTCTTCCCGCATTGCAGATGGTTGCGTTACCCCTAGTTTCTAGGCACAATTTCCCTTATAAGTCCACTATCATCTTTCTCCTTTTATTTGGTTTCTTCATCTTTCCCAAGTTTTTACCCCTTCCTTCACCATATATCATATTTCCCCTCCTTGTTAATTTCTCCTTACCTAACATGTCTTTCAAAAATGATATGAATACCCATTTCTCAATTATGGACGAGAACAATGGGCCGTGGTAGACGAGTTCTGCATCCCCTTAGATTTGAATCCTACTCGGGCTCCGTCGGACAAACCTGTGCACCCTTATCCGGCGGATAAGTTTTCCGTTTACCCGGCGACCTTTAAAGAAGCCAATTGTAGGATTCCTTTTGGTAAATTTCTAATTAGGGTATTAATGTTCTTTGAACTCCACATTTCTCAATGCTATCCTCTAGCACTTGCTCGTATCTCCCATTTTGAAGTTTTATCTCGAGCGTTTCATAAAACCTTCAATCTACCTCTTTTTAGGGCTTTTTATCGTCTTTCTAGAGCCGGTCAATGATTTATTTTTTAGAAGCGTAATAACCTTACCTTGGCTACCAATCCTACTTCAAACCTTCGGGGGTGGAAGAATAATTTTTTTTCTATCTCGATGATCGATGTCTTCATGTGGATATGAAGTGGTGTCCTTTGGAAAAACCTTTGGCCGATGAGGCCCCCTTTATCTTTGATAAGAATTTTTACGAGTTGTTGAAAGGTTATCCTTGTGACTTGGTTCCCTATCCTAAGGCCATTATATTGTGTTCTCGCATTAGTAGGAATTGGTTTTCAGATGATACCTTTCCTGTCATGGTTGTCGATGATGAGGGTTGGTTTCTTGGCCTTTGGGTTTTGTTGTGTTGACTCATATACACTAACCCGTTTATTATCGATGCAGAGATGGATCTTCGCTAGATTTTGAACTTGAAGGGTGCAACTGAAATTGAGGTTTGTGAAGTCCCTTTGGCCCCCCCGGGGGGGGGGGGGTGTTCCCTTTTTTAGGCAGACAGCCAGTGCAGTTTCAGCGTTTCGACCTCCACTTCTAACTGTTCAGAAGTCTTCCTTGGCTACTTCTCAAGCATTTTCATCTCATGTCTTCCCGTGCTTATTTCGTCTCAACCGGTTAACCGGTTATGGATATTTCCGGCGACCAGTTTTCTCATACTGAATAGACGGCTATTATGTTTGAGTCCGGGTTTTCTCTGGGTAATCAGAATGTGGTTACCTCAAGCGAGCCTGTTTCTATGGGAAAACGAGGTGTTTAGACTTTTCCAGTATAGGTGTAACATTCGTTACTTTTCAAACCCGAAAACCCGACTCGTTTCGGATTTTTCTTTTATTTTTTTCTTTTTTTTTTGTTTGTGGTTTCAAGTATTCACACACACACATATAAATGTTTTAATATATTCCCAAGTTTTCGTTGAGGATTCCGCAGCGTTCTTCGACTCGTTTAACGTTCAATGTTCGTTCAAGGGTTAGCACGTTTATTCTTTTACGGAAATCTCTAGTTTTATCGTTAATCAACGTTCGGGCCAAACGCGTAATTTATCCAAAACTCATAATATTAAATCAGAATTATAACATTCTTAAAGTTCACGGTTAAAACTGAAAATATAATCTTTTCAATCAGTTTTGAATATTATTATAAAGTTAAGTGTTTGAATTGTAAATATATCTTAAATTCGTTTTAAAAGATGCATGAAAGTTGAGGGATCTAATTTGTAAACTTCAATTAAAATATAATAAATTAATAATATACCCAGCCCCCCATCCCTTACCCACGTTTTCCCGGTGGCAATTCCGATCGCCGGAAAACGTTACCGGAAAAACTGGTTTGAGCCGTTAAACTTGTTAAGCAATCAAATTAATTATCGTATTATCCTTAATTGTCGGCATTATAATATAATTAATGTATTAATTGGGATTTAACAACCCTTAACTACCATATAATCCCGTAATCATCGCTGGAGTTTAAGCCGTGATCAATTCAAAAGAATTAACTCGATTTTGACCCAGTTACTAGTATAAATAGGACGGTATAACAAGCTTAAACTCACACCAAACATCAATTAACACCATATTGTTCATATCATCCGCACTCAAGAAAATCCGATCGATATTCTAGCCATTCTCGTTCTCCACCATTCTGGCATCAATAGAGGTAATCTTTATATGGTTTTAATTCGCGAACATCAATGAAATCAAACCCCTAACAAATATTAATCAAACTTGGATCGGATTAAACGATTTGAAACCTAGGGTTTGTGTGGGGAAGATGAACTTGAGGGTTATATTATAAATATATTTGTTTCCATGCTTTTACTAAATTAGCTTTTTTGCCTGCTAGTTAAGTCATACGGGTGTTAACATGAGGACCCGGGTTCGAGCCCTGGTCATGCCATATATTTGTATTTCATCTTTTGAAACCTTTTCCTTTTATTTTAAATCAAAATTTATATATTAAAAATCATAATAAATAAAATAAAATTTATTTTTAACTAAATAAATTTTTTATAAAATAAATATAAATTATAATACATCACTTTTCCGCTTAAAAAAAAACAAACTTTCATTTCGTAACCCACTAGCTTTATTTCGTTCGTTAACATAAACCGTAAACTTTAATTAATTAGAGTATTGCAATAAAACCTTTGAATTAACTTTCGACTCGTAAACGCTAGTCCAAGTTCTACGCTTATCATGTGTTGTATGTTTTCCCGTTAAGATAGTAATCAAATACTTATAACCCAAAATTTCGTTAAAACGTAAAATATTATTAAAATAAAATGAGTAATTATAATACTAAAATATTAATTAGTTCGTTAGTGTTAATCCGTTAACCTTAATTCGTTGGAGTTAAAATTCGTTAACATAACTAGTCTTTGAGATATTACCCCCACTAAAGCATACATTATAATATCGTAACTCTCATATTTGCCTTAAAATTATAACTTAAATAATAGACATCGATAAAATTTTGTTAAATTCAAATATAATATTATAACATAATTTTCCATAATAAGCCAATAAAAATATATTAAAATCCCTTTATCTAAATTACTGTTTTTATCAATTCCGTTAGTTAGTCTTTCTTATTTGTATTTATTTATAATTCGAGAAGTTCAAACGTTTCGGATTCTTTAAATGCATTTTCAATCGCTTCGGTTTCGTTATTGTGTTACCGACTTTTATTACAAGTTATCTTCGCATTCAAGGTGAGTTTCTCACAACCCCTTTTTAAACGTTTTCATATTTTGGGTTAGCATATGTATCTATTACAAATTCAAATATTTATGATTTCGACTACAAACTACAATTCACTATATGGACTTGTGTGTTACTTGAGTACTTGCTCGAATTTACTTGCATGTGGTAGCCTTAATAAGTATGATCATACGCCCCCTTTTGCACTCAGGTCCATTTGTATCGAGTGGAAAAGGGCCTCATTATCCGAGTACGTTGGTTGTTACCAACTGGAAAGGACCTTACTTGCGCGATTACCTGAGTACGTTGGTTGATACCAACTGGAAATGACTTTACTTGCTCATTTATCACTTATCCATGAATTGTATGATTTTTACGTATTATATCAAACTGTGGGAATCTCACCAGCTATGTTCATAGCTGACTTTATTTTATACATATGTTACAGGTGTAAAGATACGAGGATGAAATTTAGAAGACACATAGCATGCCTATAGGATATTCAAAGAATAACTTATCATTTATTTAGTTATTTGTTACAACTTGTATTATTTGATAAACTTGTGTTACATGAAGATTTAAAAGAAATAATGTTATTATGGTCACTTAATAGTGTCACGTGTGTTTGAGCAATCTGTACATCACACTCAGGCGTTTCCGCTTTAGCCGAGGTGTTACAATAGGTTCTGCTTTTCAGTCCTCTATAGCCAAAAGGGTTACACGCTCCAAGGAACATTTGTTTGTCACTACTGATACGCAACCAAAAGTTGTTGCAGGTAACTATCCCCCCTTTATGTATGCTCGATAGATTGTAGATGTATCTTGATGTGGGATCTTTTTACAGATATTGATAAAGTGGATTGGGTTGGTGACGAGTCTGTATGTAGGGCTGGCATATCGTGTATACCCGTACACGATAAGACATGAACATGATAAGACACGAACACGAAATGTGTATACCTGTACATGACACGAAAACTTATCATGTACCTGTATCCCAAACACGAACATGAACCTGCTAATATCTTGTATACACGATAAGACATGATAATACAAGATAAGACCTGAAATCGATCCTACGACAGTCAAATTATTCGTATTAACTTGATTGGGAATGTTGTGAGAATGTGACGGGTGAGAAAAAGTGAGAATAATAAAAATCTAATCAGGTACTTAACATGTACTTAACAGGTAAACAGGTATTTTTAACTGTTTAGACACGAAAATTAACAGGTAGATTTGTGCCCACCTGTTTAGTACACGAAACCCGTTAAGGCCTTACCTGGTACCTGTTAAAGTCGTGTAGGTACGTGTTGTGTTTTTGTGTATCGGGTATAAATTGCCAGCCCTATCAGTACGATGTGTTCGTTCCAGGCGGTTGATGGTTGTCGAAACAATGATAAGTACGTTCCCGACTAGGGTTTGACAAGGGCCGACACTATTTCTCGTGCTGCTTTTTTGAAAGCTTTCCTTTACAATGTCGGGCTACCCCTTAATTCTGATAATACTTGTCAGTTAAATGATTCCTAGTTGTCAGATATGGTTATGGTTCATGGTGCACAAGAAGTGTTGTATAGGAGTGAGCTCCAAAGGAGGTGGATTGGAGTATTAGTGGAGAGCAAGAAGTTGGAAGAGCAATTATTGCAAGCCCAAGGATCTTCAACTGATGTTAAGAAACTGAAGTGCAGACTTGCAAAAGAAGATGAAGAGGCTTCAAGAAGCTAATTCTGCTTTGACACATGCACGTGACGAGGCTTTCGATGCGCTCTCTCATCGTCAGCTAAGGTGGCTTTTGGCCGCGCATTCTGCCAAGTCAGCTAATGATGTGATTCACGTTTTGAACATTATCATCTGTCAGTTGGTCGATCGTCTCGAGGATACTTTTGTTGGTGAGTATGATTTGTTTTTGTAAGGCCCCGTTTCCGGTAACTCTACTTTGGTGTTGGATTTACTCATAACCAAAATTCTAAAATTAGAGTTAATTGAAAACTTCGCGGAATAATTAAAAACTTCAAACATTACATTCCAAAACATTCATTATTGTCTTAACATACAAATTGTCTTTTCATAAGTAATTAATTAAAACAATCATAACACTTCATCATGGATGTCAGTCTCTTCAGTCCATGCCATGTATCCCTCCTTAAGCCAGCTACCTCAATCTATTTGCCTGCATGCATACTAAAAGTTAGCTACGCTGAATGAGTTCTAGTTAATCATTTAACATACAATACATTCATACCCTTACTCATACGAATCCGAAGATTCGTATTCATACCTTATTTACTCTTACTTCTTTCATACAAACTTTATATACATGCACACACGCTTACAAACTTTCTTTCATAAGGCCTTGTAATTTGCCATAAGCTACTCTATCTCTACCATCACAGATATTATTAGGGTCTGGTCCCTTCTATCTCAGATATTATTAGGTTCTGGTCCCTTCTGTCTCAGATATTATCAGGGTCTGGTCCCTTCTGTCTCAGATATTATCAGGGTCTGGTCCATTCTATTTCAGATATTATCAAGGTCTGGTCCCTTTGTCTCCAATAACCGTACCCGTCACGTCACTCGATCATACATTCATTTTCATTTATGCATACTTTACATATCTTCTGGTCACGCACATACGTATATGTACATATTCATTCGTATAAACAATCCATACTAACAATCAATACTTAGTCATACATATAACATACACATATCATACACTTACCACTTAAGTTAAGTGTATTAACAACTATCACTAAGGAGTATGCATGCAGCCCCAAAAACATAACGGATAAAGGGGCTAGAATCTCACCTGAAGTCGGTTTCTCTCGCCGTTAATAGTAATGCCCTTCTTTAGCTGTGCACGGATAACTGTATAACGCATTACGAGTGTCAAATATCCATTACTACTACTTCTTATATCTAAGTCAATGACACCCTCAACTCACGGGGGTCCGGGTGCAGCGCCCCTGGTAGTGGGGTCTAGGGGCGGCAGCCCCTAGCAGGGTCCAAGGGGCAGCGCCCCTGGCTGGGGTTGAGCTGTTTTGCATGGAAGAATTTCGTTTCGCATGAGACTGTTTTGCTTCGCATGGGAGCGTTTCGCTTCGCATGGAAGCATTTCGCTTCGCATGAACTGTTTCGCTTCGCATGGAAGCGTTTCGCTTCGCATGAAAGCGTTTCGCTTCGCTAAGCGAAGCAAAATGCCTGCCTTTCATCGCTTTTACCATTTTTAAGCTATTTTACTTCGTGGCTCTTCCTCAGGACCCGATTTTTACTCTTTCCCAACTTTTGACACATTCTGGCCCCATGCACCTGATCCTGAACCCATCTCTCAAAGTCTAAACACCACCTTTTTATCACAAAGTGCACCCAAGAGGTTATAACTTACCAATTTTATATTTTTCTTACATTTTACAACCCGATCTATCATTATATCTGTTTGCATGACGATTCTAACCATAAAACTTAACCATTTAAACCGAAACCTAACTTTGCTTCGGGTTCGAGTTCAGATCTGGACAATATGTAGATCTGGACGATGATTCTTGCTATTTGATGATGTCTACACACGCGATTCTTCCTCTTTTTTTTACACGGATTGGATCCGGAATGTAGAGAGAAAGTGTGTGTGTTCTTGAGTGTGTGTGTGTGTTTGGATGAGAAAGGAAAAGAAAAGGAAGAAGTGGTTGGGTTATATATATAGGGGGTTTCATGGGTCCCACCACCCATTCCCAACTCCTACTTCCCAAACACTTAACACAAGACTATTTTAACGACACACACTATTAACAAAACTTTCTGTTATTTATTTAACAAAAGTTGGATGTTACAAGTCTACCTTCCTTAAAAAAGGTTTCTTCCCCGAAACCTAACCATTACTACTAAACAAAAGCGGGTAAAACTTGCGCATCTCTTCTTCAACTTCCCAAGTGGCATCCAATCCCTTACGGTGCTTCCATATCACTTTTACTAGGGGAATAACCTTACGACGAAGCTGCTTCTCCTTGCGGTCGACTATTTCAGTGGGCTGCTCGACATAATTCAATTGCTCGTCCACCTCAATGTCCAGCAGTGGCACATGAGATGTGTCGTCAGCTAGACATTTTCTCAAGTGAGAAACATGAAAGGTAGAGTGGATTCCTTCCAGCTCATCGGGTAGATCAAGCTTGTAAGCCACTTCACCCACACGGGCCACGATCTTGAACGACCCTATATACCTTGGACTCAGCTTTCCCCTTTTTCTAAAACGAATAATCCCCTTCCATGGAGAGACCTTAAGCATCACGTGGTCTCCAACATCAAACTCAATGGGCCGTCTCCGCTTGTCCGCATACGACTTTTGACGGTCTTGAGCAGCTTTCATTCTTGCCTTGATCTGATCGAATCTTGAGGAGGTTTCTTGCACAACTTCCAGACCACCAATCTCCTTCTGACCAATTTCCCCCCAACAAACAGGAGTTCTGCAACGTCTACCATACAACATCTCGAAAGGAGGCATACCGATACTTGAATGATAGCTGTTGTTGTAAGAAAATTCTGCCAAGTGCAGATGATCATCCCAGCTTCCTCCAAAGTCTAACACACAAGCACGTAGCATATCCTCAAGGGTTTGGATAGTCCTTCCAGACTGCCCATCTGTTTGAGGGTGATACGCCGTGCTGATGTTTAGTCTTGTTCCCATGGCTTCGTGGAATTTCTTCTAGAATCTTGAAGTAAAGCGGGTATCCCTGTCTGACACAATCGATAACGGCACCCCATGCTTTGTAACCACTTCTTTGACGAACACATTTGCCAACGTTTCTGACGAGATAGCCTCTCGTATAGGCAAAAAGTGAGCACTCTTAGTCAAACTATCCACAATCACCCATATGGTATCATGACTTCTAGCTGTACGCGGTAGCTTAGTTATGAAATCCATGGTGATGTGTTCCCACTTCCATTCTGGTATCTCTAACGGCTGCATCTTTCCATACGGTTTCCGGTGTTCTGCTTTGACTTGCAAGCAAGTTAAGCACTTGCTGACATAATCCACCACCTCATTCTTCATACCCGGCCACCAATAGTCTTTCTTCAAGTCTTGATACATCTTGGTGGATCCTGGATGAATCGAGTAACGGGACTTATGGGCCTCATCTAGGATTCGACCTCTAAGTTGCCCATGTCGTGGGATCCACATTCGGTCAAAACTGGTCTTTACACCACGAGTGTTATCTATCAACTCGTTCTGCTGCCCAAAAATCCTTTCTTTCTTCATTAACCCTTCATCTACCAACACTTCTGACTGAACCTTGCTGATCTCTTCAAAGAAATCAGAGTTGATTATCAACTTATAAGACTTTATTGTTGCAATAACTTCTGCGTTCTTTCGGCTCAAGGCGTCAGCAACCACATTAGCCTTTCCCGGGTAATACTTGATATCACAATCATAATCCTTTATCAGTTCTAACCACCTCTCTGCCTCATGTTCAGCTCTTTCTGCTCAAAGAAGTATTTTCAAACTCTTGTGGTCCGTGTATATAGTACACTTGGTACCATACTAGTAGTGTCTCCAGATCTTAAGAGCATGTACTACAGCGGCTAGCTCTAGGTCATGCGTCGGGTACGTACATTCGTGAACTTTCAATTGCCTAGACGCGTAAGCTATGACCTTCTCTCTTTGCATCAACACGCAACCTAACCCCTGATATGAAGCATCAGTGCAAACTACCAAATCTTCTTCTCCATCGGGCAGAACAAGGATTGGAGCTTGCGTGAGCCTCCTCTTTAGTTCTTCAAACGCCTCTTTTTGCCACCTACCCCAATCGAACACCACAGTCCTTCGGGTCATACCTGTCAAAGGTGCGGCTATCTTAGAGAAGCCCGGAATAAATCTCCTATAATAGCCAGCTAACCCTAGGAAACTGCGTATCTCAGTCGGGTTTTGCGGAGTCTTCCAATTCTTTATCGCTTCGATCTTGGCTGGGTCTACGGTAATCCCTTCCGAATTGATTATATGACCTAGAAACTACACCTCTCGCAACCAAAATGCGCACTTTGAGAACTTTGCATACAATTTCTCCTTTTTCAAAATTCCAGTACTTCCCTCAGGTGCTCAGCATGGTCAGGCTCGGTCCTTGAATAAACTAATATATCGTCAATGAAAATGATAACCGTCTTGTCTAACATCGGTCGACATACCCTGTTCATCAAGTCCATAAATGCCGCGGGAGCGTTGGTTAGACCAAACGACATCATAAGGAACTCGTAGTGTCCATACCGCGTTCGAAATGTTGTCTTAGGGATATCCGCCTCTTTCACCTTCAGTTGATGGTAACCCGATCTGAGATCTATTCGCGAGAACCAACTAGCACCTTGCAACTAATCAAACAAATCATTGATCCGGGGCAACGGATATCTATTCTTCACGGTAAGCTTATTCAACTCCCTGTAGTCGATGCACATTCTCATACTCCCATCCTTCTTCTTAACGAATAACACCGGCGCGCCCCACGGGGAAACACTCGGCCTTATGAAACCGTTGTCGAGGAGTTCTTGCAGTTGGGACATCAATTCCTTCATCTCCGACGGCGCCAAACGGTAAGGTGCTTTTGCGACGGGCTGTGCTCCTAGTATCAATTCTATCTGGAATTCCACTTCTCGCTCCGGTGGTAACCCCGGAAGGTCCTCAGGAAATACTTCTCGGTAGTCACACACTACAGGAACGTCTTTCACTTCCTTCGTCTTGGCCGTAGCTTTGACAACATACGCCAGGTAGGCACTGCACCCTCGCCTTAACAAACCCTCAGGTTTTATCATCGAAATGTCGTTAAGCCCTGTACTTTCTCTATCACCATAAACCGTTACTGAATTACCATCCGAAGACTTCAATCTTACTAATTTACTCCTGCACACTATCTGAGCTTCAAATTCAGACAGCCAATCCATCCCCAATACTACATGGAATCCTCCTAAGGTTAAAACATACAGGGTAGCAGGGAATTTGTGTCCTTCCAATTCTATCGTACAATTCTTAACCAATCTCATAATTTTAACTGAGGTCTCGCTAGCGGTTTCTACCATAAAAGTTTCAGGCACACGACAACATTTCATCTTAGCTGTCTTACAAAACGGGGTAGCTACAAAACTCCTGGTCGCACCTGAGTCAAACAAAACGGAAGCTGAAATACCGTTTACTAGAAATGTACCTGTCACGACATCTGGGATTTGTTTAGATTGTTCTTGTGTCAACATGTAGGCTCTGGTCTTTGGCCTAGTCTGCTCAGCATCCTTTTTACCGCTTCCTCCATCTTCACCTTCAGTACACTCTCTTTCCATGGACTTTCCCACACTTGCGACAAACGTCGGCACCCTTCCTCCACTTGCATTCACCACCGTGCATCTTCCCACAAGTATTGCATGGCTTCTTCTCCCACACCTTCTGTTTCTTATCCTTGGGGTTCCATATGCGAGTACCAGGCCGCTTGGCAGGAGCGACCCACTTCTCCTCCTTTTGCTATTCCACCACCACATCGTCCACAGCCAGGTCATCATAAACCATTTCTGCCAGTTCGACAGCAGAATCAAAAGTTTCGGGTTTACTAGCCCGGACAAAGGTGCGGACTGTTTGTGGTAGTCCCCTCAAATAGCACTTGATCCTTTTCGTCTCAGTGTTCACCATGTCAGGGACAAGTCGGGACATGCGATTGAACTCAGTGGTGTACTCACGGTGTGTCATCTTTCCTGCCTTCAGATTCTGGAACTTCATCTCTAACCGCTCGACTTCAGCATCCGCACAAAACTTCTTCATGACCATTTCCTTCAGGTCCTCCCACTTCAAGGCCTTGATCTCAGCAACGGTCTTCCTTTGCTCAACCGTCTCCCACCAAAACATAGCTTCCTCCCCAAATGACTGGGTAGCAAAACTCACTGCTTGGTCGGGGCTACACTCGCTAATTCGGATAACCTTGTCCATTGCGGTTATCCATTAGAGGGTAGCGATTGCATCCCCTGTACCAGAAAACTTTGGCGGGGCACAACCCTTAAACAACCTGTAGATGCACCCACCTCGGCCTTTCTTACCCTCATTGGCCTTCACAGACCCACCTTCACTTGATCCCTCTTCCTCAACCTCTTCGTCCTTTTTAGTACCCTCTCCAATCTCCTCAGCAGTTCCCACACGACTCCCAGTTGGCCTTTCCTGTTGGAGATGCTGCAGTGCAGCAGCATGAAACTGTTTCGCTTCGCATGGAAGCGTTTCGCTTCGCATGAACTGTTTCGCTTCGCATGGAAGCGTTTCGCTTCGCATGAAAGTGTTTCGCTTTGTTAAGCGAAGCGAAATGCCTGCCTTTCATCGCTTTTACCATTTTTAAGCCATTTTACTTCGTGGCTCTTCCTCAGGACCCGATTTTTACTCTTTCCCAACTTTTGACACATTCTGGCCCCATGCACCTGATCCTGAATCCATCTCTCAAAGTCCAAACACCACCTTTTTTATCACAAAGTGCACCCAAGAGGTTATAACTTATCAAGTTTATATTTTTCTTACATTTTACAACCCGATCTATCATTATATCTGTTTGCATGACGATTCTAACCATAAAACTTAACCATTTTAACCGAAACCTAACTTTGCTTCGGGTTCGAGTTCAGATCCGGACAATACGTAGATCTGGACAATGATTCTTGATATTTGATGATGTCTACACACGAGATTCTTCCTCTTTTTTTTACCATACAACCATACATATTTTACCATAGCAAAGGACCATACAACCATAGCCAAGGACGATGATCCTTTGCTTCGGCATACGACCATACATATTTTACCATACAACCATACATACTTTACTTATATTTTTGTTATATATATAAGGGAGAGATAATTTGATAACCTTGTTGAGCTTTAAGAACTTCATTCTTAACCACACATTTAATTAAATAGATTAGATTATGTGGTTGAGATTAAATTTGATTAAAAAATTAAGTATGAGATAGAATAAAGATGTACAGTAATTATACTAATTTAAACGTCCGTTACACCTATGTAAAAAGTCGACTCGATGCGTAAAAATTATGTAATTTTTCTACGTTCATGTAACCTACATATATTACGTATATGTAAAAAATGACAAAAAATTGTTACGTTAAGTTCTTTTGAGTTCTTAAAACAAAAATTGGTTCTCAAAAGAAATCAATCCTATATATATATATATATATATATATATAAATCATATACATCCATATACATAATCTTAACTCTTTTTATATCATTCATATCGCATACACTTACCACTTAAGGTAAGTGTATTTACTAAACACATAGGAGTATGCACACAACCCCGAAAACATAATAGAGAAAGGGGCTAGAAGCTCACCTGAATCGGTTTCTTTCTTAGTTAATTGTAATACCCCTCCTTAGCTGTGCACGGCTAACCGTGTAACAATTATAAGTATCAATTAACTAGTTTTAACTATCTCATACTTCTAGGTTAGTGAAACCCTCAACGAACAAGGGTCCGGGGGCAGCGGGGTATAGAGGCGGCAGCCCCTAGTAGGGTTCCAAGGGGCAGAGCCCCTCCAGGTCAGCTTAGGAAAAATTTTATTTTCATTAATAAGGCTTCATTAAAAATTCATCAGAAAACTGACTTCCCATGATTTTTAGCTAAGTCCAAACGAGTAGAATCAATTCTCAGTCAAGTCGAGTTTCAAACCAATCGAGTCGAGTCAACCCAATAGACTCGATTCATTTCAGTTGAGTCTAGTTATCCATTCGACTTGATTCGTTCCATTCGAGTCATCCATTAGACGCGCTTCGTTCTAGTCGAGTCGAGTCATCCATTAGACGCGATTTGTTTCAGTCGAGTCGAGTCATCCATTCGACTCGATTCATTCCAGTCAAGTCGAGTCATCCATTCAACTCAAGTCGTTCCAGTCGAGTCGAGTCATCCATTCGACTCGACTCGAAACTTGTTTTTCGAGCCTTTCTATTCTGGTCACTTCCTTACATCCCGTTATGTCCATTTCACTGCTAAAACGAGTTCTGGTCCGTAACAACTTCATTCTCTTGCTTTATCAAGGTCCGAACACCACTAGTTCATCCCGACTTAACCCAACAACTTGTTTACCAAAAGTTTATGTTTTCTTTATCCTATAATGCATGATTTGCCTTAGTGTCAAATCTTAAAACAAACTGATATCGAAAACCTAACCTTTATACTAAAAACGTACCTTTCTTGGATTTTGGTTCGGATCGGATATGGACCTACACGTGGATCTAGACGTGTTTTCTTGTTGTTGATGATGCTTGAACCTGAAATCTCATCGGATCCAGATGAGAGGAATGAGTGTTTGTGTGTGTTTTCGAGTGTGTGTATTGTAACATTCGTTACTTTTTAAACCCGGAAACCCATCACATTTTAAATTTTCGGTTTTGTTTATAAAGATATATATATATATATATATAATATTTATTTTTATCTCAACTCTCGTTAATGTATTTTACATTCGTCGATTTCTATTGAATTCGTTACATCGACTCGATTTATCGTTTACGCGTATTCTCGCTTAATATTCGTCATTAATATTATATTCACGATGAGTTACGTTTATCGTTCATTCGATTCCTTTTCATTCTATTCAATTCACAAAACTTCGGGATTTAAAGTGTTTAATAAAGTTAAACAATTCGTAAACTTTGCAGGAATAATATCTTAACTATCCAAGTTTATAACTCTTATTACATTTATAACTTTTATTTCAATACAAATACATTCCAAAATACAAGTCTTAAATGAATATATATATATATATACATATATATTTTGATTTATAAGAAACATGAAAGATCAGGGTTAAAGTATAAATAACATTTTTATTTTGAATGAAAAACATCTTGTAAGTGCAGGGACTGTTTATGTAACATTTTTTGAAAATTATAATATTAATTAATTACCCAACCCATCCACCCTCCTCATCCCGGTTTCCCGGCAGTATATTCCGGCGACGAAAGGACGAGCTCCGACGACCTTGAATAGACCTATTAATTCGTATTAAAACTCCATTAAAACTTATAATTACTGTGGACCTTAATGGAAACTTGTTAATCATCATAATTAATCCACAACAACGAGTAATGGGTAATTATACCAATTCCGGCCGGTATATTATTAGGAATTGCATTAACGAGTAATTTATGTTATGCGTTCAATATGATAGTATAAACAGGAGTATAAGCTTCATATAAACTCGTTCACAACATCTAATTTCACCAAAACAGTCTGTAAGTTCCGAATTCAATTGGATACGTCCATTTTCTAGCGAGTAGTCGTTCTCCGTCAATTAGTAACAATATTAGGTAATTATTATATGTAAAATGATCGATTTTAGATGTTAATCAAAATCCCTAAGTTCATTAAACCAAACAAGAAAGGATTTCATGAATTAGAACTCTAGGGCTTGTATTGTAGAAAATGATCTTGCAATCTTATATTTATGTCTTTGGTTCCAACCTTAAACTGATTTACCAATTTGGTTCAGTGGGTAAAACTTTGATTTAACACCCACCAGACCCGGATTCAAGCCCGGGTCGGTGCATGTCTATTGTTTATTTTTTTTAACACCATTTATATTTTATTAAGCAAATAAATTATTTAAAAATCATAATAAATCAAATAAAATTATTATAAACCAAATAATTTTTTTATAAAATAAGTATAAATTATATTTCACTATTTTTCCATACAAAACCAACTTCCAAAACCATTAACTCGTTAAATATAATTCGTTCGTTACTGTTAATTCATAAAGTTTAATTATTTAACTTTTGATTCGTTAAACCGTTAAAAGTAGTTTTAACTCGTAAACGTTAACCCGTGCCTAGCAAATATCATATTTCTCATATTTACATAAAATTATTAATCAAATAATATTAAAATACTATTAAACCGTTAAAACGTAAAATATTATTAAAATAATCAAATGCCTTAAAATTAGTAAAAAATTATAATAAAATATTATATATTCCCAACAAATTATACAATAATTAACTTTAATAATCCCGTTAGTTAGCCGTTAATTTTTTTTGTATTATTTTATTTACAGTTTATGAAGTTTAATCATTTCGGATTCTTTAACATGCTTTCGGTTTATATTTCAAGTTTATCTTCGATTTTGATGTGAGTTTCTCACACCCCATTTTAACGTTTTAATACATTTTGGGGTAGCATATATATCATATCTATTCAATGGTTTATCGAGTCATTTACAAAACTGCAATTCATATCATGGACTTGTGTGTTTACTTGATTACCTGCTCAGAACTACTTGCTCACAATTACTTGCTCATGGTTGGCTCAATAAGTATGATCATACGCCCCCTTACACTCAGAATCATTTTGTTATGAGTGGAAAAGGAACCCCCAATTTGAGTAAGTTGGTTGTTACCGTCTGGAAAGGACATTGCATGCGCTGTAGTATAATTTCCACAAGTTTCATGGAATTGCATAGTTTTATATTATATATATATCAAAACTTATGTGAGCTTACCAACTATTCAATTAGTTGACAGTATTATATATATATATATATATATATATATATATATATATATATATGCTACATGTACCGTTATTAGAGGATGACGTTTGATGAAGACACTAGACTTAGGTTATTTAAACAAATGGACAAAATGTTTAGTTGTACTTATATTTTCCTTGCATTTCTTGTTGCAACCTTGTGTACTTGACTTGTAAATTAACTAATGATAATATTGTCACTTAATAGTGTCACATGTGTTTTAAGCAATCTGTACGTCACGCTCCGGCGTTTCCGCTTTAGCCGGGGTGTTGCATTTATGGAGCCAGAAGGTGATGGAATGAGAATTCTAGGGTTTTAGAAGAGTTTAAGGAGTTTAAATACTCCAAGCCCATGGACCTTAAGTCCGTAACCATTCCCAAGTTCATGTATTATTTCTAAGCCTACCACTCAATCCCATTATTATTTAGTATACTTAATAACACACACATTTTAAATAATAAAACTTTATTTATTTATTATTTTCAAAAGACGGATGTTACAAGTCTACCCTTCTTAAAAGAGGTTTCGTCCCTGAAACCTAACTGTTATTAAAACAAATCTGGGTAAAACTTGCGCATCTCTTCTTCAACTTCCTAGGTAGCATTTGATCCCTTACGGTGCTTCCATATCACTTTCACCAAGGGAATAACCTTGTGACGAAGGTGCTTTTCCTTGCGATCAACTATCTCAACAGGCTGTTCGACAAAGTTTAACTGCCCATCCACCTCAATGTCTATTAAAGGCACATGAGACGTGTCATCAGCTAGACATTGTCTCAAGTGAGAAACATGGAAGGTAAAGTGAATTCCTTCCAATTCCTCAAGTAAATCTAGCTTATAAGTCACTTCACCACACGAGCTATGATTCTGAACGGTCCGATGTACCTTGGACTAAGCTTTCCTCTCTTCCTAAAGCGAATGACTCCCTTCCAAGGCAAGACCTTAAGCATCACGTTGTCACCAACTTTAACCTCAATCGGTCTTCGTGGCTTATCGACATATGACCTTTGACTATCTTGGGCAGCTTTCATCTTTACCTTAATCTGATCAAACCTTAAAGAGGTTTCTCGCACAACTTCTAATCTCCCAGTCTCTTTCTAACCAATCTCTCCCCAACACACAGGAGGAGTTTTGCAATGCCTACCATATAACATTTCAAACGACGGCATACCAATACTCGAATGGTAGCTATTGTATTAAGAGAATTCTTCCAAGTGCAAATGATCATCCCAACTTCCTACCAAGTCTAACACACATGCACATAGCATATCCTCAAGGTTTTGGATAGTCCTTTCAGACTGCCCATCTGTTTGAGGATGATACGCCGTACTGATGTTTAGTCTTGTTCCCATAGCTTCATGGAACTTCTTTCAGAATCTTGAAGTGAAGCGGTGTCTCTATCGGATACGATCGATAATGGCACTCCATGCTTAGCCATAACCTCTCGCACGAACACATTTGCTAACATTTCTGATGAAATAGCCTCTCGTATAGGCAGAAAGTGAGCACTTTTCATCAATCGGTCAACAATCACCCAAATGGTATCATGATTCCTAGCTGTACGCGGTATCTTAGTTATGAAATCCAAGGTGATGTGTTCCTATTTCCATTCGGGTATCTCCAATGGCTGCATCTTTCCATACTGGTTATGGTGCTCCGCTTTGACTTGTAAGCAAGTTAAGCACTTACTGACATAATCTACTACTTCATTCTTCATACCTGGCCACCAGTAGTCTCTCTTCAGGTCTTGATACATTTTGGTGGATCCTGGATGAATTGAGTATCTAGACTTATGAGCCTCATATGGATTCGACCTCTAAGATGTCCATGGCATGGAATCCACATACGGCCAAACCTGTTCTTTACACCATGACGGTTATCTATTAGCTCATTTTGTTGTCAGAAAATCATTTCCTTCTTCATTAACCCTTCATCCATAAGAACCTCTAACTATACCTTGTTGATCTCTCCAAAGATATTGGAGTTAATGATCAACTTATAAGACTTCACCGTCACGATGACTTCTTCGTTCTTCTGGCTTAAGGCATCAACGACCACATTAGCCTTTCCGGGATAGTACTTGATGCAATAATTGTGACACCCGACCTTTTTAAGACTAATACTCTGCTAATATAATCCTGATTATCGTGTAATATGATATTATGGAAGAATAAAATAAAAATATTTTAGTCCAAAAACTCCAAAAATATATGTGTTATATTTTATCGCATTCAAAAAGTTAAGTTTTGGCGCGTAGCAAATACTGCGCGAAACTGACACTCGCAGTAACCCGGTAACGTTAAAAATCTAAATAAATTCCTAAATGCCGGGAATGACCTAAAATAATATAAATAAAGTTAAAATATTAATATTAGGTGTCACACCCCGTTAAGCGAATTGCGGAAGCGTAAAACGGAAATGCAACAGATACAACTGGTATCAAATACATTGTTCATAAAGAAGCATTACTAACTAATTTACAATATATTATATCGTTCTAAAATCTTTTACAAACTAGGTGATACAATCAAACTGGTTCTTCAATTACTTTACTTCTAACTCAAATGCCCATGACATCAATCACCAATCAGACACGTAACGCACAGGAAATTACTTCTCATACCTGATTACCTGAAAAGCATGTTAAAACAGGTCAACTACGAATAGTTGGTGAGTTTCATAAGTTTAACGAAATCAGTTCTGCGTACCACACAGTCATAGTTTGTATGTACGCGCGTATGTAAAAATATGTATTTACGTTTGTATAAATATGTACAGCCATATCCTTGTGTGTGCATATGCACACATGTAAGTTTATAATATGAATTCGAAATTTTGGTAAAATCGTGATTGTTTGTTCGTACTACCTGTTTCCAATTTCCGTGTTTAACCAACCACTGTGGACCCCCTTCCTCCCACAACGGTTCCACATAAACTCAACCACTGTGGCCCCCTTCCGCCCACAACGGTTCCGCGTTAACATCAACCACTGTGGTCCCCCTTCCACCCACAATGATTCCATGTAAACTTAAACATTATATAGTGTACACGCAAATAATTAGTATATTCTACACATAGTATTTCCTACGGCTAATCATATAGCATGTATATAGACACATATACACATATAATATTTATCACGTATCACCAAATACTGTGGCTCCCCATCCGCCCACAATACGCATAATCACATTATTTTCTTAACATTCATGTCATAATCAAGTTAGTTCGTTTAATAAGTTGCAGCAGAACTTTGATCATAGGCCATACTCAACTTTAGTTTATAAGTTACAGCAGAACTTGGCTCATAGTTCATACTCAACTTTAGTTTAGTAAGTTGCAGCATAACTTGGCTCATAGGCCATACTCAACTTTAGTTTAGTAAGTTGCAGCAGAACTTGGCTCATAATCCATACTCAACTTTATTTTAGTAAGTTGCAGCAGAACTTGGCTCATAGGCCATACTCAACTTTAGTTTATAAGTTACAGCAGAACTTGGCTCATAGGCCATACTCAACTTTAGTTTATAATTTGCAGCAAAACTTGGCTCATAGGCCATACTCAACTTTAGTTTATTACTATTGTGGCCCCCCTTCCGCCCACAATAGCCCCATAATCATAACAGACCACGTTATCCCCATGGCCATTACAGACCACTTTGTCTCCCAAATTAGTTATGTTTAACATTACATAACGTGTTTGTATAAACATGCTGTCACGTGTAATATCATTATGTTTTGCAATTCGTATTATCTCCACTCAATATATCAATCAACGATAATAATCATCTTTCATCAGCACGTAGTCAATCATTATGTTTGCAGGGATTTTTCATATATAAATATTCAGATATTTTATATCCTGATCCGTTTTCAGATAGATAACGTGTATAAACATGTTTTCCACCCCAAAAGTTCATAAAATAGTTTAAAGAGTGGGGTCATGAAACTCACGGGTTTGTAGGCACTCAGTGCGAGGTCAGCTCGGGGTTCGTTTCCCATGCTATCACTTAGTCCCTATAGTCCATATTATAATAATATTAATATTTTAATATTATTATAATCTCAGTACTAAACTAGGCTGTATAACTAATCTGGGTATAGCTGGAACGCCCAGAAAGTGGCAATAGGCTGGTTGTGATGTTGTTCAATGTCTAATACTTAAAACTGAACTTGGCTCAGATTCCCGTTTCCCCAGCTGGGCCAAGTTGTTCGTTTACGCGTTCAGAAAACAGTTATGGGAAAATAAGCTTGGGTAAATGTATTGGTTAATAAAATGATTAAGTTATAAAAAAGGATCACATACTGGGGTCCCGGATTAGCCACGGGGCCCGTTTCCGTTTATTCAGTTTGATTTGAGAAGAAACGCGCATAATCCATCCGGATTGTCCAGGTTTCTCATAGAAAAGTTCGTTTTTACTTAATTAATCCGAAAATATGATTTTTGATCACTCTTGGTGTTTTGATATTCTCGCAGGTTCGCTAGTCGCGAACTTGCCGGTTTTTATAAAAACTGAATTTGTTTAATCTTTAAATTAACATAATTAATTAACAGTTAATCATTAAATTATAAAAATTTATCCACTTATCAATTAAAATATGTAGATTTTTATAAAAATATTTCTGGAATTATTTACTGATTTATTAATTTAAAAAAATTCATTTTGTCAGCTATATTTCGCCTGAAAATCGTTCATTTACCCCAAAAAATTTCCAAAAATTCAACAATAATTCCTGAATGCTCAAATCATGTCCCAAATCAACCTGTATCAATTCCAGAATGTAAAATACTCGTGCGATATTCTTTTCGACCCAAATTCGGCTATAAAAATTCACAAGAACGCATATACACAAAACACCTTTAGACTTCTCCAAATGATCCCAAAATATATATGTGATTAAAATACATCAAATCTGACTTCCCAGAAAAATTTCATAATTTTTGAAGTATTTTAGCTATTTTTCCCAAATAAATGTCCCAATTCGTTAATAAATTCTCCAAATATTCTCGGATGGTCGAAAAATTACCAAATTTTAACAGGGACTCATTGACATGGTCCCTGATGTCCCTGCAAAATTTTAAGGCCTAACAATATCCACATCACAACCTTAACCTAAACAGCCCGTAAGCGAGTAAATCGGTATTACCTTTGCGGTTTTGGTTCGTTTTCGCTCTCTTAATCTAATTTTCGGGTTCTTGTGCTTCTATATAAGCTAGGTACAGGTCCTATATCACAAACCAAGAAGGTTTCATCAATTGAACAACACTTTAACTTAGGGTTTCGGCTAGTGCACCGAAATGAACTTTTGAACCGTAAAAACGCCGTTCCAACCCTTTAATCCATGTTTATGGCCAAAAAAACTATCAAACCAGGTTCCTTACCATGTTTATGATCAAAAAATGTTTATGGACCATTTTTAGGGTTTTTACATGGTTAGGAATGATTTTTAGCAATTAAGACATGTTTTTATGGTATTAATCAAGGTTAAACAAGTATAAAAGTAGCTTATTTAAGTTGTTACCTTAGGGTTTTGGAAAAAAATCTGAAGTTTTTGCTTGCAGTTGCTTGGACCTTAACTTTTTATCAAATAAAATGAATAACCAAGCTTACATAACAAGTTATATAAAAAAATGGGGGTGGGGTGGGGTGGCCGATCGGAAGCTTCATGGGCCCATTTTGGCCCAAGTTTCTAATTCTAAAGGCCCAAAAACAAAAAGCCCAGTCCAAATTTAGTTCGGGTTCGGTTTTTGGCACGAAAAACTTATCGGGTGCGACAAACAGCGCGAAAACGAGTGTTTTTCGGCTAGTTTTGTGTAAAAGTATAAAAACATACTATACGTTTGTAAAAATCGAAAATATTTTCACGGATCGCTTAAAACATTTCAAATAAGTGTTTGGTAAGTCTTTTTCGGCTTAACGGATGATACAATGTTTGGTTTGTAACTATCTTTCGCGTTTAAATCTATAGCGGGTAGTTAAACGAGCATGTTTTCGTTTAACGTGTTTGCTATCGAACTAATGCCATATTATCAGTATGTTGGCTTATAATAGACATATATCTCGTATAGATGGCCCCTCGGGATATCTGGGTCATAACCAGACCCATTCGGTTAATCGTTCGTTCGTTACGCAATAAGCGGTTAAACGCTTATTCGAGTTTGTAAGTACTAAGGTGTACTCGGTTTTGCCACGGATGTCACATTAGGTCATAAACATAATTTTAGAATGTTCGGTCTGTGAAAACTAGAAAATAAGCAAGTAAAAGCCGGTACCGAACACCGTAAGGACCTGAAACCAACCAACTCCAAAAATGTACATCTTTATAAGCTTTTGAAGTTAATTTTATGTGGAATCCAAATATGTAATTGGTTTACATAAAAACCATCCTAACTAGTTATAAATTACAAACTTATTCAGAGAAGGCTTAGATTAATACATGCATTATTAAAAAAATCAATATAATTACCCTATATTATACTCGCTCGCCGTCCACCCCCCATTTTATCCTAGACCTAGGCTTGCTTACAAGACATGTTGGATTGTCTTGGAAGCTTACAAGTATGAAGGGGTTCATGCATAAGGCCACATGTCTTGGGAACTTCCTATTTAATAGTGCCAACACTTCCCAGGACCACCACCACCCTCCCATCTCTCCTACCTCACCTAATTCTGGCTGCCACCATCTTTCCAACCTCCTCTCTCTTCCATTTCATACCATACTCTCCATATTATAATCCAAACCCTAAGATTAAGCCAAGAAACATGAAGTAAGGAGCAAGATATGAAAGATTGGGGCATAAACGACACACCCTTAGAGACCCCAAACTCATTCTCTTTCATGTATCTCTCAAACCCAAAGGTTAAATCCTAACCCTAGTCTTGTTATTTAAGTTTTGGATGCAAAACACTTGTTCTTGCACCTTGAAAGGGTTCACACAAGCCACTAAACCACAAAAATCATGTGAAAATGGAACTTTGAAGATCAAGTGTGTGTGTGTGCATATGAGCCGTGGGGTTGTGTGTGTGTATGTGGAACCCAAATCCACATGCACATACAAGCACACATGCATATCATTTCCATTTTCATATTTGTTAAGTTTGGTTTGGTGATTTTAAGATGTAAAATATTTGAAAATGGGTTTAAAAGTGTGAATATGGAAAAGATAGAGAGAAATCCGTGAGTGAGAGAGAGAGAAAGAGAGAGAGAGTATGTGTGTGAGTGTTTTCAAGTATTCAATATTACATGTATGTGTGTTGATTCATGTTTGAATATTGTTATGCATGCTTAAGATGTGATGATATGTACATGATTTTGAAAGAGATTGATTGATATGATTATGATGCTAGTTGTATGAAATTGTTAGTTTAATTTTATGTAAAATCATATGAAAACACATAGGATCTTTATGCATGTCACATACTTGAGTTGCTTACTTACACATAAAATTATTATTGCAAATATTAATGTTAATTTGAAATGGTTGACAAGAGTTAGAAAGTAGTATTAATAATCTTGGAAGAGTAATATTAAGATATAAAAATATGATTTTTCTTAAGTGTTTTAAATACTATGTGTTATTGGAAAATGATCTCATAATTATAGATATTAATGTGTGACATAATGAATTTATAATGAGAATTAAATGCATGTTTATAATCAATGAAAATTTATTTTTGTGATATAATAATAAATATGGAAATTAATACATGCTAGAATAATTAGATTTTGTATTAAATATGCTTTACATGCTTTACTTGATTCAAAATAAGTGTCGGTTACTTAACTAGTCGAAAAATCGGCTTTTTAACGCAGACCGACTAGGTTTTTAGGAGCTGTTTTAAAACAACCCCTAAGACCTAAAAACTCATATACATTACACTATATAACATGTGTATTGAGGTCAAAATGATAAGACCTGACAATAAATGAGTCGCGTCACGAAAGACGACGCAAAAACGTTAAAAATAATCATTTCTATAAGATTTAAACTAAACCGACAACAAATATATTTTTCAAACTAACTTACAAAATATATATTTTAACTATAAAAAAACTATATTTTCACTTAAAAACATTAGAGTGCGATATAAACATTAACCGGTTCGCCGTTAAACGCGAAACCGACAAAACCGTTAAAATATCACCTAAATAGAAAGAATTGCAAATTTTGAAAGACTTAAATAATTTAGAAAATAAAAAGATGTTTTTACCATATTTATATTTAAGTATTAAATTAATAATTAGTAAACAATTTAGAGAAAATTGTTTAAGTGTCTTATTTGCAAAAATTGATGCCAAGTGTATATAAGTACATGTTTAGTTAATATAGAGAGTAGATATATATATATATACATACATAGATACATATATATATATATAGGATTAGGTTCATTTCAGAAGTATTTTTAGTGCGAGAAGTGCGAGAAATAAATCCAACCAATCACAATTTATCTTTTGATTTTCATTTATTTTAATCATTAGGGTAAATTAGTAAAAAGGTCTTTTTTATGTATTTGGTAACTAATAATCATCTGGGAGGGTTACACATTTTTTCAATATCTTTTTTATAAAATTTTTATCATTTATTTTCCAATACCCGTAGATAGTTTGCTACGCAAAAGCAACATAATGTTATATACATATTTGAATCTTCATAAAATTTAACGGTTGAATCTAATATAAATTGTAGCCTGAGCTATAGTCCAAATCTATAAAATTCTTGCAATCTGGTTTCGTGTAAAAAAGTCCATACCTAGTATAATTCTTTAACATTACACCGACATAGCAAATTATTTTGGTGCACGCTACTTAAAATACACAATCATACACACAAACAAATATTTCACAATCAGATTTTAAACACATTTCATTATCACTTCAAAAAAAAAAAAATCCAAACGCTTTAATGAGTTCGACATACTAAAAGAGTTACAAAAAAAATTGTTAAAATCATCATAACACATGGGTTATAAAAAAGCAGCTTAAAACCAAATCGCCATTCTGAACTTAGAACATACATAATGTCGGCTCTTTTCTTATAATTGTATTTATGTCAAATAGCATTATCTTAACTTTAAACTTTGTTCTTGAATTGAGAATTTCTTATTTCTGCCTTGAGGATCCTCTCCTACAGCAACGAACAACAATTTATGCCATAACCCTCTTAAAAAAGTAGCAAATAAACATTTTCATATTTTTACTACCTACGCAATATTTACAACATCACATCCTGCATAAACAACTTATGCCCACACAAATAATTTATGTGATAACTGGTTTTATTTTTATTAACATGATCATAAACAATTTTTATTATTTAAAGTGATCTTATCATTTATAACACCACGAATTTCTCACTGCACAACATGGACTCATCCCTACACAGTCTAAATATCAGCTTCTATTTCAAATATCATACACAAGTATTACTAATCAGTACACACTTAGCATAACTAACACACACCATAGCATATATCATAATTCATACATAAACAAACTGTTCGCATGTAGGTATGTATGCACGCATGACTACTCGTGTGTAGGTACGTATGGTAGTATGTACGTTCATAGGGACGTCCGTACATAGGGACGTACACACAGGCGTGTACGCACGTAGGTACGTTCGTACGTAGGGACGTACACCCAGGCGTGTACACACGTAGGTACGCCTGTGCATAGGGACGTAGGTACGTACGTGCGTATGTATCTATGTACATACGCATGTATGTACGTAAGCATGTTTTTATCATTAATTATTATACGGTTTCACTAACATACACCCCCGCCTAATCCTCAATTATTATTAACTATACAATATAAACCTATTTTTACACTTTGTTTAATCATTAGTTATTACCAAATACACAAAACAACCAGATGCATAAATTAATTAGACCTCTACTCAATTATTTATTTTACTAACAACACAACACACACAATTAGATGTATTAAATCTTTGTAAATAAAACGCTGTACCCACTATCTTGGTATAGAAACCTTATATTATTACATCTACAAAGCTCAATTGAATAAAATATATATATGAAAATAAAAATGGGAATTACACAGGTCGACGATGAAATACAGTTAAAAAAATTCACAATATAGGCATTTCTTATCTTATATGATACTTTGATTCAAACAAGCAACACAAATTAGCCTACATACCTTGAAGCTTTACGTCTGGTAGGGTCACCAAATCAAATAGAAATACCCCCAATTACGCTTCACAAGAACCTGATGATGTATTAGAGATGGTCAATTGACTCTTAACACTACCAAACAGAATCTAAGTGGTTAATCTCGCCAATTTTGTGTATCAATTCACATCGAGTGACGGATTTCACGCGAAAAGCAATGGTGAACGGTTTGGGAGTGAAACAAGGGTTTCCAAGCGTTACTTGTTTCAATCTGATTGTTTTAGACCATCCTATCCTTTTAGCTTATAATATCATAAGAAATCTTTAAAGATAATTACAAAAATACCATAATGCATTTGAAACCATTGATGTATGTAATCAATGGCTGAGATTCATTTCTCGCACTTCTCGCTATAATATCACTTCTCGCATGATCTATTCCACATATATATATATATATATACTTATAAATATTTGTGATGTGTGCTTGAGTGAAAGTATATATTGAACTTAACCAAACCAAAGCCACCGGTGGATAATTTAAACACTAAAACTGATAAACAAGATTAACATTTGAAGACTAAAAAGTTGGTGTGAACGCTTTAAGTTGAAAGCACAACTTAAGGATATTGTGGGAATAAATCATTGAAAACGTGTATTATGAATATGACACGAGTTTATTTTGAACAAAACCGAACATCTACTGAAATCCCCTCGTTTTGATAACGCTTTATATATAACTGTTTTGAGGGAAAGTATATTTAATTGATGCATTTTATTTTACAAAACGTGTTAAATGGGATGAGTCACGGGAATGAAAAAACCGTTAACCTTGGTCTAGTGTGTATATTAATAGATCTATCGGGTTTAGGGTTTATAAATATTCATAGATCTACCGTTGAACTTGTAATATGAATAAAAGTTCGTGTATTTGAACATGTGTAAAAATGTTGTTGGCTAAATAAAGTCCAACTTATGCTTTCATATGTATATTTGAATGTGATTGGCTGAAACGGTATCTGCCACCACCCAAAATGACTTAGTCAAATCTTCCGTTGCTTAAGTTAATATTTTCGGGGTGTGACAGAAGTCATAGTCCTTAATAAATTCTAACCATCTCCTTTGTCTCATATTTAACTCTTTTGGCTCGAAAAAGTACTTTAAACTCTTATGATTTGTATAAATAGTACCATACAGGTAATGCCTCCAAATCTTGAGAGCATGCACTATTGCTGCTAGCTCTAAGTCATGTGTCGGGTATGTGCTTTCATGAACCTTCAACTGTCTGGATGCATACGCTATGACCTTACCTCATTGCATCAACACCTAACCTAACCCATGATGCGAAGCATCAGTACAAACTACTAAATCCTCATTACCATCGGGTAAAACAAAGATTGGAGCCTGCATGAGTCTTTTCTTCAATTCTTCAAATGCTTCTTCCTGATACTAACCCCAATTGAATACTACAGTCTTTTGGGTCATACCGGTCAATGGTGCGGCTACCTTGGAGAAGCCTTGAATGAATCTCCTATAATATCCAGCCAACCCTAAGAAACTGCATATCTCAGTTGATTTTTGCGGAGTCTTCCAATTCTTTATTGCTTCCAATTCTTCCAAAAGTTTATGTTTTTCTTATCCTATAATGCCTGATTCGCCTTAGTGTTGGATCTTAAAACAAACTGATATCGAAAACCTAACCTTTATACAAAAAATGTACCTTTCTTGGATTTCGGTTCAGTTCGGATCTGGACCAACACGTGAATCTAGACGTGTTTTCTTGTTGTTGATGATGCTTGAACCCGAAATCTCCTTGGTTTGTCTTGGATCTCGGATCCGGATGAGAGGAAGGAGTGTTTGCGTGTGTGTATGGAGCCAGAAGATGATGGAATGATAATGTTAGGGTTTTAGGAGAGTTTAAGGAGTTTAAATACTCCAAGCCCATGGACCTTAAGCCCATAACCATTCCCAAGTCCATGTATTATTTCTAAGCCTACCATCTTCCGGTAACATTTTCAGGTAATTGATACAAACGTTATGATCTTTGTGAGCCGTAAACAAAAACCCCTAACTTAATTCTAACAAATGATGTGCTAAAAGTAGTTTTATATTTATTAACTAAATTAATTAAAAATAAACACTAAGTAATACTCTAGATTCTCTAAAACTCGAGTAAACTACTAACCGGCAAGTGAACCGATCGACTCTAGTAAAGCTAAGTAAAACCGGATATCGAACCCACGAGACTCTTTAAATTACGTTTATTAGCTAATTAGACTCGACTACAAAACACGACTTATTAATTATATTTGTTTGTGGGGTTTTTATTTAAAATATTAATTTATATTATTATTAAAAACTAATTAAGAAAATAAGTAATTTAAAACAAAAGCAAAAGTTTGTTATTAAAAATAAGATGATGATGAGGAAACCACCTACATTAGAATCCCCTAAATTTCAGTAATGAATTAACCCGATAAAATATTTAGTTATGGATTGGGATCGTAAAATAGACACTTAAAAGAAAACTCAAACAGGACCCCTGACCCTTCTCAAGAGACACTTACGGATTTCTAACAAGTTTTAACGAACACCAGTGTTTAAAAATCAAGTTCACTTAGGGTCACCTAATTAATTATAATTTAGTTCCTTTATACGAAATCCTACCTTACAGCTCAGAAATCAAAGGCAATTTACTATATTTAATTGATTTGATAAACGATAATAAATAATCAACCCTAGACGGACTCCTTTCGAAGAACTAAATCTAGCAAGATTAAATAGTAAAGACTTATCAATAACCTAGCACTTTACAGATTTTAGGTTAGCAGTACACTTAGGTTTATTAGACAATATTATTCCTATGACCTTATCATGACATCAATCATAAAATAATCAAAAAACATGAAGTAATTGACCTAATAGCAATCCTATCATATGACAAACAATAATCAAGGCAACTATGGAATAATAAAACTCAACAAACAATCCTAAGCACACATTTGCATCAATTTAATATAATTAAACCTTTTACTAGTTCATAAAACCATAAAGATAAATAAAGCCCAAGTCAAAATCAAACATTAACATAGGCTCATCATAAGGCTAGGCAGTTTATAATGTTTAGCCTAGCATAATAAAATCAAACAAAACGATAATAACGGTAATCATGGAGAAAATAAATAAGAACAGAAGATTAAAGGTGATAAAACCCGTGGTCTTCGTCCTTGAATAATAAGCACCTCACTGGCTGATTCCTTGCCTTCAAACCCTCCAAAAGATCACCTCTTAAGCTCCCAAATTCTTCCAAGCCATCTAGGGTATTCAGGTTATGATTAGGGTTAAGTTTATGGGTGTTTATATAGACTTTCAAGGCACATAAACTTAAAATTAGTAGAAGATTCTGGAAATCTAGGCCCATAAACTAATATTTGTAGAAGATTCTAGAAATCTGAGCCCATAGACTTAATATTTATAGAAGATTTTAGAAAACTGAGCCCAAAGTGCCGCGCGACGGGCCTTCTCCCAGTTTGCTTGTTTTCGCTTGTTTTTCGTCCTCTTTTCGACATGATTGAAACCGAGAACCTAAAATATTCAAATAAATTAGTAATATACAAATTCTAATTAAAACCGAATGAAAACTAATAAAATATTATATTAAATATACAAGGAATTTATATATATTTAGCCTTATATCAAATATTCCCACACTTATCTTTTTTCGTCCCTGAAAATGTCTCATTGCAATGGATCAGAATCGGAGAAATACAGTATTACAAATATATAGGTTATCTTAAAATTTTTAGAACAACGCAAAAACTGCAATCACCGATATTGTTGTCCATTTAAACTCATGCCTTCGTCTTTACTGGGACAAGTAAGATCCAACTATTTTTTATTCTTATTATTATTATTATTATTATTTTGTATATAATCTAGTGGAACCCACAATCACGATCCGTTTTATTTTAGAATTTACCGGATCAAACCACCCCAATTTGACTTAAACCTCATAAAAAGCAGATTAAAACATTGTTGCACATTTTTCATGAATAGCTAAGACGATCAAGGATATTATTTATCCACCTAAGTTTAAGCATCAAAGTCTACCAAGAAGTCATTAGATATGATTAAGGTTCAATTATTCAACTAACTAGCTAGTGTTCCCCACTACATGACATACCCCCGTTATCAAGCAACACCTCAGATCCATTACCACCCATGATTTTACAAGTTTCCATCTGTCGATTTACATACGCCGTGTCTCTAGTTGATCCTGTTCTTAATGGTATGGGACGCAAGTAAGAGGACCACACATGACTAACAGCGGGATGATCACTGGATCATTAAGATTTTACTTCACTGTAATTGATGTAAGTGAGTGTAATGGCAGTAAACTGCGGGTTTATACTTAAAAGATTTTATTCATTTAAATATCCGAAGATACCCAGATGAACAACCGTAAAACAACCCATGGTCTCCGAACCCGAGGCATCCCATCAATACAGGATTTAAGGCTATAAAACCATACGCCTATGAAGTGTTAACCACTAAAACTAGAAGTGCAATATTTAAGTTTATATCACAGGCTACACGGTATACTTTAACGTTTAAACCTACCCAAGCATCGTATGATAGCGTATTCAGATTTCTATAAAATTCATAATTTTCTACAATCAAACTAAAAATGAGGCTTGAGTATGGCCCGACCTTTCATCTCGTATTTTATACAGACTTAACATGTTTCCCACTAAAAATCATATCTTTATCGTTTAAAACCAACTATCAAACTGCCCTTTCATTCTCAAGGATGAGCCTACCGACACATCCTAAGTTAAGTGCGTGTTCTCTAATTATATCTTATTATTAGTAGTTTGGAAAACCGATTCCCGATAAGTGTCCTCATCTCCCATTTATACGCAAAAAGAAACAAAATCAAGGGACATTTTTCAAAACTTTTTCAATTTTTTTTAAATATAATTAAACTACGACTCAAGTATCCTATCCCCACACTTAAAATTTTCATTTTCCTCAATGCAAGGATAAGGACGAAAAAATAAAAAGAAAATCGAAATACAAAAAAAAACTAAAAACCTAAAAAATAAAAACAAACAAGCAAGATAGATAATGGAAAAGACTTAGCTGGTAATATGCGTATGAAAATTGATGCCGAAGTCTTCTTCCATAGCTGCCCTCCAACTCCGAACGTGCTTAGCAAACGGTATCTCCTTCTCTCACACACGAACGGAAGCGGCAAACACATCAAACAATATCTAAATATATCTTATCAACTTGATAGATATTAATCTTTCAAAGTCACCAAAGCAACCAACCCTAAACAATATATAATATGAATAATAGCAGCAAATAAATAAAAAGTATACGGCTCCTGCTGCTCCATCCCCACACTTGAATTTTGCATTACACTTCATGGGGATCTTCTATCTTACATTATCTTCCTTCAAAACTGTAAAAACTCAAAAACACAAAAATACAAAACAAAGAACTACCAAAAAACTACGTTAGTGACTTGATAAGTTATACAAACTCCGCGAAACATCCCCACACTTGAACTTAATCAGGAGGTTCTCTTTCACCTGGACCCTATCTGACCCGTTCAGTTGCACCCGGTACTTGTTACACATTGAAATTTTCTTGATGGAATTGAAAAATGATTTAAAAATCCTTAACGGGTCAGACCACCAAAATTTAAACTTACCTGGCAAGAACCGGATGCATAACATGTATCGAGAAGACTTGTCGTTCTTGAACTTCAATGGCTTCTTCTTTCCTGTAGACCATCTTCTGACTTGCAAATTATTTCGGTTTGCAGATGTTCTTCTCTTCGCCTTATCGCATGGTTTTGTTTTATGAGCAACATTATTATAAGTGTCACGGGCCAGCTATGATCCTCTTCCACTACCACTACTTCTATGTCTTCTAGTAAAGCTTCAAAAAATGCTAAGTCACCCTCCGAATAGAACTCACCTATCTCATCATACTCAGGAAACCCATCTAACTCCAAATCCAAAAACTCATCCTCTTCACACAACTTATTCTCAAACCTTTCCTCAACACCAAACATCAACTTGTAACGCCCGTAAATCTCGTTAATCGGCTCGATCGTTTATAAATGTTGGTCAAAAGGCCGGGGTTTCATCTTTCTAATTTAGAGTCTTGTAATACATTTTAAAAGTTAGTTTGTCCATCCTTTTTTCCCAAAACATCCCCTCTTACGGCTTAAAGTATTATACTAGTATGTAACACCCGACATTTTCGTTTATCGGCATGCATGTTGTAGAGTTTGTATATTTATCGGGCTTGACCCGGCATTCTCTCGGGAGCTCCTTGCAAACCTCGTAAACGTTCTCACTTAACTTTCCACCCAAGTTGCTACATACTTCAATTTGGAGGGACTTGAATGTAACTATTTTATATCATAAAACAAAAGAAAACTCTAACCCTAAACCTATTTACAGCCGTCGGACCTGGACCCCCCCTGCTCGTTTTTCTTCTGCCTAGCCAAGTTTCAGCCATGAAAACTTCAATTCAAGGTCGGTTTTATGATTCCCCATGTCTTTTACACCATAATTGATCATATGAATGCGCTTATTGGTCGTTAAGATTGAGTTTTGATGATAACAGCTTGCTGACAGATTCGTATACGTTTATTGTAGGGTCTGTAACGCGATGTTAATCCACTGTTTTTAATCGATTCTTGATTCCATGATGTTCTACTTTGAGTCTAGTTTCCAGAAAGGTATAATACATAATTTTTGGACGAGATTTGAATAGTTTTTATGATTTTATAAAATCGAGTGTCAAACCTGATGCGGGACGAAGGATTCTGGTCCGTCTTCCCGACATCATAACCGTTTTTCTACAAGTCTAAATTGGTTGGTTCCACTTCTGAAAGTTAATATTTTGAGTTAGAAACCAAACCCAATTGGAATCGTTTAATTTGGCTGGGTAATGAATTTTATAAAAATAAAACCATTTTGTTGCGCAGCTGAAATAGCTGCACATACCTTTCTGTGTTAGAAGAATTTTTATGATTTTTGTGTCCACTAGAAAAATATAATAAAAATATTTTTATAAACTTAAGATATTTATGTAACACTGGTAAAAATTTAATAATTTAATTCTATGGTTTTCCTATGTAATAAAATACATCTTTGCATGCAAAAATCTGCATGTTATATTCGTATTGATCAATAAGTTCATTTAGGCTTAACCGGTGGTTTTGGTTAGTTGAAAGGTTTTAGGGGCCTTGGGCCGAGTTGTTGGGCCTTGGGCCAAGTTGTTGGGCTTGAACGACCCATTTGGCTAGAGTGTTCTCATAGTCTAGTTTAGTAACGCGTTGTGTATAATTTACAGGCCTTTGCTTGTGATTGTGCACTTAGGGATTTCCTAGCTCATTGCAGGTGTTTGGTTGATTCAGGTGAGTTCATGATGCCCTTTTTACTCTTTTACGTTTTGGGCTAGCATACACACCGAAATACAATTTTAAACGATTTTACTCGTTACAATGATTTGAATAGTTTTACATGGTCTCACTCGTGATGGTGCATTTTGAAAGCTATATTTGAATTATTTTATATGCCTTAGGATATTTTAGACTCGTTCATGGTCTTGTGTCCTTAAGATTACATACACTATTGGTGGTCTAGACTCGAGGATGTTAGTAGACTTGGCAGTAATTGAATATGAGTAGACCTATTTGTGTTTGCATGCACTGATGTTACGTGTTGGGTTGTACGTGTGCTCGACCCTGATGTTATTACTTGGATGAGATGTTACGTGTTTGGGTTGTACGTGTGCTCGAACCTGATGTTATTATTTGGACGGTATTTATAGGGATATAAATATATGGATGTATATAGATGTCTAAGTACGAATACTTAGTGTTGATGATGGCCTAACTGTTCGTGTCCCGTATTATATTTTAAACTTTTGGAATGTTTTATAATCCAGTTTTTATATTTAAACTCTTGGAATGTTTTATAATCTCGTTTTTATATTTAAACTCTTGGAATGTTTTATAATCCCGTTTTTATATTTAAACTCTTGGAATGTCTTATAATCTCGTTTTTATATTTAAACTCTTGGAATGTTTTATAATCCCGTTTTGATATCTAAACTCTTGAAATGTTTTTAAACGAATTTATATAGGCTTGCTAGCAATAGTAGGCCTTGGGATGTTAAATATATATATATATGTATATACATTATTGCTTGGCCTATATTTGGCGATGTTGTAGTCGTTTCGACTACTGAATGTTGCGTATGCCTACCTTGTGTTGCATGCGCCGAATGTCACGTGCTTGGATGTATGAACCGTGGTCGGGTCAAATATATTACTTGGGGAAGACCCGGGGTGAGGAGGCCTGTATCACGTGTTTGGATGTTAAACCGTGACCGAGTCAAATATATTACTTGGGGATGACCCGGGGTGAGGAGGCTCGTGTTGCGTGATTTTGTTTTATTAAACTGTGACCGAGTCAAATATATTACTTGGGGATGACCCGGGGTGAGGAGGCTCGTGTTGCGTGATTTTGTTTTATTAAACTGTGACCGAGTCAAATATATTACTTGGGGATGACCCGGGGTGAGGAAGCTCGTGTTGCATGATTTTAACGGTTTTGTTAAACAGCGGCCGGGTCAAATATATTACTCGGGGAAGACCCGGGGTGAGGAGGCCCGTGCTGTGTGAAAAGATGTTTAATGTTTTATTCACTTATGATTTGGTTAAGAAAGGCTATTTATGATTTTATGGTCTCATGATTTTCCACTACATTTCATACTTATAGAATTTAAATTTTTAATGAATGTCGTTTATGAAAACTTGAACTCACTCAGCTCAAGCTGACTTTGTGTGTATATGTTAGATTGACTTTCAGGTTAATAAGTGGATGCTACCGCTTGGACGTGCTGGATGCTACTCGGGAGGTTGAAGACATTTCTGGTCGAGGAATTCAAATAAAACAAATATTTTATTTACATTTGATTTTGGACACCTGTACCCGTGTTTAGGATATTTAAATACTTACATTTTTTCCGCTGTTATTTACTCTGAACTTGTTTTAAATAAAACGAATCGATTGGTTTTAAATTTTTGTGAATTTGTGGACGTGATTACCAACTGTAGGATTCCCGGGATTCGGGGTCTTACACAACTCAAGTGAATCTCCCAAATCCACTTCCTCCTCTATCTCTTCTTTCTTCACTAACGACCTTTGATAAGCAGCCCACTCTTCTTCGTCTACTTCATCATTAGAGTCACTCCAGTAATTAGCAATAGCGACTTGTGGAACCGGAGGTGGGACTTCGTCATCCATTATCATCTCCGTTACTTGAGTGATCCCTTCATCTGACTCGTCAACATACCCTAATAACTTCAATCTCTTTTCTTCCTCCTTTTCTTCATTCAATCTCCTGGTAATGCTCTCTAATGTACGTTGGAGATCTGTAATAACGCTCTGCCGATTTTTCAAGATGATATCATGCTCAGCTAACTTCTGTTGGGAATCTGAAGCCAGATATAAAGCCATCATATTCTCTAAATTCTTCATACTACTCTCGGACAAACTATTCTCAACAAGGTTGTTATTAGAATATTGACCATCAAATTGACCCTGATTATGCTGAGGCTGCTGATATAGATCATCATAATAATACGAAGGATGCCCCTGCCAAAAATTTTGTTGCGGCTGCATAGGAGGGTTAGCATAACAATGTGATAACATCCCACATATTGAGGACATATAAGCATAAAATGGGGTCCACTACAAATCTCACACATATTTACGAGACTCAAAAGAAATAAAAGACACGGACAATTTGACTCATACGACTCAAAATAAAAGAAAACGAAGTAGACTCCTACTAAAAGATTCCTAAATAAAACTAATAATTAACTAAACTATATTAACCTAACTCCTACGATTTAAAAACAAAACAAAATACAAATAGCACGTATATAGCAAGTAAGTCTAATCAAAGCTAATAACGCAATCGCCAAGAATCACCGGCAATAGCGCCAAAAACTTAATGTGCTAAAAGTAGTTTAATATTTATTAACTAAATTAACTAAAATAAACACCAAGTAATATTCTAGAGTCTCTAAAACTCGAGTAAACTACTAACCAGCAAGTGAACCGATCGACTCTAGTAAAGCTAAGTAAAACCGGATATCGAACCCACGAGACTCTTTAAATTACGTTTATTAGCTAATTAGACTCGACTACAAAACACGACTTATTAATTATATTTGTTTGTGGGGTTTTTATTTAAAATATTAATTTATATTATTATTAAAAACTAATTAAGAAAATAAGTAATTTAAAACCAAAGAAAAAGTTTGTTATTTAAAATAAGATGATGATGAGGAAACCATCTACGCTAGAATCCCCTAAATTTCAGTAATGAATTAACCCGGTAAAATATTTAGTTATGGACTGGGATCGTAAAATAGACACTTAATAGAAAACCCAAACAGGACCCCTGACCCTTCTCAAGAGATATCTACGGATTTCTAACAAGTTTTAACGCACACTAGTGTTTAAAAATCAAGTTCACTTACGGTCAGCAAATTAATTATAATTTAGTTCCTTTATACGAAATCCTACCTTACAGCGCGGAAATCAAAGGCAATTTACCATTTTTAATTGATTTGATAAACGATAATAAATAATCAACCCTAGACGGACTCCTTACGAAGAACTAAATCTAGCAAGATTAAATAGTAAAGACTTGTCAATAACCTAGCACTTTACAGATTTTAGGTTAGCAGTACACTTAGATTTATTAGACAATATTATTCCTATAACCTTATCATGACATCAATCATAAAATAATCAAAAAACACGAAGTAATTGACCTAATAGCAATCCTATCAAATGACAAACAATAATCAAGGCAACTATGGAATAATAAAACTCAATAAAGAATCCTAAGCACACATATGCATCAATTTAATATAATTAAACCTTTTACTAGTTCATAAAACCATAAAGATAAATAAAGCCCAAGTCAAAATCAAACATTAACATAGGCTCATCATAAGCCTAGGCAGTCTATAATGTTTAGCCTAGCATAATAAAATCAAACAAAATGATAATAAAGGTAATTATGGCGAAAATAAATAAGAACAGAAGATCAAAGGTGATAAAACCCGTGGTTTTCGTCCTTGAATAATAAGCACGTCACCGGTTGATTCCTTGCCTTCAAACCCTCCAAAAGATCACCTCTTGAGCTCCCAAATTCTTCCAAGCCGTCTAGGGTATTCAGGTTATGATTAGGGTTAAGTTTATGGGTGTTTACATAGACTTTCAAGGCACATAAACTTAAAATTAGTAGAAGACTCTGGAAATCTGAGCCCATAAACTTAATATTTGTAGAAGATTCTAGAAATCTGAGCCCATAGACTTAATATTTGTAGAAGATTCTAGAAAACTGAGGCCAAAGTGCCACGCGACGGGCCTTATCCCATTTTGCTTGTTTTCGCCCTCTTTTCAACATGATTGAAACCGGGAACCTAAAATATTCAAATAAATTAGTAATATACAAATTCTAATTAAAACCGAACGAAAACTAATATAATATTATATTAAATATACAAGGGATTTATATATATTTAGCCTTATATCAACAAACATGGACCAAATTAACAGATTGCAAGTCTAGGGTTTTGAGGAAGAAGATGAACTTGAAGTTTATCTCTATCTCTATCTTTAATAAATAAAGATAGGTTTTGACATGTGTCACCCTCACATCCAACTAAGACACATGTCAGCTTGTGGTTAAGTTTGCCACTGTGTCCATCAATTAACCTGTCCACGTCTCCCCCTTTACATAGCTTCTTAAGAAAGCTTCACGTTCTTTTCTTCTCCTGCCACTTTCTACTCCAAAACCCTAATCTAAAAAGCCTGTATCCCTGAATTTTTTTTTGAAAGGGTGTTTATTACAAAAAAAATTAGGTTAACGGTGAAGTAAAAAAAAAAGAAAAGGGTTTTGGTGTATCCGCTATTGAGAATAGCAGATTAGGAGGAAAAATATTTTGGATCCGCCATTGTGAACAACGGATCACCTGCAACACCTGCAACTCCTGCAGTCCGCTATTGAGAATAGCGGATTAGGAGATAACCTAGTTAACCCCGTTAACCCAGTTAAGAAACCAAACTAACCCCACTAACCAAATTAACCTAAGTAACCTAACTTTGGATTCTACACCCTTATTATTATTGTACTGCATCCATAATTCATCTGCCAAACACAAACAAAATATTAAAGCTGTAAAGGTTTCAATGCAAGGCTGCCATGAATGGTGTCCACACAGACAAAGGTTTTAATGCAAGGATGCCATGAATGGTGTCCACACAAAGGTTTCTACCCCCTTATTATTATTGTACTGCATCCATAATTCATCTGCCAAACACAAACAAAATATTAAAGCTGCAAAGGTTTCAATGCAAGGCTGCCATGAATGCATCTTACAAGCTGCCATGACCCGTGACCTGTGATGAATGGCACCCTACAAGCTGCCATGAATGACCCGTGAGCTGTTTATGAAGAAGAAGACGATGACCTCGTAACTCTTAATCCGCCATTCGCAATAGCAGATTAGGTTTTGTTAAAAAAATTTTTTCCTAATCCGCCATTCTCAATAGCGGATTAGGTTTTTTTTATTAAAAAAATTATTTCTTCCTAATCCACCATTGGTTTTTATAATTTTTTTATCCTAATCCATCATTGCTAATGGCGGATTAGGCTATTTTTGAAAACCCTAATAATATTATTAGCAGTATACACTATTTTCATAGTATTATAAATCAGTGACAATAGTTGGTATATTTTCATATGACTACTTGGTAATTCACCACCGACTAAATGGATCCTAACGTCATATATGCTAGCAGTCCAACAAGAGTCATACCCAAGGAGTTATGTTACCTATGTCGTGCTCCTACTTACTACCGTATGATTTGCAAGACGTGGATCTTATATTGTGTAAGTGTTTATATATTTATTTTCTTGATACAATATTTCTTTTAATTTAGTAATTACATATCTTTTTGTTAGTGTAAGTGTGATCTTCCATATCTGTTTTGTTAGTGTAAGTGTGATCTTCCTCAGCCTGAAGCAAAAATACACCCTCCCTCACAGCCCCCCTCACCGGAGTTAACTTTTGACCAATTGAATCCTGATTTGTTAGAAGACCCGGATGTACTGAAGAGTATTTATGAAAACGAAGGGAAAGAAGTTGAACCGGAGTACCACCATGACCCGTATCCTGGAGAGCACTCATCGGATTCCGAGTGGTCAAATGACGATTGTCACTGGAAGTAATCTATGTTTTAATAAAGTTATCTTTTTATGTGTTTTTAATAAAGTTATGTGTTTTGTTATTTGTTTTGAATCAAGTTGTTTGTTTAATTCTAGTTTGCTTAATTATAGTTTGTTTAATTCTAACACCTTAAAATCTAGACTAATAACTCTTATAATTTACTTCAAGAAAATAAAAAACAAAAACAAAAAAATACAAGTTATAATAATCTACCATATTCTATATAAATACCACACACACCCACACTTCAAACCCACACTTCAACACTCATACTCACAAACCTCATCCAACACTTTGAAGACTCTCACCCAACCCACACCCAAATTCAACTAAGAAATGAATATGAACTTGTATCTCAACTCGGGTCCAAGGGATGAAAGTCTCTTGTACCTAGGAGCTAAACACCGAGCCAGAAATTTGTTCCTCAATCCACTAGAGGGGGAGAGGTCTACAATGGATTTTAAACATGGGGATGGTTCATTTTGGGAGCGAGTTATGGACGGTGACATTACTCTAACAGGTAGAGTTTTGAGGTTTATCCGTTTATTTGGATTTGGCGGTATCGTACGTTGTGGTTATAGGAGAGTTGACCGAGCCTTGATAGAAGCACTGGTTGAAAGGTGGCGGCCCAAAACGAACACATTTCACCTGCCATTTGGTGAGGCGACTGCCACCTTGGAGGATGTTAACGTTCTATGGGGGTTACCCATTGAGGGTGAGGTGTTAACTGGGTACGAGGGATTGTTTGACTACAACGAACGAAGGCAAATGTGCCTAACTTATTTGGGTTTTGATACACAACAATCTGATTATAAAAATCAATTTTTAAAACTCAATACTATGCTAACATTTATGTTAGATAACCCAATAACCGATGAATCTACTGATGAACAATGTATGCAGCGTGCCTGTTGTGTCTACCTAACAGTGGCTACTAATAACATATTAGGAGATATAAATAATTGGTATGCGTCATTACATTTATTAACTCATTTGACTGACTTTGAAGTTAGTGGGTTACCGAGTTGGGGTGCTGCTACCCTAGCGTGTTTGTATGGAGAACTATATAAGGGAACCAGACCACAAACAAAGGCAGTTGGCGGCCCAATGTCACTGCTACAAATATGGGCATGGACCCGGATTCGACCATTGAGACCCACAATTGTTGATCAACAAATCGATTGGAAAAATCCATATGGAGCAAGGTAATTACGTACCTTTGTAATACTAATATAATTATTAATATTCTAACACTTATTATTGTCTTCCTGAAGGTGGGCGGAGCATACCATTAGTAACAGGGAGACTCCTTCACACGTGCTGAAGGCCCACCGGACAACACTACAAAATCTACGAGAGGCCGGAGTATTTTTTTCCTTAACCATAAAAGTTTTTTAAATAGATTGTAAATACTAAATATTAACATTTTTTTTATTTTAACAGTTTGATTGGATGCCTTATTGGGACGTGATGCATAGACTCCCGCAAATGTGTCTAACAGGCATAAACAGTTGGAGGTCACGATGTTTTCTAATTTATTGGAACGTCGTTGAATATCGTCCAGTGGAAAGGGTGATGAGACAGTTTGGATTTCTTCAGGAGGTCCCCGACCCATTCCCTTTTTCACGTGAACTGCTTCGGATACTCCGTAAGATAATACGGAAAGGGAGGTTGGGCACAGACTGGTCTGCGTTTCATGCTGAGTATATTGAAAATTGGAACCATAGACACGCAAATGTGGTGCAAGATGTGCCGACCAACACGCCTAAGACACTCCATACTTACAATGACTGGTTCCATCGACATACTGTGTTATATATAAAGGACCCGAGGCACGTCCCTGGTGTTGTACATACTGAATTCGATGATCACGGTGGAATGGCAAGATACTTGGTTAGTATAATTACTAATGTAAAATTAAATTTAATAAATAAGTAATGCGTTTGGGTTTTAATTATTTTGGTTTTGTAGGTGGATGGATTAGGCTTCATTGGTCAAGAATCCATCAGAATGCAGAACATGGGCCCTGAACATTACTATAAAAATTTTGGAGGGGTCCAAGGCATGGCTTCTCAGCTAATTCAATCTGCTAATCACGCTGATCAGCCTTCATATATACAGACTAATGAACCGGATTTGAGACATGATAACACGCTCCCCCAACGTGCTCCGCGTGGTCGGGGGCGTCGTGGTCGACAAAGACCTCGGGTAAACCTCGTACATGATGATGATGAGGGGGAAAGTCCCTCAAATTTTGGAGGGCCCACAACCAACTATGGGGAGGTTCCCTCAAATTTTGGAGGCCCTACTCCCAACTATGGTGAGGGTCCCTCAAATTTTGGAGGGGCAACACTAGATTGGCAAGCCGGTTATCGACCTTCGTTTCAAAATGTTGGACAGGGATCATCAAGCATTCAACAAGGTACCCAGTCGAATGTTAACAACAACCAAGAAAACAATTGGGTATCCTCTTTGTTTGACTGCACTCCTACTAGTAATATGATTCCTGCGATGTACACGAACAACCCGAGACACTTCCAGAATTACGATTATACCGGTGTTAGTGTACAACAACCGCGTTACCAACATTTAACTCCGGTTCAAATGAGCTTGGACCTATAGCTAATTCAACCCTCCTTCCACTTCCTAATTCAAGCAACAAATATCTTCTTCTTTTGTCATTCAAAACCTTTGTAGTATAGTTCTATTATGGGGGTGAAGTGTCATACACACAAGGGGTTGTTATGGGTGCTCCGGGAACTCGTAGTACTACGTTCTTAGTTACTCAACAGATCAATTATTCCGAGTTGGTTGACAACATATGTAGATGTGTTCAAATTGACCGTCAATGTTGTTTTCTAGAGTTAACACTCTACTATGAATACAATGGAGGTTCGTATACCGTACATATTCACCAAGAAAGTGATATGTATTTAATATACCAACTAGCTTCCCTTGTTTCTGGTTACACCTGTAAAATTCATGTGGCTTGGACGACGGTAGTTTCATACTTGCAACAACATGAGCATGGTAGTTCCTCAATCATTGAAGACTACGATGAAGGTTAGTTTACTTTCTTTTTACATCCTTTTTAATAATTTTTATACTCAATAAAATGTATGTGGTAAATGGTTATACATAATTTTTTTTTGTAAGACTCTCTTGCTGAAGAAATTGAAGACACATCAGAGAGTGAACCATCTGTTTCTGAATATGAATCGGAGGATGACGAACCACTCCCTCCTTTGCCTCAACAACAAAGTCAGGGACTTACCCATTTTCCCGAACTTAATGTTGTTGGTAGAGGAATGGATGAAGACTATATTCCCATGGATAATTTTGCGGAAGATGTAATGGAGTTTTGGGACGAAAAAGATCCAGAAACGTTTAAATATATATTTCACTTCAAAAGCCCAAGTTGATTACATCGTTAGAATGTGGAATATCAACCACAACAGAGAGATATTTATGGCAGAAACCAGACCCAAAGTCTTCACAGCGAAATGTAAAAGTATCAAGCAAACAAACAACTAGCACGATACCTCTCAACCATGTCTTTGGACATGCACGACAAGAAAATTAAAAGATTCCAATTGTTTCAAAATGACAACATGGACCCCGGCTCACTCGTGTTTCACCACTGTTTCTCGCAACAACAACTGGGCCCTAAGATCAAAAGTTGTAGCAGCCCATATCCAATAACAAGTTCTTGCAAATGCATCGTATACTGTGAAACAAATTCAGTTTCTGATCAAAGAGAAACTGAATGTTGATATCACTTATGGCAAGGCTTGGGCTGCCAGGAAACAAGTCGTCGAAAACATATACGGTAGCTGGGATGAAACCTTCCATGAATTACCAAGCTATCTAATGGCACTACAACAAGCAAACCCCAGTACCGTTGTCCAGTGGTTACATCATCCCTATAGTCGAAGTGACTACTCAGTATTCAAGTATGTATTTTGGGCATTCCGTCCAAGTATTGAAGCCTTTAGATTTTGCATTCCTGTGATCTCTGTAGATTCCACCCATCTAAGGGCACTTACAAGGGAAAAATATTGATGGCGGTTTCCAAAAACGCAAACAACATGATCTTGCCAATTGCGTACGCATTGGTGGATGAGAAACAAACGAGAGCTGGAAGTGGTTTCTTCAACAATTTGCTGACAACGTTGAAGACCCTGCAAGGTGAAAGTTGTGTGTAATTTCTGACAGGCATGCGGGTATAAAACACGCCATGGATAATTTAGAATCCTGGAAGGAACCCCCCACGCCTACCATTGATTTTGTCTAAGGCATGTAAGAAGCAATTTCATGGAGAAGTTCAAGAGTGTGAGCCTTAAAAGGATGTTTAAAGAAAGTATGATCGCCTGATGGATGAGCTTAAGGCAACAAACAAAGAAGCATGGCGGTACCTCCGTCAAATAGATAAAAAAAATGGACAGTCCTGTATGACAGTGGGAATTGATGATGGGGTAACCTCACCACGAACATATCGGAAAGCATGAACAATGTGTTACGTGGTGCTAGGATGCTCCCAATAAAGGCATTAATTGAATATACCTTTAAAAGAGAAGTTGAACAATACGCTATACACTACACAACATGTATAATTGTTCAACGGAATTTCCTCACCGCATGTGGACAATCTTCCATAATCGTGAAATTAGGGCTCTACAACACCTAGTTTTTCCTTATTCAGCACGCCATCAAAGGTACATGGAGGAGTCATCCCTACAAACATCGGACGAATATGGCTACAGTCCGTATACAGTAGAATTCCAAGAACGAACCTGCACGTGTGGTAAGTGGCAAATTTATCATTTCCCGTGTAGCCATGCAATTGCAGTATGCCACCACTTAGATGAAAGTCAAAGAAAAACTGCTGATCCAAGGTTTTACACAGAAACATACCGTGCACAATACAACCACCAGTATTTTCCGGTGCCTCATAAACTAGATTGGATGTACGCCGGTTGGCGAATTCATGGGGACCCATCGAAGATAACTATCTTAAGGGGAAGACGGCGTGCGAGGAGGATGCACAACGAGATGGACGCCAGCGTAGCTGAGGAAACGATGGGTCGTCGGTGTTCTGGTTGTAAATCAACGGGTCACAGGATCAACAATTGTCCGAACCGACAACATTAATTATTGTATTTTTTATCATGTATTTAAGTTTCTGTTTGTTTTATTTTATGTCTTAAGTATAACTTAGTTTTCAAGAGAAGTACCTGTTATGAATTGGATTATATTTCATTTAATATCTATGGATCTTTATGTTTTATGCATTCTTCATTAATCACTACCGTTTTTAAGTCCATCTGATTGTTGAATTTAAAAAACGCGCTTTCTTTAATTAGTTTCTAACTATGTATTGTTTATTGTTTAACCTCACAAATAATATGCTCTATGGATAGAGAGATAGTTGATGCTTGATATTTGATGGTGATAGTTAAATTACAAAGCTACCTAGTAACACATTTTTCACAAACTCTCTGTGTTCGACACCCACTTACTGCTATCTATTTAGTTGTATTTGGTTTATTTTTGAGCGACCTCACGTCATTAGTTAAGAAAAATAGATTAGGCGAGTTAAATACATGTTACATGTTTGTATCCATTTATATGTAATATTAATATCTTAAATAGTAATATACTAATATTTAAAAGTAGAAGATAATAAAAGTTCAAGTTACATGTTTGTATCCATTTATATGTAAAAAATTCATATTTTACATGATTTTTGAGTTCATGTAAGGTTTGATTAATATTAATTCATGTTATAATCCATGTGTTTTCCTCCAAAATCAAATGGTTACTGTTGTTTCAACATCGTCAATATATTATCTTAAAAAATTAGGGTTTTCAATTCTAATCCGCCATTACCAATGACGGATTAGGAAAAAATATTTTTTTTTAAAAAAAGCTAATCCGCTATTGACAATGGAGGATTAGAAAATTTTAATTTTGTTTTTTGGTCTTCGTCTTCTTCGTAAACAGTTTCATAGGGTTTCATAAACAAGAGCTGATAGCAGGTTATTTTGTTTCATAGGGTTTCATAGCATTAATATTTTGTTTGTGTGGACACCATTGAAACCTTTGCATGGCAGCCTTTGAATGTTTGTGTGGGCACCATTGAAACCCTTGCATGTGAAGGGGGCAGTTTGCATGGCAGCCTTTGAATGTTTGTGTGGACACCGTTGAAACCCTTGCATGTGAAGGGGGCGGTCTTTGAATGTGAAGGGGGCAGGTTGCAGTACAATAATAATAAGGGGGTAGAATCCAAAGTTAGGTTAGTTTGGTTAGTGGGGTTAGTTTGGTTGTTTGGTTTCTTAACTGGGTTAATTGGTGCCTAACGAGGTATAACCTAATCCGCTATTCTCAATAGCGGATTATAGGTTGGATGGTGATCCATCACTGTCATAAGCGGATCCAAAATATTTTTCCTTCTAATCCGCTATTCTCAATAGCGGAAACACCAAAACAAAGAGCAAACCATGTGTTATTTAACTTTTCTTCAACTTTTTTTCCCTAATTTTTCTTTTAATTTTCATGTGTTTCTCTTTTGGTTTAAACATATCTGAGTTTTTTTGTTACTAACACTTTGCAGGGAACAAGCAAAATTAGAATGTGTTTCTCTTACTAAAAGAGTTCTTTTATCTTCTGGTTATGAGGTTTCTTCATCTGCCTAGTTGTACAGCTGCCATAAGTGATGATGTTAGGTTTTAAAATGAATCTTTCCATTTTAGTTTCATATTGACGTACATTAGTTTACATGATTTGTTATCATTCTATCTATGCTTTTATGAACTATGAAATGAATATTGCCTTTGCATATTTTGATGTAACTTCAAAATCATGTTTATGCAGTAGGTGTTTTTATGCAGTAGGTATATTCAATTAATAATTTGTTTAGCTTAAGGTTTTAAACGAGGTGTTTGCCTTCCGAATTCAGAGTTGAATTCATTTATGGAAAAATTCGTTTCTTCCTTTATCCTAGGGTTCAAATCTCTAAATTAGTTTTGGAGTAATAGTTTTAACATTTCTTTTAAAAATTGAAGCTTCTATGCTGTGAAATTATGATTGTTTTTTTGACATACTTGTATACCATTTAATTAGTAATGTTGAGCTGTTGATGTTTATTCGCTGTGTATGTTGATATGCAACTATGATTTTTGTTGATGTTAAGTGTTGTTTATTTGTAGAGCCACCATCTGTTTTCATTTTTTCTTCAAAACATGTAACTTCCTGAAAACAACTACTTTACATATGAATGTGCAGTGACATGATATTTTTGTTCTTCAAGGCCTGTAACTGAACATGAGAAAAAGGTTTATGCAGAGAACTATCAGTACGGTCAAGTGATGGAGAAGAATTTACTCTCTATGGCTCATAAGTTGAAACGTTTCGCGCCGAGATGGCTAATTCTGAAAAGGTGTTTACTTCAATCTTTTCGTTTACAATTTTGTATATTTGCAATAATCTAAACATACTATTACACTTTGCTTTTGTAAAAGACTTCTTTGATGTTGCAATTGATCTCTGATTAGCTCTATGCTACTTCACAAATTAGAAGAAAACAGCAGGTTCATTATTATAAAATAAACTATAGATTGTATCAACTTATAGCAAAAACATAGGAGCTGAGTTTTGACTCGAAACATATAAAAAAATGCATAGTTCTTTTTGTTTATTGTGGCCAAATATAATAATAATAATAAAATAATAAGAGTTACCTTTTTTAGGGTGTAATGAGTTTTAGTTTTGTTTGTGATTTTACATCAGGTATAAGCTTTTAAGGCTAAATCAATTCTGTGGATTATTATTGAGCTTTGTGAAGCTATTCTCAAAGTAGGTAAATTTTAAAAATTTTTATAATTTAGTATCTTTCCTTTAGCCATTATTATTTGTGCCTGCCGTACGTTTAGCTCTTATGAAAGATGCTGCTATTATCCATTGTGATCATAAACCTGAGAATATCCTTTTATTCACGGGGCGAGCTACTTATGCAGGAAACGAGTCGGCTTATAACAAGTTATGGTCCGGTAGTGGTGAAGGTGACAAGTACTCTCTATATCGAGGTTAAACATTTTGTGTGCATTTTGCTTTTTGTTCATACATGGAGTGAATTGATATGTCGATACATTGAGTTAAGTAGTTAAGTTTTCGATAGATTGAGTCAAGTTTTGGTTAGGTCACATATTCAACTTAGACATGACCACTTACAGATTTGGTTGTGGTTCTTACTTTTTAAAATTTTGGTTAGGTCTGAGTTAAGGAGCGCTCATGTTTAGGTTGGAATCAGTATGAATTTCAAAATAAAGGATAGGCCCGCTAGGATTGTATTAAGACGATGATGTTTTATCTTAAACACGTGTAATAAGGCATCATGAATTATGAATTGTTTTTTTTATGCATCATCCCGTGTCGTGTAATTTTAATGTTTAGTAGCTTTATTATAACATGTAATTTTGAATTTGAAAACCCCGCGTAATATGTAATTTACTAAATAACTTTTCAAAGCTTAATTATTATATGTTATCTTTTACTAAAAAACCATAAGCCTATGTATTACACGCGTACTTGATGAAAATTTACCATCTAAAAGATTACATAGATTATAATAAAAAAAAACCAAATCATTGTAAAGTATAAGACTTTCTTAGTTACCAAGGCAAAAAAAAGGTCAAAACATGCTTGAAGAAATAAAGTGTAAGTTACCAAGACTTTTTTTTTGTTACACACGCTTAGTTGTATGTCGCATTATCAAGTGTTACAAGAGGAGACGGCTTCAAAGCTATCTTAGATAGTGATAGTAATCTTTCAAATACAACATCAAATGTTGTGTACAAAGAAGTATTTAGAAATTTATAATAATTTTTTTTATCTTCTATGTCATATTTAAGTTACTTGATTATATGTTAATTCATTCATGTAATATATTATTATAATATGTTTTAAAAGTTAATTTTTCAGGTGTGTCACACATGCATATAGCCTAGTATATTTATATTTTTATTTCTATCTTTAAATCAATTGTCAAGCTAGTCTAGTTGGTTTAGCTCTTGGGTGTGGACCAAAGGACACGAGTTCGAACTCGGGTCAGCCCCTTGTTAGTCTTTTATTTTTTTAAACCTTTTCTTTTATTACATAAATCAAAATTAATTTGTAAAAATTATTATAAATTAAAAAAAAAATATTTTAATCTAAATAAAATTTAATATAAACTAAATTTTATCTGTAGGGCCAATATTCCATATTGTTATTAGGATTGTATATGTCATTTTAGTTTGCTTTTTAGACGATGTTTTATGTACTCGGTACGTTTATTTTATAAGTATTGGAGAAATGGGGACCCTATAAAAGAGTTAGTTACCCATTTCTCCAACTCTAACCCTTTAACAACTCTAACACTTACACAACTCTTGGAAATAGACAGAAGTTTCTCTCTCCACTTCTCTCTTTCCTCTCGTTTATAATAACAAACTAGGATCCGAGATCCGAGTGTCGTTGGTGATTTCCGCTAACCAAAAACACGGATTGATCCGACTCAAGTTGTGAGATCCTTTTGGAGGACCTACAAGTGGTATAAGAGCTTTCGGCTCAACTTTTTGTGGTTTTCGGGCCAAACTTTTCGGATTTTGATCTTAGTTTTTGTTGGATTTGAGGTTGTTTTTCGTGATAATACTTTTGGAGTATTTTAGAGCTTAGATCTACTCAAAAATCACCATATTTGTGTTTTTGGTGTTCTTGGTCTGGTTCAGATTTGGTTCAAAAAGTTCAGATCTACAACGATTTGGTGGTGTTTTGGATTGAAGTTTCGTACCTTGTATTTTGTTTGGGTGTTAGCTTCTCAGATCTCAATTTACACGGTTTTTAAATCATAGATTGACTAGATTTTTGTTGTTGTTTTTGTATCTTCTGAGTTGGTTTAGAGAGAAACATCAAAAGGATAAAAACACCAATTTTGGGAGTCTAAGGTGTGAGTGAAATAGTGACATCAAATAGACAATACCAGTATCATTACTCTTTGAAAATCTACCTTTCTTAAAAAAAAAAAAAAAAAAAAAAAAAAGAATTCGCATACCATTCCAGTCGCATGCTCCTTTAACATCCACCATTCCATTCCATTCGCATCCACCATCCATCTACCGTTCATCTCATTTGCGATTCCACATCGTCAATCAAAATCATCATCTTCTTCGGCTCATCAACTACATTCCATTCATCTTGCACCACACCATCCAAACCAATCGCACCCACCATCCAAACTAATCTCACCCACCACCCTCTCTCTGCCACACGCCAGATCTCACCACCTCCGCTTTACACCGTCCTCACCTGTTGCTTCGTCTCCTCCCATATCTCCCACCGCCGCCGTTGACGCCGGATCTCCGTGCATTTTAATTAGATTGTACGGTCCTCGGTGTCTGCAGAGGAAGAAGCTCGAAGTACCGGTGATTGATGGTTTTGCTATAATAGATTTTGTGGCTGCTCATTGATTTGAAGTGGTTTTTGGTTTATATGATTATTATATGAACATTATGTTTATGAGATTTGAAAACGTGATATATGAGCAATTAATTGTTGTTATTAAAAAAATCAAGTTTTTCTATTATTATTTATTAAGTTTATTCGAGTTAAGTTTCGAGTCGAATTAAGTTTTTCGAGTCGAGTCATTTGAGTCGAGGCGGTCGGGTCAAGTCGAATTAAAAAAAAAATTGACACGGGTCTAACTTGCGGTTTATTTCAGAAATTTAGCATTAACTTACTTTGGGTTTCAAAGTTGATATGACTTTTTTCGGATCGGTCAAAGAAAGGGTTTTGGTTTATTTAAAAAAAAAATATATGTTTTACGAACCTGAACTTGGAGGAAATCTGGATATGAAAGAAAGCCGAAAGACAAGGTTAAAAGGAGAGTTCGACATGTTTACGTATATTAAAGGAGAATCGGTTGCCTCTCTAATCAACAGATTTGAGTCACTCGTCACCGAAATAAGAAGTGTCGGTATCATCATATGGTTTGTCTGAGATCAACATGAAGCTATTGAATTCACTACCTTACACATGGAACATCAATGTAGTTACCATAAAGAGAACCACAAACCTGAATACCATAACACTCTCAGAGTTGACTTCTACCATCAAGTCTTTTGAATAATGGAAGATAAGTTCCAAATGAACAATCGGTCCAAAGAAAATAAAGTTAGGTCAAGTAATAAAGTTGGGACAAGTGCTGCAGGTGAAAGCTGTCTTGCATGTCCTATCCTTCCCGGCACATCACATTGTGATGAGGTAAATCACAATTTATGCTCACAAGCTTGCATATTTAAAGTTGCGTTTTATAGACAAAATTATGATGACGTTTTGAAAGAAAATTCTAAACTTAAGAAACTAAATGATGAATATGTAAAAGCTGATAAGATGTATGTTGATAAGATAAAAACTCATCACGATGATGTTGCAGGTCTCCGACAAAAAATCTTTATAACTGAACATGAAGTTAAATATTATAAAGACATAGTTTCAAAATTGCAAAATGAAAATGAAGATTTAAGAAAAGAAGTTTTTGTAAATAAGCCAAATGTTGAAAAACACGAAAAGGCAGTTGAGAGATTTGAAATAGAATCTGGTCAGTTAGATGAGATTCTTGAAGCACAGAGGAGTGCTAAACTAAAGTCAGGTCTAGGCTATGATTATACAGCACTTCCTCCACCAATGAATGACAATTACACTAGCCTGCCCCATTTTAGTTATAATATTCCTCCCGAGGAAGAGATGGTATATGGAATTAGTCCTGTACCAAAACCAGTAACATTTGTTCCTCCAGCTTCTAAAGCAACTGCTCCAATACCTGTAACTGTTGATTCTAGTGGTTATTCATCCTGTTCAGTAGGTTGTGTTGAAGAAAGTGGGTCGTTGGAAACGGACACGAGTTGTGATCATGAATGTTGTTCATCATCAAGTTGTGAGACTGAGGATAATTCAAGTGAAAGTAAAGTTTTTGAAAATGAAAAGGCAAGTACTTCGTGTAAATATGTTCCACCAAATAAACGGTCATTTTCTCAAACAACCAATCAATTAAGAAATCCTCAATCATACAACTTCTGTGATAACAGCTACTATGGTCATTATTAACAAAATTTTGTTGGTCCATATTGCACAAATGTGTTTTATAAGCATGTTCCTTTCCAAGGATCACCTTTCCCACCACACCAACCACATTATAGTTCAGATGAGTTCTATGGCACTCATAGGAGAAAGTGCTATTTTGTGTGTGGTCTCTCTTCTCACTTTGCAAGACATTGCAAGCACTGGTTAAAGCAACAACTTGATATTCAAAGGCGGCTTAGTCAGTGCCCAAAAGGAGCTTTTTGTAGCCCTGATTCAAGGACTGATCAAGCTGACAGTGAACCTAGTGAAATGGATGTGAGATCCAAGGTTAATAAAGTAAAACACAAAAAGAAACCTTTTTGGAAAACCAAAAATGATAAACTCAAAAAGGATCCTAAGAGTGTAAAGTCTGAGGATTCACCAAAAATAGTTTTAAAATCAAAAAAAGAGGAGTCCAAAATTGCCAAACCCAAGGAACAAGTTTTGCTTGGATTTCTAAGGACTACTCTTCATCAAGTGAGGCTGCACCAAGAAATAAATGGTTTTCAGGAAATAAAATCAAGTTTGCTCAGCTTACGGTTGACCTTCCCAGGACAAAGGTATCCCGGGAACCCTTGTCTATTTGAATGCTTAGTGCATGCAGGGTCAATCAAGGAGGACTATCAATAATATTAGGTACTTAGATAGTGATTGCACCCGACATATAATGGGAGACGAACCCTTGCTATTTTATGCTAAACCATTCGATGGCGGATTCAAGTCTTTCATAAGCAACATGGGAGGACAAACTTCAAGGAAGGGAAGCCTTGTTTAAATGGTTCAACAACTTTTCGAACGTTTCTCAAACTAACCTCGTCCAACTACTTCTCTCAAGTGATAGATCCAGCATCATCTGCTGGATCTCGATTTGAATATCTTCAACTTTGTTATAAATGTGATAATGCATGCTTAAGATAGTCCATCTAACAAAATTTTACTGACCTTTTCACTAAAGCCATCGATCATGCCCGATTTGAAATTTTGGGCGAATCGCTCGGCATGATCAATTTTGATTAAAATGACCTACTATCCTTTTGTATATAAAATTGTAAATATTTTTAAAATATGTCCCTATTTTAGAGGGAGAAAATTGAGTTAATTTTAACTCACCAAAAAGATTTTAAATTTATTTTAAGAAAAACAAAAACAAGTCATTTGATTTACCAAAAAGATTTTATGTTCATTTAAGAAAATCTAAAAATATTCCAAAAGAGATTGTCCCGTTTAGAGGGAGCTCCTGTTTAGAGGGAGTCGAATATTTTAAACTTTTAAAATTTTGAGAAATTGATCCGACCCTTGGAAAATGATAAGAAATTATCTCTAACGATTCTAGCACATGAAAAGAGTAGATCAAAAGCCAACAATATCATTGCTTGATGTGTAGATAGGCTTGACAAATGAGTAAGTGTCATGGTGATATAAACTTAAATATCTGCCTATGCTAGTGGTTACACGTTATGAAGCGGTTCCCGACTCCAACTAAAGTCATATCAATGAAGTCAAAAATGTAAATAACATGTCATACCCAAGCCTCTCTTTACCTTATCATAATTGTCTTATGTAATCAACTGTCAATTTTAATTCTGTTGAGTCAAGAAAAGAAAAAGAAAAAGAGTCAGAAAGGAAAGAGAAACAAAAAGAAAAATGAAAAGATGTATGTCTTAGGATTTTTAACTTCTGCTTTATTTCTTCATTTATTTTAGTTCAAGCCTTGGACTTTCTACGTTTGTAGTCATACAAGATCTGATTGTTAAGGCCCTGAATCTTCTGCTTTGTTTTGCTTTCTTTCTTTTTGTTCAAGCCTTGGATTTTCTCTGCGCGATAATATGGTATTATCCAACCTGATTGTTAAGGCACTGAACTTCTGCTTTATTTTAATATTTCTAGATAGAGTCAAGTTTCTAAAATAAAGTGTCCAAAGTGTCAATAAGTGTATTGTGATCAAATACGAAAGGTTTAAGTCAAGTTGAGGTGACATGTGAAAGCAAATTAAGCCCAAGGTATGATGGAGTCTGTAACATGTCAAATTAAAATGGGGACCACTTAAGCATCATTGTGCCTAATACATACCTTAACATATCACGTTGACATCCAAATACTTGTTAAGTACGTTTAAAGTGGACAAATTATATCTACAATCGACTTCGGGTTCTTGGCATAATAATGTCCAAATAGAAGTGTGATTTAGAACGTTAACAGATAATCTGATTCCATGTTGTGATCTTTCTCACAAAAATAATTTAGTAAACTTTTAAGTAAATATTTTTGATATATAATATTAATTTAATCTTTAGTCCTATCTTATTTTTGTTTTATTTTATGTTTCAACTTCCAAATATTATGTATATATTTTCGTAATATTAAAATATATGAAAATGCCAAAAAAATTTTAAGTTTTTATTGTGTTCGTACATATTTTATTAAACCTTTGTTTTATTCAAAATCATGTGCTTTGTTGTCGAGGTCGTTCATGCAAAGTTTGTTGGATACCTAGGACTTAAATAAATCACTTAAAAGTTGAGGGATTGAAATTAGGGTCTGTGAACAAATTCTTCATTGACCCTCAAGAGGGTCTGTGAACGAATCTTATTCGTTCTAAGTGTACGTGGACAGGTAGATCAAGATCATGTTTGCTTGAAGTTGTAGGTGCTGAAGCACTTAAAAGAAAACGAGAACATGAAAGTTGGTGGTTGAAGCTAAAAAAATGAACTGATTGCATTCAAAGATAAGGAAAAAAACCAGTCGGCTCAAGAAAGTCAACAAAAGAAAATTAGATGTCGAGCCTCCCGCATATGATGTTTCTAAAATTTGCTGTTGCCGATCCTTCCCAGAAAATAAGATTGAAGTTCAAGTCTACAAGAAAAAAAAATAAAGATTTGTCTAAGATCCAATCTTGTTCAAGATACTGGATTAAGACAAGTACTAAGTTTCAAGAAATAAAGACGAAGCAAAGGACTTGACGAAGGTTCCTCGACATATTCAATCCTAGAGGGAGATTGTAGGGCCAATATTCTATATTGTTATTAGGATTGTGTATGTCGTTCTAGTTTGCTTTTAGACGATGTTTTACGTACTTTGTACGTTTATTTTGTAAGTATTAGAGAAATGGAGACCCTATAAAAGAGTCACTTACCCATTTCTCCAACTCCAATCCTTTAACAACTCTAACACTTACACAACTCTTGGAAATAAAAAGAAGTTTCTCTCTCCACTTCTCTCTTTCCTCTCTTTTATAATAACAAACTAAGATCCGAGATCCGAGTGTTGTTGGTGATTTCCGCTAACCAACAACACGGATCGATCCAAGTCAAGTTGTGAGATCCATCTACAGAACCTACATTATCCTTTTCATCTAAAAACCCAACAATTTCATATTCGTTAAAGTTTTCGCGTCGACCGTTAATATATTATTATTTTATTTATTCTTTTTGTTAATATTTATAAAACGCTAACATAATTTCTTACGAGATAAAAGCTATACCGTTAAAACTGATGCTACATAAACGTTAGAATTCTCATATTAATAAATTATTAATTAAATAATATTAAAATAATAATATAAATCGTTAAATTCTGTTAAAACTTAAAAAATACTATTATAATATAAAATCCCATAAATATATTAAAATAATGCAATATTCCCAAAACCAAATTATTTAACGTTTACAATCCTGTTAGTTAAATTTTGTTTTTGTTTTTAATTATAGTACCTGAAGTTCGGTTGCTTCGGTTTCGTTATAGTGCTTTCGGTTTTCATTGCATGTTTATCTTCAATTTCAAGGTGAGTTTCTCACACCCCCTTTTTAACGCTTTTATATTTTGGGGGTAGCATGTATACCTTATTCAAATCATTTACTTCGTTAATCATTTTCACACTACAATTCGTATCATGGACTTGTGTGTTTACTTGCTTCAATTTTAGTTTCAAGTGGTGGCCTCGATAAGTATGATCATACGCCCCCCTTTGTACTCAGGACCATGTTGTTATAAGTGGAAATGGGACCCCGATTCGAGTATGTTGGTTGTTACCAACTGGAAAGGACCTTGGATGCGATTATCTGAGTACGTTGGTTGTTACCAATTGGAAAGGACCTTACTTGTGCGATTTACACTAGTTCATGGGATTGTATGAATTTTTTATTACATACATATATTTAAACTTGTGTGATTCTCACATACTACTTGTAGTTGACTTTATTTTTATACATGTTATAGGTAAAATCATTAGAGGATGATACGTTGGAGAAGACATTAGTATTTAGGGTATTTTCACAAATGAAAACTTTGTTTAATTATCATTATTTGTCTTGTATTTCTTGTTTTTAAACTTGTGTATTTGATGTTGAAATTAATTAATGATAATATTGTCATTTAATAGTGTCAATTGTGCCTTGAGTAATGTGTACGTCACACTCAGGCGTTTTTGGTTAAACCGGGGTGTTACAGTGGTATAGATTTGTGTTTCAAAATTTGAAATTTGAACTTGCAAATGAGGAAGAGAAACATAGGGTTTTGAGAGAGAAAGTGACCGGATATGAGAGGAATCTTTCAGAGAAAGCTTTGATGATATGAAAAAAAACCTATTTAATGAAAAGGGAGGCGTGGTGATGCTAGACTATCTCTATCTAGTCAAAAACAATTAAATAAGTGTCCTAATCACCTTAAGTTAATCAGGGTAAGTAGGATGTCGAACCACGATGAGCATGTGATCAGTGTAATGTGAAACTAATTCCTATCATTATGAAGTAAACTAAGAACAGTGCTGATCACACTAGCAATTGATTTGATTTTATGATAAACAATTAACTTAAACAAATATTCAGCTAAACAAAGCAAATCACCCCCGGGAGTTCAAGTAAGCAACTAAAAGTATTCTCATGCAACCAAACAGATTAATTATCCTATGTCAACTAAAGATTGATTAAAGAGCTAAACCTTAGGCATCTACAATCGCTAACACACGATACTGGTTATCAAACGGTCCCTGCCAGTGTGACTCAACTAAGGGCAATTGTATGCTTCCTTGCAATTAACTAGTTAACACAACCCTATGAGCAATTATTATAGCAACCGACAAACTAATCGTTCTGATCGACAAAAACCTAAACCAAATGAATGCACGAACATACTAAACATAAATACTCATAGATTAACACAAAGACAATTACAATTAGTTGTTCTAGTACATGAGAAAATAACTGAAAGATTACAAACTATACATCCCAGGTAAGACTCAAAGGATCTAGCCGTGATTCTTCTTCTCTCGATGTTATGGAGCATATAGATGATCTAGGGATGGTTGGAATTGATGGGAGAACTCTCTTATGCTCTCAAAATGGCTTAGAAATTGCTTCATGACGATTAGGGTCGTCAAAACATATTATAATTAAAAAACCCTAACTTTCACGTTTGTGGGACCCATCGCGTATCGCGATGGTCCTCCTCCCTGGTCCATTGCGATACGCGATGGACCAAAAGTCAATCATTTAAATTACGTGATGCCTCTTGTTGATACACGTTTTGGACGTCTCGGTCTTTATTAGTTTATTATTGTAATTAGTTTATAATGTAAGGGCTATTAATGTAAATATGCCCATTCGCTCTATTGTAAGATACATTCATTACCCCGTAACAATTGTATCACATTCGTATTAATGTAAGCTCATTCGTTAACCAAGCTTAACGAATGTGGGGCCATTTGCTCAGTTTAATGTATTAACGAATGAGTTTGTTCATTCGTTAGGTTAATGTAACGAATGACACATTCGTTAAGGATATCTTAACGAATGTGGTCATCCCCTATATATACCTGTAAGGTTATGTTTTATAAAACAGTTCTTATTATTATCACCTACCGTGTCGTTACTCTGCCAAAATATCCTCTCAACACACACAGTACACACACTTAAGCGTAATCAACCTAATCGTATACCGAATCAACGAATTACACGATGTCATCCTAGATCTAGATCCAAAACAAGCTCTCTCAAGTGGTATCAGAGCCAACTGATCTGAACTTCGTGTTAATTCGTTGTGTAAACGTATTCACTCATCACGTATTTAGTCAATTTGAGTATGAAATGATATGAACTGTGGTTGATTAAGCTCCGGTAAAACAGAGCTTCAGATTAATTGTAATTGGATTGTAATTAGGAGTGTTCATAAGGTAATTGGAACTGGTTATGGATGTTTGAGTTCAAGTTGAGGTGAATTGGTTAGTAGGTTGATTGAATTGATAGTTAATTGACGTTTTGAATCGGATGTTAAAGGCTGATGGTTATTTGGATAATTGAGGTCTGGATTTTAGTGTTTGTGATTACGGACTAGCATAGTAAGGATCGGATTTGGATTACGAGTCGTTTGATAGAGGTTTTGTTGATTTCGGACTAGTATGGACTAAGATATGAATGTTTGAAGATTTGAATACTGATTCGTTAATCAGTTTGACGACTGATTTGTTAACCTTTCAACTGATCATTCGTTAAACCTTACCTTCGTATTCACATTCGCTCAAGTCACATTCGCTTTAACTTTATTCGTTAACTACATTCGCTATCCATTTTCTCACATTCGTTATATACCTTCATTCGTTACCATATTCACTCTTTTGAACAGTATCTCATTCGTTCATATTTCCCATTCGTTAGATCAACCATTCGTGTTGCTTTCATTCGTTTGAACAGTAACCAGAATTTTTAAGATTTAACAAGTTTGGTCCTTGACTTTTCAAATTGGTGAAAATATGGCTTCTCAAAATGCCACGTATTATGCATTAGCATCTCAGAATGCGTTAATGCAACAGATGCTATCATTGGACAATGAAATTCGTACTCATAATCAGTGTCCAAAACTCCTGAAGCTGTCTGAGTTTGCTCGGTGGGAACCGAGGTTTCGTGCTCATTTGGGTTCGGTACATCCAAGCAGTGTTCGTTTTCTGGATGAAGTCTACAAGGCACCTCTTGTAGGTAGTGATACACTGGGTTGGACTCCGAAGGATCATAAACATTATGAGCTCAGGAAATTAAGGATTATGAAAGTGAGACCAAAGCCTATTCTACTCTCACGATGGCTTTGCCCGAGCAAATCTTTCACCAGTATAGCACTATCAAGACTTGTGCTTCTCTCTTTGCAACTTTGAAGACTAGAAGCTTGGGAAATACACTCAAGATTAAAAAGACTCTAGTAAAATTTGAGTTTCGAAATTTTACTTTCGATGAAAAACGAGACAGTGGAAGAGATGATAAGTCGATTTTGTCATCTGGTTGTGGAGATGACTACTGTGAATTTGGAACCAACTGAGTCAGATAAAATTGACACATTGAAGAATGCTTTACCACCTTCGTATTCTACTTTCTTATTGGTGTTAAAGGAGAATGGTTATTTTAGAAATGATCAACTCACTGCTGAGCAATTCATTAACAAGATTGAAGAAAGAGAATTTGACTTGAAGTGTCAAACATCATTGAAGGATAATAAGAATCAAAATCCTTCTCTGTATGGTGGTTCATTGCCTGCTAATAATTCTTCAAGCTCAGTCACAATCACTGCATTCTTCACACAGACTTCACCAGAAGAGTATGCAAATGGTACTAATGGTAATGGTTCTCCTAAAGTATGTTTCATGGCATCTGGTGCTAACTCTGGTTCAAGTGCTAGTTCTTCAAGTTCATTGCCTTATGTAAATCTTCAAGAAGCTGAGCAGCAATTCGCTTTTGTTTGTGCATTCATGACATCTTACGAACAACTCGTTGGGAGTTAGATAGACACAAGTGAATTGACTGATGAAGATTATGAACAAATTGATCCAGATGATCTTGAGTTGATGGATCTTAAGTGGAACATGGCAATGATTGTCAAGAAAGTGAAAAGATTTATGCAACGGACAGGAAAAGATCTATCAACGTTGAACAAGCGAGTTGGGTTTGACAAACTGAAGGTCAAGTGTTATAATTGTGGAGATTTTGGTCATTTAGCGAAAGAGTGTGATAAACCAAGGAAGGGTAATTCGGGTCCACACAATTCGGAGAGAACTTCGGGAAAGACTTCATCTGAAAATGATCAGAATAAGAAGAGTTCATCAGATGGTGACCTGAATAAGTCAACCAACACTCAAGCTTTTGTTGCCAATGACGGTGTGGACTGGTCTCAACGACTTTTGGGAAATCAAGTTAACCTTGCCTTGGTTGAGCCAGCTGAAAAGTTTGAAGATGCAAGTGGTGATAATCTATCTGAAGAAAGTGACACCTCGAATTCAGAAACTGATTCGGATCTTTCAGCACCTGAACAAACCGAATCCTTTGCATGTATGGCTAAAATTGAAGAGGTATATCCTAAACCTTCAAGTAATGTATTTGAATCAAAAGAGACAATAACTTCACCTGTTGTGACTGAGTGTGCTGAGTGTATTGAACTCAAAATCAAACTTAAGTCAGCATTACAACAGAACATTTCTCTCACAAAAGAGCATTTCATGGTTAATGAATGCTATAGACAAAAATCCAAATTATTGGAACAATCGACTTTAAAAATTAAAAATTTGTCTGTTAGCAACCATGACCTGAAAGCTGAGGTTAATTGTAAGATTGTAATTGTTGAAAAACATTTCAATGAGATTCTTAAACTCCGAACCTGCATTTCCAACTTAGAAATTGAAGTTTTGGAACTGAAAAATAAACTTGGAAAATTTCGAGATTCCTCGTTTCTTTTAAATGAGATTATTGAAGTCAATAATTCTCATAAGAAAAATGGGAAAGCTGTTTTAGGGTATGTTGAGATTCCTTCTCCTTTCAAAGGAGATTACAGTAGCATTCCGGTTGTCGATCAATATATAACTCCAGAAATGCCTACTGTTGAATCTGAAAAAGTTGAACCAATTAAAACAACTCAAGAACCGATTCATATTAAGAGTAAATCAGTGTTTACTGAAAATGAGTTGGATCGTTCCATTGAGGAATTGACAGAACCAGATGTGATTGTCAAAAATGATAACATACCTTCTGACAATCATATCTTGTGTGAACCCGAGGAGTTTGAACAAGCAGTTTACGGTTCAAAACCCTCGGGTGATTCAGTGAAAACTCCTAAGGTATCTTCTAAAGTACCTAAATCAGACAAGCCTTTGGTGTCTGATGAGGAGTTGATGAGGGTCATCAATCCTCAACCTGAATTTGTCACTGGGAAATATTTAAGATAAAAGGGTTATCTAAAGTATTTTCGGATAAGGAAGTTCCTTTGAATCTTCTGAATCCTGAAATGATTGAAAATGTCTTTCGAGACGACACTTCAAAAGTTACTGAACTTGAACGACAATTTAACAAGTCAAAATTAAAGAATCATCATGTGAATTCTAATGTCAAAAGGTTTAACCCTATAAAATTTGTGAAATCATCTAGAATGGAGGATTCATCGAATTCCACCAATTTCGAATTTTATCAAAATAAAAAGGGATTAAAACGTGAAGTTGCAAAGAAAGTAACTTTTGAAAAACCAAATGTTAATATTTCTCAACCTTTGCCTAAAAGCAAGACTAGTACTTCACCACAAAAATACTTAGACACTCGTTTGTGTTTTAAATGTGGTGAGCCTGGTCATGTCTCGAAGAAGTGCAAAGCAAAGGTTGATCAAGTCGTCATCAACTCGAAAGACTAAAATGAGTCAAAATTTGAAAGAAACTCAAGTAGATTAGTGTTTTATAATGTATTCAAATGTCAATCCGAAGAAAGTGGTTCGGGTTGAAACATCTAATGTATTAAACATCGTTGACCGTGCTCAACCGATTTGCAAAAACATTGATTCGGGAGAGCCCAAGCACTGAGGCTACCTTAAGAAGAAAACCAAGAAACTCATCACCTATTCTCAAGTACCGAATGAAAGTGTTAATTTAAATTTATCTCCAAAAGTATCAAAGGGAGAGCCCAAGACTAAGGCTTGGGCTGCCTTTTTGAACTAATCATGTTACCTTTTTGTGCAGAGTTCATCCAGGTCTGTGTCAAGCCACAAGTGGATATTGGACAGTGGATGTTCTCGGCATATTACCGGCAACCTGGATCTTCTTAACAACATCAAAGATATTCAGGGTGGTTATGTAGCGTTTGCCTGTAATAATGGTGGGATGATTACTAAAGAAGGAGAAGTATCAAATGGGACAGTTACGTTTGAAAAAGTAAATTATTGTGAAAAGGGGTCATAATCTGTTGAGTGTCTCGCAGATTTGTGATAAGAAATATACCATGATTTTCACAGACAAGGAATGTGTTATCCTTCAACCGGGATTCAAAATTCCTGAAGACATGGTTGTCATACGATCACCTCAATCAAATGATATTTATTTCAAACGATTTGTTGGATGGTGTGACCCTTAAGCACTTCTGATTAAATGATCATTGTGTTGCTTGCAAGAAGAGGAAACAGAAAAAGAAGTCACACCTATGCAAGTCGATTAATTCGATTGTCACGCCACTAGAACGACTTCATATGGATTTATTTGGTCCAGTGAATCGTGCTAGTATTGCGGGTGATTTATACTACTTGGTTGTTACTGATGACTTCTCAAGATACTCATGGGTCTTATTAATGGGTTCGAAAGATCAGACGCCTATTTTAATTCAAAACCTTATCACGAAGATCGAATCACTTTACAAACTGAAAGTGAGACGAATTCATAGTGATAATGGAACTGAATTTAAAATCAACGTATTGGATTTCTTTTGTATTCAAAAGGGAATACATCGGGAATTCAGTGCGCCGTATGTTCCTCAACATAACGGCGTGTCTGAGCGAAAGAATCGAACATTGATAGAGGCTGCGAGAACAATGCTTGCTGATTCTAAGCTTCCGGTTCAATTCTGGAACGAAGCTTTGAATACGGCATGTTATACGTTGAATCGTGTGTTAATTGTAAATAAGTTGAAGAAAACAAGCTACGGACTTCTAAATCGTCGCAAGCCGAACTTAAAGTATTTGGAACCTTTCGGGTGTCCATGTACGGTACTGAAGAGAGATGCCAAGAATTTTGACGAAAAGGCATTCGAGGGTTACTTTTTAGGTTATAGTTCTCCTAAGAAGCGTATCTTTAATCTCTCTTCAGGATGTGTAGAAGAATGGTACCACGTAGACTGTCAAAGTTACACTACACCTTGTTGGTGCATAAATGTCAGTAGTTCATAGTCTAGTGTCTGTAATTGAGTCTGTAATGATTAATTATGTTTTATATGTTTAAGCGAAGTTACTGACAAGTTCGCTGTTTAGGCGAACTTGTTAGTCAAGCGAAGTTACGGACAACTTCGCCTGAACATGCCAGGCGAAGTTGTCGTGTATATATATTCCTAGGTTACGGTTTGTTTAAGGTTAATCGAGTTGTTCATCGAGTTGTTCAAGTTATCGTATACAGACGTGTGTGAGTCGAGAGACGTGTATTCAGTGATTATATCACGTGTTCGGTTATAATATAACGTGTTTGTTTATTCGTATCGTGTGTTTGGTTGATTCGTGTTCTACGCTCGTAACGACCTACGCAGGGATTCCGCACCTGTGTAGATTGAGATATCCCGTGCAGATCCATCCAGGGAACCTACAATTGGTATCAGAGCTTTTGCTCGATTGTGTGGTTCGGGATATTCACGCGGGTGTAGAAATCGTCCCGTTTCGACTATTCGCGGGACGTATTTTCTGTGTTTTTGTGTCATTCTTACCTCCTACCATCGTATACAACCCTTTACACCGTCAAAAACCTCGAAAAATCCAAATTCCAGATCTGCAGAAACTTGGTGTTCATCAGGCGAAGTTGCCGTCACTGTTCGTAGGGTTTCGGCGAAGATATAAGGTTAAGCGAAGTTATCCACAACTTCGCCTACCTTCTCAAGTTCGCCTAACTCAAGCGAAGTTATCTTCAACTCCGCCTACCTCCTACGTTCGCTTACCTCAAGCGAAGTTCTTCAGCGAAGTTAAGACTTAAGCGAAGTTATCCGTAACTTCGCCTACAGTACTTTTCAAAAAAAAAAAAATTTTGATTTTTCGGGTTTCTTAGTTTTCGAGAAAGATGTCGTCAATTAACATCTCTGAGTTAGTAAAGATGGAAGTAGAAGCAGGCTCAGCTACAAAAGCACCAAGGTTGCTGAAGGGAACCGATTTCGTTGCATGGAAGGATCGGTTCGAACAATATGTCAAGTACCAGGATGCGAAAATGTGGGTATGCATCCAGGATGGTTATATTCCACCAACTATGGAGTACGAAGGTCGTGATCAGATCAAGAAGTACAGCAAAATGGAAGATGAAGAAAAGAAGATGTATGAGGCCCAGAGCAAGGCTCATGCTGCTATCACTATGGCTCTTCCACAAGAGATCCTTCATACTTTTAGAAAGTACAAGACAGCAAGAGAGCTTTGGGAAGCTCTTGAGAACCGGTTTGAAGGGAATGTGGGAATCCGTGCTTCGAAGATCAAATTGCTCAAAACCCAGTTCTCAGTCTTCAAGTATTTAAAGAATGAATCTCTAGATGATATCATCACCCGATATTATCATCTGATGACTGAATGAGCAACTATTCAATTTCTTACCGAGAAGAAGAGATAGTTGAGAAGCTTCTTGATGCTCTCCCACCAAAATGGGAGATGTACACGGTACTGATGAGGGAAGACAAAGACTTTCCCCAATATGATCTGGAAACAGCAGTTAACAAGCTCCGAACCTTTGAGCTTATCATGGTTAGAAAGGAGACACATACGGATCAGGTTCAAGATCCAGGTATGTATGGTGCTAAAGTCAACTCTAGTTCAGGTTCGAAGACTGATTCAGCTGCCTACTACTCGAAGGGATAGTCGGGCGCCAACTCATCACATGAGGGGCATGTGTCAGTCAACACGAATGGTGATGTTTGCTTTGTAGCAGGTGGATCTAGTGGTTCTAAACCGCAAGCAAGCAAGAGTAGTTGCTCTCCAAGTATTCCTAGCAACAACTACTCTAAGATGCCTATGAGTGTCAAATCTGCTGAAGAGCAGTTTGCTCTCTATGCTTCTTTTATTGCTTCCTATGAGAACTACATTCAGGGGAAGATTGTTGATCCAGCTATGTTGGATGAAGACTATGACCAGATTGATGCTGATGATCTGGAAGAAATGGATCTGCAATGGCAGATGGCTATGATCGTGAGAAGAGTGAAACGGTTTATGAGAAAGATCGGAAGAAAGTTTGTCGGTGGAAGGCCAGGGTTTGACAAGACGAAGGTAAGATGTTACAACTGTCAGCAAAACGACCACTTTGCTAAGGAGTGCAGAAATGAGCTTGTAGAACGTGGTCAAGGCAAGTCTACACAGCATAATAGGGGTAGTAAAGATTATAGTGCCATGATTTCCAGAGAAGATGGTGAATACAACTGGAACCTGCATTCTGAAGAAACTTTCGAACAGGCCAATTTGGCGAATGTTAAAACTGCAGGGAGTGAGAAGGCTACAGGAGAAGATCAAGCTTTAATGGCAGATGTTAAAGACCAGCTCTCCGAGGTATGTTCTAAACCTACTTGTTCTAAATGTGAAAACTTGTCTGAGCAATTAGCAACTATAACTGATCAGTATGTTAGTTTGGATGCTGAGTTTAAAACTCTAAAAGAAGATCATCACTTTACAAAAGCAAGAGAAAATAGCTATAAAGTTAAAATAAAAGCTTGTGAAAAAGATATTAAAAGTCTAAAAGCAAAACTTGCTGAAAAAATTCAAGTGATTGATCTAAGCTATGAAGTTTTGGAAGAAAAAACCAAACTAATAGCTGAAAGAGAAAAACAGATTGCTGATCACCAGGTAAAAGTGGTGGAACTGAATAGAAAACTTGAGCAGTTCAGAAATTCCTCTGCTATTCTTGATCACCTTGTTAGTGATCAAGGTTCCTCAGTTAAGAGGGGAGGAATTGGTTATCATGAGGTTCCACCACCTTATAATCACAATTACACTTTTAATCCTAGTAATCAGAAATCTGTTGACTTTGAGGTTGTTCAGACAGTTCCAATTAAGGTAACTAGTAAAGAACCAGATGTTAGTAGAGGCGAAACAAGTCCGCCTGTTTCAAATGTTAAAATTTCTGATCCGAGTCCAGTCTCATCAAGTTCGGATAAGTCATCCGAGCCTGGTAAGGCAAAAGAGGAGGCGGTATTGCCAAATGGTGGAGAGAAAGATAAAACAACTAAAAAGAGTTCTCCGCTAAACCCGTATGTCCCACCTTATGTGAGACAAACGGGCGGTAATAAAGCCTCGACATCTAAAACACCTGTTGATAAAAGGGTTGAACATAGGTGTTGTTTTAGGTGTAATCAATTAGGGCACCTAGTTGCAGATTGCCCTCTGAAGCAGAGATTCAGAGGTGTGAGGCCTACTAAAACTGAGAATAAGCCTAATGATAATCATAATACTGGTAAAAATGAAAACCATTCAAAATTCAGAAATGTGACTAATTCAGGTTTTCATAGAAACAAATCTCAGTTTTACACTGCTAATAACCAAACCACAAGCTATAATTCTTTTAATTCACAAAGGTTTGGAAGGCCTCACAATCAATCTACAAGGAGGTATCCTAATAGGACTTACAGGAATTATCCAGATACTAACTTTGGAAAGCCAAAGCTCGGGATGTATAGATCCAAGACCAATTGGTCTTGGGTCCCTAGATTCTAATCTTTTGCTTTAATCGTGCAGGAACAGTTGAACAGGGCTGCCAATAATCTTTGGGTTGTGGATAGCGGCTGTTCCCGGCACATGACGGGTAACAAAAACTTGTTACACGATTTGAAACCTGTTCAAGGAGGGAGAGTAAGCTTTGCTGGACAAAAGTGGAGGCAAGATTACAGGAATGGGAACGGTGTCTAATGGAAAGATGACTCTAGAGAAAGTAAACTTTGTCGAAGAATTGAAGCACAATCTGCTGAGTGTGTCGCAGATCTGTGATAAGGAGTACACCGTACATTTTACAAAGAATGAGGTGATTGTGTTGCATCCTGGTTTTCAGATACCAGAGGAGTGGATTGTGATGAAGGCTCCACGTGAGAGGAATACGTATATTATGGATATGAGGTCGACTGAAATGGCCACGGAAGAATCATGCCTTATGACAAAAGCGAGCGAATCGGAGTCCGAATTGTGGCATAGGAGAATGGGGCACATTCATCTTCGGAAGATGAACCACATTGTCAAGAATGGACTTGTGATAGGCGTTCCCTTGAAAAGTTTCAACTTTGAAGACAAATGTCTAGCGTGCAAGAAGGGAAAGCAGCACAAGAAATCCCATCACACCAAGAAGGTCAATTCTATTGTCAGTACTCTAGAATTGCTTCACATGGATCTCTTCGGTCCCGTGAATGCAAAAAGTCTAGGAGGTACTTCTTATTGCTTGGTGATCACTGATGATTACTCACGATATTCGTGGGTATATTTCCTGAAATCAAAAGATGAAACGGCTCAGATGGTGAAGAATTTGATTACCAAAGTTGAGAACGTTATGGATAAAAGGGTTAAGTTCATCAGGAGTGACAATGGAACGGAGTTCAAGAATTTTGAGATGGAGATCTTCTGCCTTCAAAAAGGGATTGAGCACCAGTACAGCGCTCCGTATACTCCGCAACAGAATGGAGTGGCTGAGAGGAAGAATAGAACGTTAATTGAAGGAGCCAGAACTATGCTGGCTGATTCGAAGCTTCCTGTGGTGTTCTGGGCTGAAGCTGTTGCTACAGCCTGTTATATCCTGAATAGAGTCTTGACTGTTAAAAGACTTAATAAAACGTGTTATGAGCTTATGCATGGGAGGAAGCCCAATTTGAGTGGTCTAGAACCATTCGGGTCCCCTTGTTCGATTTTAAAGACAAATTCTAAATTTGGTGAAGTAGCCGATGAAGGAATCTTAGTCGGTTATGTTGTTGGGACTCCCAATAGACGTGTCTTTAATACATCGACCAGCAAGGTTGAGGTGGTGTGTAACACCGATATCACAAGTTACAAACCGCCAAAACCAAGCAACGGACCTGCTGAGTTTTTCGACTATGATAGACTTTTTAAGTCTTTTAACATACCGTATTTGGATAGTGTAGAAGAAGAAGAAAGAGTTGCTACGAAGATGATCCTTGATGAGGAAGAAAATCTAGTGCAAAGACAGCTGTTTGATAAATGTCAACCTTCCTCATCAAATGCTATCGATACCCCTGCTGCCTCTCCTGAAGAAGAATTTTTCAATCCGTTTCACTCTCAGCAAGAAACAACCATTGACGAGCTCTCTTCTAACTTGGAAGACAATTTGCATGTCGGTTCTGTTCCGACCACGAGAATTCATAAAGATCACCCTTTGGAGAATGTGATTGGTGATGTGTCCTCCGGTGTACAAACAAGACGTAGCTTGAATGAGCACACCTGTGTTTACACAAGCATTAAGGAGACAGGCATAATCAACGAATGCTTGTACACCTGCTTTATCAGCCAGATTGAACCAAAGAATTATCAAATGGCTCTAAAGGACAGCTCGTGGGTCGAAGCCATGCAAGAAGAGCTGGCTCAATTCAAGAAAATGGAAGTTTGGACTTTGGTTGAAAAACCAAAGAATGTGCATGCGATAGGCACAAAATGGGTTTTTAAGTGCAAGAGAGATGAGAAAGGGATTATTATAAGAAACAAGGCGAGGCTAGTCGTTAAAGGTTTTAATCAACAAGAGGGAATTGATTATAATGAAGTGTTCGCTCCTGTGGCAAGATTGGAAGCCTTTAGATTGTTTTTGGCATTTGCTGCTTATAAGAAGATGAAGGTATTTCAGTTAGATGTGAAGAGTGCGTTTCTGAATGGGAAAGTCGATGAGGTAGTGTATGTTGAGCAACCTCCGGGTTTTCCTGACCCAGACTTTCCAGACCACGTGTACAAGTTAAGCAAGGCGTTGTATGGACTACATCAGGCACCTCGTGCCTGGTACTCAACTTTATCAGATTACTTGCTTGAAAATGGGTTTGAAAGAGGGAAGATAGATAGCACGTTGTTCTTCAAGAGAGACGGAAGCGACTTCCTGCTGGTGCAAGTCTACGTGGATGACATTATCTTTGCTGCATCAAAAGTCTCCATGTGTCAGGAGTTTGAGGCCGTCATGAAGAAAAGGTTTGAAATGAGTGCTATGGGTGAACTAACTTTCTTTTTAGGATTGCAGGTTGATCAGAAGAAGGATGGGATGTTCATTCATCAGACCAAGTATGTCCATGATGTGCTCAAACGTTTCAAGATGGAGGACAGCACTCCATTCGATACTCCAATCTGCGTCAACCATAAATTGGGTGCTGAGACAGACAATGACGCAGATGTGGACCCAACTCAGTATCGGGCTATTATAGGTTCTTTAATGTACTTAACTGCTTCTAGGCCTGATATTATGTTTGCAGTTTGTCTTTGTGCTCGTTTTCAGGCAAACCCAAAGGAATCTCACATGAAGGGTGTGAAGAGGATCTTGCGGTATCTCAAAGGCAAACCAAAGCTGGGGTTGTGGTACGCAAAAGGAAGAGACTTGGAGTTGGTCGCTTACACAGATTCTGATTATGGATGGTGCAATCAGAGTCGGAAGTCAACTACTGGAGGATGTCAGTTTCTAGGAGGCAGATTAGTGTCCTGGCAATGCAAGAAGCAGACATCAGTCGCCATTTCAACATGTGAGGCAGAATACATGGCAGCATCCACCTGCTGCTCCCAGGTTCTGTGGATTCAACAACAGTTACGCGACTATGGTCTGAATTTCTCACTTACTCCAATTTGTATTGATAATACTGCTGCGATCTCAGTAACTAACAATCCCGTTAAGCACAGTAAAAGTAAACATATTGACATACGTCATCATTTTATACGGGATTGTGCTGAGAAGAAACTGATTAAGCTCGAAAAGGTGGATACACTTGATAATTTCGCTGATTTATATACTAAAGCGTTTGACAAATCAAGATTTCAAAACCTTGTTGAGCTGAACGGGATGATCAATCCCGAGTAACCATGCTTTTTATCTTCGTTTTAAAAAAAAAAAAAAAAACGTCACTATCGCTTAAAACTATGTCGGTTACCTCAGTTTGATGGACATATCTTTGGATATGTTTGGTCCTCATTTCTACCTGTAGAATATGAGGATTGCCATTAACCAGACGACTGAAAGTAACCGGGGCGGTTTATGATGTGTTTTCATTCTTTCGCTGAAAATTAGTCAATCATACTTAGTTAGAAGGACACAAACTAGTATGTGGTCGGTCCAGTTGATCCATTGGATCTTCAGGATTGCCGTTTACCTGAAGACTTTGACTTGATCGGGGCGATTGAAGTTAAATTTTTTTTAAGGGAAATGAAATTATTTTTCAAGTCTACTACTTCGTAAGAAGTTCATTTGCTATGTTTAACAGAAAATTGATCCAACCTTGGAAAATGATACATATACTGATTCTGTGTGCTTAACTAGTGAAGTTATTAGGCTTAAAAGGCTTTAGAACAGTCATTGTATGTCATGGTAGCTTTTTATGGTGCGTAAAAGTAGATGTGATACAAACTAAATCTACTCGATTTTACGTGGAAACTCCTTAATAGTTTTGCATGTCTTCATATATATCTTTCCGAATGATAGGCAGAAAAGCGATTACCCAGTCATACACGAGCCCGTAAGTGTTCTGATTCCCGTAAAGATAGTGTGTGAAGAAACTGCAGTGATCCAGATTCGGGACTTGCAGTTGTTTACTACTCTGAAGTCTATGTAAATGTTTATTCAAAAAAAAAAAAAAAAAAAAACCTTATGAGTTATTGAAATATTCTAGAGCTAACAATGTCAAGACTTCTCAATCATGGAGTAAGAAAGAGAACGGGAAGCAGATGAAGAGTACTTACAAACTTAATCAGACACTATGGGTCGAGGTCAATTCGGGGTGACTTGGGGAAAGCCAAATACGCTTTGAGAATAGATAGGAGACATCATAATCTCTGAGTTGTTGCCCATTTAAGTATTGAGCTTAATTGAACTTAACTCGTATCACAGAAACGATGAAAACCATCTTAAGTTATTTACCTGCCTACAACCTGTTTCTTTATGTCATAATACAGCTACACACGGATCTATGTGACAGTCACGTAATTAGTATGATTCCTATTCGGATCTTTTCTAAAACGTAGTAGTCCCTGTCTAGACTGAAATTTGATCCCTTGTACTTTAATTTTTAAAAGTTTTTCGTACTTAGGTAGTTTTATGATTTTATACTTGGTTACTTAGTCTTGATCGTTTCATTTAACACCTTAAAGGATGTTTTAAAACTTAATTGCAAATTGTTCAAATTATAGGGGTTTGTTTTGAAAATTTTCATATGTAGGCGAACTTATTCTTAACTTCGCCTGCAATAGGCGAAGTTATCCATAACTTCGCCTGTAAAATTTTGACCCTATATAAAGAAGTTTTAAAGGTCAGACTGTTCATTATTTTTCAATCCAGCGAACTTATCCTCTCCGAGAAATAGGCGAACTTATCGAGCATCTCATCGATCATCTGTGTTTATCTTGTCTTCGATTCTAATCAAATTCAAGGTGTGTAGGGTTCGATTATCATACTATCATTGTCTATTGAGGTTAATCATTGGTCGTTTCGACTCGATAAACGACCTCGATCTTTCGAACCGTAAACACCCGATTTCAAACTTGTTTTTACGTGATAGTAAACCACTTGAACGTATAAACCTACATAAAATCATGTTTTCCGGATTCCTTAATCACGAAATCACCAACTGCACGTCGTTTCGTAAACCTAACAGTCGCCGTTTCAGATTCAGGCGAACTTAAGGATTAGGCAAAGTTATCCGCAACTTCGCCTGAGGTTTAACTTCGCCTGAGGCGATGTTGTGGTGAGGCGAAGTTATCATTAACTTCGCCTGGACCTTTTTTATTAGTTATTAGACGAACTTAAAGATGAAGCGAAGTTGTTCCCAACTTCGCTCATGGTAACAAGCGAACTTGTGTTATGCCTTAACATTTATCTAACTTGGTTCGTTTGTTGCAGATATGGCTGCTGTTGCTGGTGCTGGAGGTGCTGGTGGCGATGATGGGGGAGATAATCAAAGGCAGTTCTTCTCGGGTCATAATATGTATATTACGTTAGACCCAGATGCGAGTGGTGTGGAGGATTACCGCGAAATCATCACTTTCCTCCTTCGCTCGCGGATATTCCACGCGATCACAACTACTCTGCCGATATCCTTACCCAATATTGAGGATTTTTGGCAGACGGTGGAATACGATTGCCGCGTTGAGCCCCCGGTTATGCGAGCAACCGTCAACAATCAAGAAGTTCAGTTCTCTTCTGAACAAATCCGGGCGGCTTTACGTTTCGGTAATGAGACCAGGGATGACCCGACGGACTTTGTGGCTCCTTTCCGAGATGGAGCGTTTTTACGAATGGGCTATTCTGGTCCGTTGGGCGATACACAAAGAAGGAAGGGTTTCCTACTCGATCAGTGGCGCTTTCTCATGCACGTCATGATTGTTTGTATGTCTGGGAGAAAGGCGGGCACTGACGGGATGGGAGGGACCATGTAGTCGGCGATGACTGCTCTGACTTATAACAAACGTTATAGCTTCAGTCAGATGGTCTTCTATGAGATCGATAGACAAAGACGGGCAGTGGCGCGTGAGAGGTTCATCATGTATCCAAGATTCATCTAGATGATCTTGAACCATGTGGCTCCAAATCTACCTCAGCGCCGCCCTATCAGATACGTGGAGAGTGTGAACAAGCGTATCTTTGCTCAATGTAGAACTTCGAGTGCCAGAAGCAAGCCTGAACTGCGTCCTAGGCATACTCCACTCTTTGGGTACTTAATCAACCCGGAGTATGTGCCAGCTCGTGGGGATGAGTTTAGGGACCCGGCACCACAACAGGCAGGAGCACCTCAAGCTATACCTGCTGCTCCTGTTGTGTCACCGGAGGAGGAAGTGGACCTTGATGCAGAATTTGGTGGCCAAGGATTCTTTGACATGGATCATATGCATCCAGCAGAAGAGATTCAGGTCTCGGCTGCAAGAGTTTCAACTGTGGAAGTGACTAGGGCAGCTACAACGGTGGCTGACTCAGATTTTGATGATGTAATGGATGAGGCAAGAAGGATGTTGGTGACACAAGAAAGAACGGTTGGGAAAAGGAAGAGAACTGCTGATGATGATATTGAGGCAGACTATGAAGAAGAAGTTCAGCAGTTGATTCGCAGATCTAGAAGTGAACGGGCAGGTATGGGTTCAGGAGCTGGAGAGACTTCAAGGATAGTACGTTTTGCTCCACCCGCCTTGTCCGGTATGACTCTTATTCCTTCTTCACTTCCATTTACAAGTTCAAGCGCCACCGATGTACCCGTGGTGGCTACAACATCATCTGTTGGCATCCCATCTATCACACTCCAGTTGATGACTCCAGATATTGTATCGTTGCCGCCTCCAACGCTTACTCCGTCGGAGGTTGTTGCACAGGTTATTGAGTCGACAGTGGTTCACACTGCAGGGTTGTCGGTCACGATACCACCTGCGGTTACGTCCACAACTACTTCTGATGTCCCGGTTACATATGAAATCCCTCCTCAGTATACTCAAGACATATCTCACATGAGGTTCGATTTCGATGCAACCCTATCAGACTCGGAAAGAATAGCGGCACTTGAACGGGTCGTGGCTGAGCAATCAAGGATAAATCTTATCCAGACCCAGGCTATTCAGCGCCTAGTAGCAGAAAATCAACTACAGTCGTCCCTCCTGGTTGAACATGGAAAAATTATAGATGCTATGAAGGAGTTCTTGGCATCTCAGGGGGAGACGAGCTGTAAAGGCGACGAGCTCAGGACAAAGAAGAAGAATGACAGAGACGATGATCCCAATGCATCGAAAGGTGCAGGTGGTGAGTTGCCAAGAACTACTCAAGCTCTTGGGACTTCCACAACTCAGGGGGAGTCTGCAGGTGCAGCTGGCAGTTCTGCTGGTGATGAGGTGGTGATGATAGATGACGAGGAGATGGGAGATGATGTGATCGATGCCTTGAAGGAGTTGGATGATGATATGTTAGATGATGATGACTTTACATGTGATGATGATATATTGCCAGTCGAAGAGATTGAAAAGATTGGTGCACAGATAGTGATAGAAAATGATGTTGAAGAGGGTGAGATAGTTGATGAGAATGTTGAACATGAGATCCCTGAAGTTGAAAAGTCGAATGTATGTGAAGATACAGTAGTTGATGATACAGAATGGGAGGATCAGCCTAGATGGAAGGAAGGCTATGCTCATTGGTTTATCAAAACGAAGAAGCCAGTGGTACCTACAATGTTCAAGAAAAGTTATAATATTAAAGGGTACGCTGAGTCAAAGAAAGGCATTATCTGTTGGTTATATGATGAACAGCTAAAAGTGTTCGTGGTGAAAAGATATGATGGGATCCAACTTTAAGAGGACGTTGAGGTCTCTCAATACATTGCCTGAATGTGAGGTGAAGGATTTGGCTAGATTGGGGTTGATTAATAGAAGCGACGACAACATGGCGAGAGTTATTGGGAAAATCGTGTGGAAAGAAAGTATTAAAGAAAAGAAGTTTGAGTTATTAAAGCCACAGAAAGGAAAGCTAGTGGAAGATAAGGAAAGAGGGATGAGAGCAGATGGCAAGCCATGGATGGTGATGAAGTACAAATCGATCCGATGCATTAAGGAGGTTCCAATGAAGACTATGCCTCAAGATGTGTTGAAGAATCTTAAATGGTGGTATGTGGATTGCCAGACTGCTGAAGCCGTGATGGAAGACGAAGACGAACAAGAAGTGCTAAGAGTGTATGATCCGATGCATCTTGTTAATTTATCGAAAGCTGATCTGCAGGTGTTAAATGAAAAGAAGATATTTTATATTCCTGCTTGGAAAGACGAAGCGAGGAAATATCAGCGAGTAGTCACAGTATGCATGAGAGAAGGAGTACATGCATGAAGACCAAGAGATTGAAGATTACAAGACACGTGCTTAAAGATCAAGACATGAAGCTACTGCCAAGGGGGAGTCTGTTGGTGCATAAATGTCAGTAGTTCATAGTCTAGTGTCTGTAATTGAGCTGTAATGATTAATTATGTTTTATATGTTTAAGCGAAGTTACTGACAAGTTCGCTGTTTAGGCGAACTTGTTAGTCAAGCGAAGTTATGGACAACTTCGCCTGAACATGCCAGGCGAAGTTGTCGTGTATATATATTCCTAGGTTACGGTTTGTTTAAGGTTAATCGAGTAGTTCATCGAGTTGTTCAAGTTATCGTATACAGACGTGTGTGAGTCGAGAGACGTGTATTCAGTGATTATATCACGTGTTCGGTTATAATATAACGTGTTTGTTTATTCGTATCGTGTGTTTGGTTGATTCGTGTTTTACACTCGTAACGACCTACGCAGGGATTCCGCACCTGTGTAGATTGAGATATCCCGTGCAGATCCATCCAGGGAACCTACACACCTCCTGCCAGTACTGGTCCTGATTGGATGTTCGACTACGATGGGTTATTTAATTCGTTTACACCAACGGTTGAGGTGATACCTAAAGACTTTATTCGATCTTATTTGGAAGAACGATGTCTTCCTATTCCAAGCTCTTCGTCCGTTGATGTAAATGACTCTTCTAACGTATCAGAGACATCTCATGATGTTTCTGACTCTTCCGATGATGCCAACTTTGTTGATTCGTCTTCAATTCCATTGGATGACGCTCAAGAAACGAACGAGCCGATTCTAGTCGAAGATGTTTCATCATCTTTTTCTTTAGACACAGCAGATGAAAATGTCACCAATCTTGGTGATAATGTATCTGTGCCTGCGAATCCTTCATTAAGGATTCACACGAACCATCCACAGGAACAGATAATTGGGGATGTGAACGATGGGGTTCGCACGAGAAACCAGTTAGCTAATGTATGCGATGACGTGGTTGAATGTAACTTATCTCCTACAGAGGATCCGATTGTATGTGCCTATGCGGATTTGCACTCATCGGGGATTCTGAATATTGCACGATACACCTGCTTTTTATCTCAGATTGAACCGAAAAGTGTCACAATGGCACTCAAGGAACCATCTTGGGTTGAAGCAATGCAGGAGGAGCTGCAACAGTTTGTACGACTGGGCGTATGGGATCTAATTGACAAACCCGAACGTGTTAAGAAGGCGATACTGACTAAATGGGTTTTCAAGTGCAAAAAGGACGAACGTGGGGTAATCGTGAGAAACAAGGCACGATTGGTCGTATTGGGTTACAATCAACAAGAAGGCATTGACTACACCGAAGTATATGCTTCTGTGGCACAACTGGAGGCTATACGTATCTTTCTTGCCTATGCATCCTACAAGAACTTTAAGGATTATCAAATGGATGTTAAATCGGCATTCTTAAATTGAGAAGTTCACGAGGAAGTGTATGTGAAGCAGCCTCCCGGCTTTGAGGATCCAGACTTTCCAGAGTGTGTTTATCGACTTAACAAGGCTCTTTATGGTTTACACCAGGCCCCGAGAGCCTGGTACAGCACGTTGGATGACCATTTGATTGAAAGTGGATTCAAGAGGGGAACTGTGGACTGTACTTTGTTTTACAAGAACGTTGGTGATGATCTGCTCCTCATCCAAATCTATGTGGACGACATTATTTTTGCTTCGACAAACGACAGCCTGTGCAAAGATTTCTAGAAGACAATGCAAACCAAATTCGATATGAATTCGATGGGAGAGATGAGTTTTTTCTTAGGATTGCAAGTTCACCAGTCTGATTCCGGGATCTTTATCCACCAGACCAAATATGTGAATGATGTCTTGTGCCGATTCAAGATGTCTGATGGCAAAATTCCTTCGACGCCTCTTCCCGTGGGTCACAATTTATCACCGGATGAATTAGAGGATACCATTGATCTAACCCTATATCGAGCGATGATCGGATCTCTTAAGTATTTGACTGCATCTCGTCCTGATATAATGTTTGCTGTTTGTTTGTGTGCCAGGTACCAATCGAGTCCCCGAGTGACTCATCTGGCGGCAGTTAAGCGCATCTTACATTATTTGAGGGGAAATCCCGACATCGGGTTGTGGTATCCCGAGGACGATAAGTTTGATCTCACCGCTTTTATTGATTCAGACTACGGAGGATGCAAGATCAACTTCAAGTGTAACATTCGTTAATTTTCAAACCCGAAAACTCGACCCATTTTAAATTTTCGGTTTTGATATATATATATATATATATATATATATATATATATAATATTTTTAGATAATCTCAAGTTCCGTTCGATGTATTATTGTTTATCATTAATAAAGTATTCCCGACGTTTGATGTTCAATGTTCGTTCGTTTTCTGTTTATGTTGGATCCCTAGATTTTAAGTTTTATCTAGTTTAACCAACTACCAAATAATACGAATATTATAGCAAATATTCAAGTTTTATAACTTCATTTCAATATTAATATCTTTCAAAATTAAAGGATTAAAATGTAAATTTATATTACATAAGTTTATATTATAACTTGAATAATCTATGAATCTTGGAGGGCCATTGTGTAAATAAATTTTAAAATATAATATTTTAACAAATAAACCCAGCCCCCACCCTAGACCCCCGTTTTCACGGCAATAATTTCCGGCCAGCCGCCGGCGGACCAAACTAACTCCGGCGAAGCCCAAAATGTCCATTAAACATGCGATTTAATCCAATTAACTCTTGTAACGGTCGTATACTGAAATGACAAACGATAATCAACGATCATAACGCATTATAACGGACGAATTCGTGAGTTTAATTCCGGGTAAACCGCCGGATATTTTCAAAATGAAATAACAACCCATTTATCCCTAATCGTTACAATTAAGGCTATAAATTGAACGAAAACCTCTATATAAACTCGCTCATATTATCTCTGTAACTCATTATACTCTCAATAATTCATATTAATTCGTCAAAGTTTGGGTTTTTCCGGCAAGCCATGCAAACATCAATCCGTCATATTTTCAGGTACTTCTTACATGTATTTGATTATTTTTGAGCCAATAAACGAAACCCCTAACCTAATTTTAGCAAACATAAAACGGATTGGCAAGATTAAAAGCTAGGGTTTGATGAAGAGGATGAACATAAAGTTATATTATATAATTCTATTTCTATACTTCAACCAAAATACATGACAGCTCAGTTGGTTTGTTCAAGTGATTGTAGTCCATTGGACCCAGGTTCGGGCCCGGGTCATGCACTTAATTTGTATTTTTTAGCCACTTTTACATATATTTTAAATCAATTAAATTAATTAAAAATCATAATACATCAAATAAAATTATTTTCAAACTAAATAAATTTTTATAAATTAAAATATAAATCATATATTACCTTTTCCCATCTAAAACCAAACTTTCATTTTCGTTAGTCCGTTAGTATTAATTCATTCGTTGCACCATAAAAATCAATTTATATTCCTGTTACTTTAATTTATTTAGTTTTCATCTGTTAAACATTAATTAGAAAATTTTAAGTCGTTGAACTTGAATTCGTTAAACTTCAATCCGTTAGCCTATAATTCATAAACTTTAAACCGGTAGTTCATAATTATTAAGCTTCAATCCATTAACCTTAAACTCGTTAAATATAATTCACTTATATTTCGTTAACTTTAATTCAATAACATAGTTCAAGATAAATTTTCCCATTTAAATTCGTGTCTTGTATTTATCGTAACTATCATATTACTATTAAGTTATAATATTAAATGATAAACATCGTTAGAATTTCGTTAAACATAAATATAATATTATAATATGAATCCCATAAAATATGTTAAAATAATGTAAAAGCCCGATTAACAAAACATATTTAACTTCTTCAATCCCGTTAGTTAGATTTCGTTTTTTTGTTTTTATTATAGTTCTTGAAGTTTGGTTTCTTTGGTTTCGTTATTGTGCTTTCGGCTTTTTATTTCAATTTGATCTTCAATTTCGAGGTGAGTTTCTCACACCCCTTTAATGCTTTTACTTTTGGGGGTAGCATATATATCCTATTAAACGCAAATCGATTTTATACTTAGTTATTAAACTGGAATTCATATCGTGGACTTGTGTGTTATATGTGCTTACTTGATTATGTGCTCAACAAGTGGTTGCCTCAATAAGTATGATCATACGCCCCCCTTTGCACTCAGGACCATTTTGTTATGAGTGGAAAAGGGACCCCCAATCCGAGTGCGTTGGTTGTGGCTAACTGGAAAGGACATTGCATGCGAAGTAGTTTAATTATCACAAGTTTCATGGAATTGCAAGGTTTTTATGTATTTATTCAAACTTGTGGGAACTCACCAACTATTAAGTTAGTTGACCGTATTATATATATATATGTTACTGGTACAAACATTAGAGGATGATACTTGAAGAAGACACTAGAATTAGGTTATTGAAACAAATGGACAAAATGTTTAGTTGTATATATATTTTCTTGTATTTCTTGTTTATGAACTTTTGTATATGATGCTTAAACCAATTAATGATAATATTGTCACTTAATAGTGTCATATGTGTTTTGAATAATTTGTATGTCACACTCGGGCATTTCCGCTTTAGCCGGGGTGTTACATCAAGTCTACAACAGCGGGTTGTCAATTCTTAGGAAACCAGCTTGTTTCCTAGCAGTGTAAGGAGCAGACAACGGTCTCAACTTCAACAGCCGAAGCGGAGTACGTGGCGGCCTCGAGTTGCTGTTCACAGGTTCTCTGGATCCAGTAGCATTTGCGGGATTACGGTTTGAAGTTTCTTACTACTCCTATTTACATTGACAATTCGGCCGATATTTCTTCACCAAAAATCCGGTTCAACATTCGAAAACAAAACACATTGAAATCCGTTATCACTTTATATGTGATTTCTTTGAAAAGAAATTAATTAATATTGAAAAAATACATACGGATTTTCAAAAGGCTGACCTTTATACCAAGTCATTTGATAAAACACGTTTTCAATACTTGATGGGTATAAACGGCTTAAAAAGATTAACAGATATTCAACAGCTTGGTTAAATCACTTTATTTTCATTATTTTTCTTACTTTTTGTTTTATTTATCATTTTTAGGGGGGGGGGATATAAAAATCGAAAAAGATTGTGATTTTCAGTTTGTATAAAAAAATTTAAAAACTCCAAAAACATTCAAATATCAAAAAATTCAAAAACATTGAAAAATGCTCCTCTAAATGAGTTTTTGAGCAAAAAGGGGAAAATGATAGTACATTGACGGGATTGATCTAGTACATGTATAAATTAGATTAAAAATTACCGTAAGGCCAGCAATATGATATGCAAAGATAGGCTTGACAGACTATATAGGAATTGATAAGATATAAAGATAACGAATGCCGAACCTAGTGGTATAACATCTTGAAAGATTTATGTAACTCGGGTTTTCCACATGCGACCATGCACTTATTACCTGACCCGTTTTACATTCTGGAAATTTTATTAAAAGTATCGCGCTTATCGAGAAATCATTTTACAATTTATATTTATGTAACATATATAAAACTTTGGAAAATGTTCATTTTTAACCCAAAGCTAAACTTTAAACTTATAATGTTCCCACCTCAAAACTTAAAGGACTAGAATGCAACTTTTACAAAATCTTTTATAACCCAGTTACCCAGACCCGTATCCATGACCCGTATACCCGTATACCATGACCCGTTTAGTTGCTTGAGCCTCAATTATCGTTGTAATTAAGAATTGAATCGTGTTTTTGATTCTTCATGCCATTATCGGCCTAGCCGTCTTAGTTAATTAGGAAACAAGATCAAGGGTTACGTATAATCGATATATTAATACACCGACTTAACCTAGAATTAAATTATATAACTTAGGTGTGATCATATATCAATTGTTCATGTCTGCACCTTCTCTGTATCCCGGCGACCTAAACCCCTAACTTTAATTGCAATAAGATTGGCCGCATATGCTCTGTTCGTGATCTTTGACGCCGGTTCTGTTAACTACAATTGATCCATGTTTAATCATCGCATCAGGTAATAAATCACATGGTTGTGTTGGGATTGATGTGCTGCACAATAGCCCTAACCTTAATTAAACAAACATTGAACAGATTAAGCGATTGATGATTCTAGGGTTCTTGGGTATAATGTCTGTTCTTTATCACAAATCTGTTCTAGTGTAATAACAAACAAAACCCCCTAGCCCAGTGGCTAGGGGTGTGTGGTGTTAGACTCTGGACCGGTGACTGGCACGGGTTCGAGTCTCGTCCAGCCTATATTTTTTGGTTGTTTTTATTTTTCTTGTTTTTAATAGTTTATAATATATTATAATTAATATTTAATATTAAATAAACAATATTGTATCTAAACCGACATCATAAAGTTAATGTTTCGTGTCGAGTAGCGTCGTTACAAGTTTTCGTGTGTGTGTGTGTGTGTGTGTGTATGCATTTCTTATTAATAATAAATCGTTATTATTTTACTTAAAACCAACACTAATATTGGACTCATCGTTGTTAAAGTGTTTTCATCAATTTGCTCATATTTATTATAAACATATAAAATACGTGCATATATATATATATAGGGAGAGGATCAAGAGAAAACTCACCTTTAAAGAGAAAACTTAAAAACTCTTAAAGAATTATTTTTAATTAAAAATAAAAAAATATTTTCAAAATTCTGTTTTAGCCATTATTCTTATATTTTCTTATATTTCAATTGAAAAATATAAAAAAAACAAAAAAAAACCGCTGTAATGCACATACGTATTACTGTGCGATACCGTTGTATTACACATGTGTATTAATATGTATTTTTGAGTTTAATAGTGTTTTATTGCATATATTTAATATTTGTGTATTGTATATGTGTAGTAGTGTTGTATTATATGGAAAAAAATTATAATAAAATAAAAGTCGATGTGGTGCACATGTGCGTTAATGTTGTATTACACATACGTACTAATGTGTATTCGATCTGTGTATTAGTCTTATATTGCATATATACAATAGTGTGTATCAAATATGTGCAATAGTATTGTATTCTATGCAATACAAACACTTTTGCATATATGCAATGCACACTATTACACATGCGCACTATACCGACGAGGTTACCGACAATTTTTTTTTTTGAACCAATAACAAAATTTAAGAATAATTGAAAAAAAAGAAACTTCAAAAAAAATTAAAAAAAAGTTAAAAATAGTTTTTTAAAAGTTTTTAAGTTTTCTCTTTAAAAGAAGTTTTCACTAGAACCCACCCCTATATATATATATATAATTTTTAAAACAAAACTATAATAAACGAATTAAGAGTGTTAACCATATTTTACCATCAAATTACGTTAAGATTTCCAAAATATAAATTTTAAGATAATTATATATTTAAACGTAAATTTTTATAGAAGATCTCGACTCATATTTATTTAAACTAATTATTCGCAAACCCGATTTTATGACAAACAATGATTTCTATAATTAAATAATAATAATAATAATAATAATAATAATAATAATAATAATAATAATAATAATTCGTAGAGATCAATCGTTCAATCCGTAACATACCAATCATAATTGTAACTTAAATCACATCGAAATCTTAAATTCGTTATACATATTATATCATTATAATTCACTCATCATATCATTTAATTAGGATTCTTGTCGGTAATTCTTGAAGATCGTGATTATCCCTTTCTTGTCGTAATCATTCCCGTTTGGCTTAATCGATAAGGTGAGTTTTATCGTTCCCCTATTTTAATCGATTTTCATAAACGTTTTGGGTACATATGCGTATATAATACTATATATACTTATCTATATATACATACATATCAAAAATAGCAAACGTGTAATTGTGTGTGATTAATCAAATCTACTTGTTATGTGCTTATGTGTTATTGTATTGATTCGCTTGACATATCCCCTTGGAGAGGGTTCTCATTCTCAATGACCACCGCTCGATTCGCTTGGCAACGGTCTTATTCTCATTATTTGCTCATAGTTGATTTACCGGCGCCCGATTCGCTTGGCAATGGTTTAATCAACAACTTACTTGCTCATGGTTTGATTTCATTGCCGCATTTATTACGTTTTGCTTATTTATCATATTAACATTATTTTGGTGTCAAAACTTGGTGGTAAACTCACTCAACATGTTTGTTGACAAAACTCCATTTTCTACGCATATGCAGGTTGCTTGTATTGAAGATTGAAGTTGGACACGTAGACAAGACCTTAGGATATAATCAAGATAATCGTAATATGAACTTATATTTGTGTATTTGAATTGTTTTGTATATTTGGATAATGTGTGTAATATTTGTAAATAATTAATTAGATATTGTCACATTTTATATATGATAGTATCTTCGAGCTGTGAGCAATCAGATCACGCCCCGGCATTTCCGCCTTGGGTTGGGGTGTGACACATTGGTATCAGAGCAGAAGGTTATAAGATAGGTCGTTAGAAATGGTCTTAGACATATGTTAGGAACCGTATACGTGCTTATCTGAAATGCCTTATGTGTTATTTAATAAATTGTTTATAGCTTACTTAGATTAATTATTTAAATTGTATTTATCTTGTTTGTTTGTTGCACACACACACAAATTCCGAGGTTATGCCTCAACTTTCAAAATATTTTTAAATCCTCTTAACTTTTGGTAGATTATATTTTAATGAGGGAAATTCCTTAAGAATTCACGTGTTTTATTTTGATCTTTCACCTTGAAGCATGGGAGTATGACAAATCTCGTACAACCATATCTTCAAGTGGTACCCGTAATTGGCTAAACGGTTACGTGGTAAACATAACCGGCTAAACGGTTATACTCCCAAATTGTGTTTTAAACTATTTTAAATGCTTAGTTGGGTGAAAAATCCATGGAATTCCATGGGCACTCCAATTATTCATTTCTTAAATTATTTACGAGTTGATTTTTTTTGGGTTGGAACGTATCGTCCGGGGTGGTTCCCGAGATACACTAACTATTTATATTTGATTCGTTGATTCAATATTTAGTTGAGTCGGTTAAATGCCATGTAACGCTCGTGGTCCGAACAACTCCATTGATTCGATAATTCGTTAATTAGTTGGGTTAGTTAAATGCCATGTACACGCTCATGGGCTGACCAACTCAATTGTTTATTACTCGATATTTGAATTGGGTCAACAAATTGCCATGGAACGCTCATGGGAGGCCAATTCACAAACTTTGTGTTGCTTTAACAAGTTGGGCCATTCCAATTGCCATGGAAAGTTCATGGGAGGTCAACTCGTTTGATATGCTTGGTTATTTTATTTCTGGAAAATTTTATAAAACATTATTTACTTAAATGCTTCAAAATCATACATATTGTTTTAATTCTTGACTCGTCCTCGAGTCTTCACTAGTACTAATTCATATACATACATATACGCATCCCCATTATTTCATATCAACTCATTCCTACAACTCACCTGTCATGTTACACATTTCCATTGTTGGTCCTCATAGAGCGTCTTTCCTAAGAATCATCGTCGTAATCAACGTCGTTCACCTGTTTCCCGTAATTGCCATTCGACTACTAGAATCACCGAAGAGTTTGTTGCTGTATTCCGTTAACCAAACGACCGCTAATCTCAACAAAACTAAAATACACCGAACAAGAAATCTTACACTAACTCATATCCGTTAAAATGTTACTTAAATTATACTTTCTTAATTATATTCATATCCTCAAACTATAAATTTCTAAGTACATTTAAATCCTTATCCTCAACTATAAACTATAAAAATTTTATCATCTCTTGTTTTCCACAATATCATGATGGTTTTCACAACTTATTTTCCACTTTATAAATCTTTATTATTAAAATTCAATTGTTGTAAATTTTAGTATTTTTAAATTAAATTATGTATTCTCTAAATTAAATCTCCATTATCTATAATTCACTTTACATATTTTCAAATATTTATAACGCTTTTGTGAAAAAGGAAAAAAAATCCACAAATTCCCAATTTAATCTAATTTAATATCTTCAAATTACCTACTTTATATTTTATTTACTTTTAAAGATTTAATTGGAATAGGACTATCTCGATGATTCGGGAATATCCGATTCCCAGTTTAATCTATTAAACAATTTAATTCAAATACGTACATTTTCGCATTATCATTAATATTTAAATTATTAATTACCAATTATACTATTTTAGAATATCTTAATCAAATTAATCTAAATCTCAAATCACCAACTTAAAAAGCTATGACCTTATATTAACTTCTCTTTAAACTCATAGGTATTTAAATTAACCAAACTCGACTCACCAAAATTTTCGTTAACTATGTTCAAACTTATATTCTCGATCTTAAGAACTTCATTCCTAAAGAATACGATCTTTAAGGACTCCATATGCCATTAACTATTTGTTATAAATTAAACCTTTGCGTAATTCATCCCCTGAGTAAAATTCCTTTATCGAAGTTAATATATTAGGATCTTGTATCTCCATCTCATTTCCTTAATCTTGAATTATCACAATAACATCTATTTCACCAAATCTATTTTCTTCAATTTTCAAAATTTTACATTTAAAAGCAAAAGAAGTTTTCGAAAATCTCACAGTTTATTCAACTAGAACATTTATTAATTATCATTTGAAATTATATTTAGAATTGTCAAAACAATTGTTTTCTCTTAAAATTTTATTTTCAATGTTTTATAACCCATATGATGAAACGAATTACGTGGACCATCCGACGATAAGAGTAATTATGGATGCATACATAATTATCCAAGTCCTCGTATGGAGGTCATAATACGTGTAATTATGTGTCATGATCTAGAACCTAAGGTAGCTTGGGTAACGGTACAAATGAGGAGATGATAAGGACATGATGGATACACCGCTGGTACATCCTATATATAAGTTCCCTTATCGGATTGTCATTTGAAGCGTTGCTTCGGTTATTATAAGCTCTATGTTATGATATTTTTATTAAAAATATAATTGTTTTCAAAACGATGATGTTGTGGTTTTCCTTAATTTCGGGACGAAATTCCCTAAATTAGGGGAGACTGTAACAACTCGGGTTTTTCACATACGACCATGCACTTATTACCCGACTCGTTTTACATTCGGGAAATTTTATTAAAAGTATCGCGCTTATCGAGAAATCATTTTACAATTTATATTTATGTAACATATATAAAACTTTGGAAAATGTTCATTTTTAACCCAAAGCTAAACTTTAAACTTATAATGTTCCCATCTTAAATATTAAAGGACTAAAATGCAACTTTTACAAAATCTTTTATAACCCAGTTACCCAGACCCGTATCCATGACCCGTATACCCGTATACCATGACCCGTTTAGTTGCTTGAGCCTCAATTATCGTTGTAAATTAAGAATTGAATCGTGTTTTTGATTCTTCATGCCATTATCGGCCTAGCCGTCTTAGTTAATTAGGAAACAAGATCAAGGGTCACGTATAATCGATATACTAATACACCGACTTAACCTAGAATTAAATTATATAACTTAGGTGTGATCATATATCAATTGTTCATGTCTGCACCTTCTCTGTATCCCGGCGACCTAAACCCCTAACTTTAATTGCAATAAGATTGGCCGCATATGCTCTGTTCGTTATCTTTGACGCCGGTTCTGTTAACTACAATTGATCCATGTTTAATCATCGCATCAGGTAATAAATCACATGGTTGTGTTGGGATTGATGTGCTGCACAATAGCCCTAACCTTAATTAAACAAACATTGAACAGATTAAGCGATTGATGATTCTAGGGTTCTTGGGTATAATGTCTGTTCTTTATCACAAATCTGTTCTAGTGTAATAACAAACAAAACCCCCTAGCCCAGTGGCTAGGGGTGTGTGGTGTTAGAATCTGGACCAGTGACTGGAGCGGGTTCGAGTCCCGGCCAGCCTATATTTTTTGGTTGTTTTTATTTTTCTTGTTTTTAATTAGTTTTAATAGTTTATAATATATTATAATTAATATTTATTATTAAATAAACAATATTTTATCTAAATCGACATCATAAAGTTAATGTTTCGTGTCGACTAGCGTCGTTACAAGTTTTCGTGTGTATACACACACACACATATATATTTATATGCATTTCTTATTAATAATAAATCGTTATTATTTTACTTAAAACCGACACTAATATTGGACTCATCGTTGTTAAAGTGTTTTCATTAATTTGCTCATATTTATTATAAACATATAAAATACGTGCATATATATAATAAACGTATTAAACGAATTAAGAGTGTTAACCATATTTTACCATCAAATTACGTTAAGTTTTCCACGATATAAATTTTAAGATAATTATATATTTAAACGTAAATTTTTATAGAAGATCTCGACTCATGTTTATTTAAACTAATTATTTGCAAACCCGATTTTATGATAAACAGTGATTTCTATAATTAAATAATAATAATAATAATTCGTAGAGATCAATCATTCAATCCGTAACATACCAATCATAATTGTAACTTAAATCACATCGAAATCTTAAATTCGTTATACATATTATATCATTATAATTCACTCATCATATCATTTAATTAGGATTATTGTCGGTAATTCTTGAAGATCGTGATTATCGCTTTCTTGTCGTAATCATTCCCGTTTGGCTTAATCGATAAGGTGAGTTTTATCATTCCCTTATTTTAATCGATTTTCATAAACGTTTTGGGGACATATGCGTATAAAATACTATATATACTTATCTATATATACATACATATCAAAAATAGCAAACGTGTAATTGTGTGTGATTAATCAAATCTACTTGTTATGTGCTTATGTGTTATTGTATTGATTCGCTTGACATATCCCCTTGGAGAGGGTTCTCATTCTCAATGACCACCGCTCGATTCGCTTGGCAACGGTCTTATTCTCATTATTTGCTCATAGTTGATTTACCGGCGCCCGATTCGCTTGGCAATGGTTTAATCGACAACTTACTTGCTCATGGTTTGATTTCATTGCCGCATTTATTACGTTTTGCTTATTTATCATATTAACATTATTTTGGTGTCAAAACTTGGTGGTAAACTCACTCAACATGTTTGTTGACAAAACTCCATTTTCTACGCATATGCAGGTTGCTTGTATTGAAGATTGAAGTTGGACACGTAGACAAGACCTTAGGATATAATCAAGATAATCGTAATATGAACTTATATTTGTGTATTTGAATTGTTTTGTATATTTGGATAATGTGTGTAATATTTGTAAATAATTAATTAGATATTGTCACATTTTATATATGATAGTATCTTCGAGCTGTGAGCAATCAGATCACGCCCCGGCATTTCCGCCTTGGGTTGGGGTGTGACAGATTGGTATCAGAGCCGAAGGTTATAAGATAGATCGTTAGAAATGGTCCTAGACATATGTTAGGAACCCTATACGTGCTTATCTGAAATGCCTTATGTGTTATTTAATAAATTGTTTACAGCTTGCTTAGATTAATTATTTAAATTGTATTTATCTTGTTTATTTGTTGCACACACACACAAATTCCGAGGTTATTCCTCAACTTTCAAAATATTTTTAAATCCTCTTAACTTTGAGTATTGGATCCTCTCCTGCGCGATAAGATTATTCGACCTGTGGGTTAGTATTTGAGTATTCTGCTTTATTTTCTTGGTGTTTCGTATAAAATATTGGACTTTCTCCGCGCGATAATACGGGATTATCCGAATTGAGAGTTAAGATTTTATGCAACTTCTGCTTATTTTTATCTTTTTATTTTGTTAAAATGGTACCTTATCTGACTGTAGTAATACCGATCTTAAGGGAAAATTTTAACGTTCTGCTTTATTTTCTTTTTATTATTTTTGCATGAGTCACAGTTAATCAAAATTGAAAAAGTTAAAGAAAACGTACATGTGAAATTCACTGTATAAGAGATAGAAATGCTATATCTGATAGATGGGGTCCACATAAGGTTTGTGCCTAATTGAACACAATTAAATCATATCGTAAAGTTTCCAAAAAGTCTGTGTAAAGTTTAAGAGGACAATTATATCTGCAATCATCGTTGGGTTACGTGTATAATAAACATCGAAATTGAAGTGTTACTTAGTGAAGTTTTCGTCAATATGATTCCCTGCTCAAACTCACAAAAATATGTACTGCTTTGTTAGATGTTAGTTGGTTATTGCTTTACATTTACTGCATTTTAGTTTGCTTTACAAATTTCAAAATTCAAAAATATTTTACTTCTTCTGCCTTATTTTCGATTTACTGAGCTAGAGAATAATTCAAAACAAAAAGAAAAATTTGTTACCCCAAATTTTAAGTTAATCGTGCTTAACGTATTCACAACTAGTATCAGTTGGTGTTTAATGTAAAAATCCGTTTAATTTAAACATTACCGATCTTTGGTTGATCGGGTATCTTAATGTATACAATTTAAAACCTAAATTGGTTTTAATTGATTATTTAATTCATGTTAAAACCCTAATTGGTTTTTAATGATTATTTAAATCCTTAATGAGATTTTGTCTCATTCGCTAAGGATCTTTGGTGATTCGTTAAATTTGGTTTAACGAATGTCAAGCCACTCGTTATTTAAACATAACGAATGGGTATCTCATTCGATATAATGACATTCGCTTCTGTTGTGCATAACGAATGGAAGACATTCGTGTAACCAGTTAACGAATGGAATGAGTGGATAATGTATCATTCGTTAAGATTTTGACGAATGACAAGGTGATTCATTAGAAAGTTGACGAATATGATATCATTCGTTGAATTGTTAACGAATGTGAGTCTTATTCGTTTGAAAGCTTGAACGAATCAGCTTTTAAGTTAACAAAAAGGGATCAGATTCGTTGTAAAGATAACCAATGAGGTTCTTTTAAGTTAACAAATGAGGCCATTCATTAGTTCAAATTTGAACGAATGACCTCGGTATGCGTGAAATTATTGGGGTTTATAATCCCAATGCCAGACGAATGACCCTTTATTCGCCTGTTCCTATTTCATTGCTTACCTAAGACGAACTCTTGCAAAATTTTCCAAAACTTACTTTTTTCTTTTTGGACAAACGATATCAGGTCAGGTCTATGGATGGATCCAGATCTATGGGCCGGCCGGCCCCGGTCGATGAGCATAGGGAATCTATACTCGAGCGTTCAACTGGCCCGGACAGGATAAGCGAGGAATCATTCTTGATCTTTTTTATTGGGGCCTACAACTTCTCCGAGCCGACTAGCATCCCTTTCCACTGCGAACAAAGAAGACGACTATAGGATCGAATTTGCCGAAACCAGATCCATGCCTTGGGCTTGTGTCCCAGCTTCGGTAGGAGTCCAAATAGCATTATTAATTTCTAATTCCAATTTCTCATCCATAGGTGGAAATTCTTCTATAACGGAATCAATTGGTTGTTTTGCTTATTCAACGACCCCTTCCCCTGAGCCGATTTTAGCTCTGGCAAATAGCCCTGATAGCTTAAAGTCTGATTCGGATTCTGCTCTCGCTGTTCTCAAAGTAGTGAAGTTACCTGAGGGAGAAGCTCTTCTTCCTCTTATTGAATCCACTCTTGTAAAGAGTACGTTATGAGATAACTTTTACCTGCTTATCATCGCAATTGATTAATCTCTTCCTGTTCTACAGGTATTGACGATCTCAATGATATGATATTCATGGAATTTCATCGGTGTTTTAGGGGTTAACAGATTAATTGATAATTGAATATTAACCGAACAGTTAACAGCTCACAAAACTCTTAATTGAATCAAAATTAGAACTGATGATCATTGTTTAGTGCATTAAACCGGTTTCCGGCCATTGTGATTGAGATTAATTGTGAAAATTGATGGGAAATCAAAGGTTTCATCAATGACATTCATCGTCTTTGACTGTAATAAGTCAAAATTAATTTGGTTTTTGACTTCTGAGAAGTTAAATGGAAAATTAACTCAGATTCGTTATTCATATAACGAATGACTGATCAGATTCGTTAGTTTTCTAACGAATGTTCATATCAAATTCGTTGATAGTTCACGAACAAGTATCTGATTCGCTAAGGTAGCGAATAAATGGATTAACCGATAACGAATAATTTTAACTAATCAGAGTTGATTCGTTAAAGTAATAAGATCAGATTCGTTATTATAACGAATGACTTAACGTATAAGGATAATTCGTTATATGTAACGAATGTAATCCATTAAGTGTATAACGAATGTCTCATTCGTTTAATATTTTATAACGAATAAGATGTTTATTCGTTAGTCAGTATGATGTTTGTGAACTGTTTGCTGATTTTTATTTATTAATTGAACATAAATGGTAGATGGGATCATTCAAAACCCTATTCCCGAACAACAACCAGCAGATAATCCTGAGCAACAACCTGAGGCTCAAGCTGAACCTGAACAAGCTCCAATTCTATTGTCGTGGAACAAAAGCCATAACATATGTACCTTTCTAGAGACGAACTTTAAGACTCACCGATCTTCGGGGGCATGATCAGTTTCTTGATACGTTCCAGGATTTATAAGGCCATCTCTACACAGACTGTGGTTTATCAAGGCATTATTCGAGCCTTTTGGGATACCGCTAGATTTAATGAAGCCGAGAATCAGATAGAAGCGGTTGTTCAGGATAAACGAGTGGTGATTGATGTTGGAGTTATTAGAGACTCATTGGGCTTTCGTGATACAGTGGACGATATATGCGAGTTCGATAAGGGTTTAATGCGTGGGTTGTTTGGACGGCTTAGATACAATGGTGATTTTGGTAAATCGATGTACAACAAAGCAAACTTGTGCGAGCAATACAAGTATTTGCTTCATGTGTTGTTACATTGCCTCGGTGGATGCAAAGGAGGTTTTGATGAGTGTCGAGTGATGCTACAGTCTGCATTTGTTGCCTTAGTGTTAAACAAACCATTCAATTTCTCTGAATTGGTTTTTTATCACTTGAAGGAGAATCTCACGAGCCGTCACAAGTTCCTTATGTATCCGAGATTCTTGCAGATGATGATTAATGATCTTCAGCCCACTTTGGTTAAAGATCAAGATGATTTATTGAAGCTAGAGCACATGAATGCGGAGACTATTGAGATCTTATCGTGGTCAAAGTGTTCAAGCTCGCCCAAGGTAGAGGAGGTTGATTGGCCATCTTGCCAATATCGACTATCAAGAGCCATCCGATGATCGTTGGGCTCATGATGATTCAGATTCTGAGTGTGAGGGTGGTGGTGATGGTGGTAATGGTGGTGATGATGGTGATGATGGTGGTCCAGGACCACAAGCTGAGTTAATGTATGAGCAGAAGCGTAAGCGTAAGGGTAAAGAACCTATGGTGGAAAAGGGGGAGAAACCGAAGAAACAAAGGGTGCGACGTGAAGTTTTAAAAATACATTTTAAGCGATTTTAAGAGTTTCTAAGGGCTATTTGGCACGATTGAAAGTTATGGAATCATAAACTAAGTTAAACAATATTAATTACTAACAAATGTTTGATTTTATTGATATGAAAGATCCGAATTACGTTCCCGAATCGGGTAAACAAATACGAATACGAAAAATCCGAGATGTTACATATTCCAGTGTTATTTAGGTCAATGTCAACGGACCACCACAAGGGGCGCAACACGGGTCACCTGGTTGCACCTTTTAACGGTGTCAGCGCTAACTTAGCTAATTGTATTGTTGTAAATTTGATTAACATCTTTATTAACCATCAAATTACAACTTTGTTGCTTATATTTACCAGTTCCATGCCCACCTAAGATCACATCCCCCAATCCTTGAGTAACTTTCTGTTGCACATCCACAACATTAAGTGAAGACGGTGTCCCACCACTAACCAATCTGGTGTTTTGAACATAATATGGATCCAATTGCAAATCCGAATCAGAAGGGGAGATACTGAATACTTAATAAACAATGGTTTCATGATCCTGTAGTGAAATCATCCCAGGTGAGGAAGTCTGAACGCTGATGCCAACCATTGAACCACCAGAATGGTTCATCATCGACAAATTCAATGACATAGGGAAACCGCATAGATTGCGCAAAATAGAAAATATTGTTCATCTTGAGAGATCCATAAAGGAGGATTAGATCTAGTGAAACGAGGTATTAGTGGATGTTCCCACAAGAGTTACCAAAACCATGTAGGCTAAGGATTAATGAAAGCTACAATTGATACGGTTTATTCGAGACAACCGCAAATCTCCCAAGAACACAAGATAAAGAAGAAAGAAAACCAAGTAATTATTCTGTGAATATTATTAAAAAGTTCAAATATATTTAAAGAAAAGTAGAAAATATAATCAAACTAGGAAACAAACTCATAATTAAAATAAAATAACTTGCAGATCAAGAAATAACATTCTCGATAATATTTGAAGAAGATCCGTCCAAATCTTTTTAATCTTCATAACAGGTCGTCTTACAAGACTCTCTTTTAGATCGGGCCCTTTGTGGCATTTGGATCGTATCAGGCGCCCATTTGCTAAAGACGTGTAAGTTGGATCAAATAGCTAGAAAATTGAAGAACCATGAGGCTAGAACAGAGGGTTGCGATTGTCGTATCGATTTTCAAGTGAAGAAGACATGTTCTTGAATGATTTGGGGGGTGATTAAATTTGTTGGATTATTTGTAGGTTAAGAAAAAAGGTGAGGGGCAATTAGGATGGATGAGGACTTTCTTTTTCTTTTGGTATGATCGTATTTCAAAAGGATCATAAGAGTAATTAATTATTTTAATATTAGAAAAATCATATTTGAAAAAGATCAAAATTAATTATTTTAGTATTAAAATTAACACATGATCAATATTTGTCGGGTATGTTTTTTTTCTTTTCTTATTTGTTTTGTCTTTTTCCCGCATTTATCCTACTTCTATTTCCATCCATAGAAAACAGAACTGAATTGGTAGTGTCGGTGTTACGACCCATGTGAGTGACACTGGCCCAACAGTAGAGGTTCGACCCAAGCGTGTTATCCAAAGGCCCGCTCGTTATCTCAACTAATCACTGGAAATGGAAAGAGTAATTTGCAAAGATCCTATTCCAAATAAAAAGGACATGCATTCATGAAGAGCGTCAATTGTGGAGAGGAGTCAATGGGATTTCTTAAAATATTGGTGGTTCTCCATGAAAGGGGTTTATTTCCTATTTTAGTTTAAACGTAATTTGGCTTTTCCATGTTTAAATTTTCCTTTCAATGTCTTTAAATACCCTTGTTTTGATTAATAAGAAATTATCCAAAAAAAAGTTGTCTTGAATTCTCTTCTTCTCTGTTAATTCTAATTGACTCCTCTCCACAATTGACGCTCTTCATGAATGCATGTCCTTTTTATTTGGAATAGGATCTTTGCAAATTACTCTTTAACTTAAGTTTCATCAATAGAAAAGCCCTTTAACTTAGGGTTTCGGCTAGTGCACAAAAACGAACTTTCGAACCGTAAAAACGCCGTTTCAACCCTTTAATCCGTGTTTATGGCCAAAAAAGATCATGATTCTGATTTGAAACTAGGTTTAACATCAAAGTATGTTTTTGAATGATTTTTGAGAGTTTTACATGGTTAACTATGATTTTTAACAATCAAAACATGTTTATATGTTGTTAAACGAGTTTAAACGAATCAAAAATCGATTAATCATAAGGTTTTTACCTAGTTTTCTTGCTGGTTTTGGCTGGAGAAGAAGAATTCCAGAAGTTGTATGTGGAAATATGTGTGAAAATATCTAAAAACTAGTTTATATGTGAAAGAAAAAAGAAATGGGGGTGGGGTGCTGGCCGATCGTAAGTCATATGGGCCCACTTTGGCCCAAGTTTCTGATTTCTCAAGCCCAAATACGAAAAGCCCAAGTTTCTGATTTCTTCAAGAAGAAACATTACTTTATCTATAACCCTTGCTTATGAAAAGTTATATTATGCTTATCAGTAATCAAGGTTCGGGCTATACCCCCGACTGTGGTCTAAGCTATTATTATAAAAATAAAATAATAATTTAATCAGAACCCCTACCTCGTATGGGTATTTGGAGTTAAATGCCTATGACTGATTGAGTGGCACCTCAACTCTATATCGGGTACTACACCATAAACCGTCAGAGCTTCGGAGCTTGGCACGTTCCACGAGGTCGGCACGCAAACCGAGGTTTAGTGTGTGTGAAAAATGTGTTGGAGGTGTGAGTGGTGAATGCCGTGAACCCTCCTTTTTATAGCCGAGTTTGGGATCCATCGCGTAGTGTGATGGTCCATTGTCTTAAGCCATCGCGTAGCGCGATGGGTTCCAAATTTCAGATTTTTATTTTTAGTCCCTCGTCTTTGATAACTTGCCACTTCTTGATCATACTTCCATTTTCCAAAAATACTAAAACGGCCCTTATGCGGCTCGCGGCGGTGCGAAGTGCAAAGTGCGCCATCAAAACGCCACATTACGCCCATCGTCCGAGTCCGAGTCCGTGTCCGTGTCCGTGTCCGTGCGCGTCGGGTGCTTCGCACCCTCTGCTAGGACTATGGAGAGTGGTTAGCCATATTAAAACATTTTTATGGAAACTTGCTTCCTTATAAAGAGCTTCATTTCTTTGTTTGTTTCTATGTGGGATGAAAGTATCTTTTCCTTATTTATACCCATGTGAAATGCTTACCTTTTTTCCATCTTTCTATGTGGGATGGATTTTCTTATTTTCTTAAGATAAGAATGCTTTGTTTTTCTTATCTTATTTTTCCCCTTACTTATCTTTGAGATTATTTTTAATCCTTCAACTTTCAAAGTTGGAAATTTTCACCCAAAATAAATATGGGCTTTTCCTAGATGTTACATCCTCCCCACCTTGGAATGAATCTCGTTCTCGAGATTCGCTTGTCTTAAGGTTGGATGCTCTTACTTACAAATTTATGATTAGATTCTATCTAATCTGATTCTCGTGTTTTACATCTCGATTAGATTCTATCGATCTAATGTTTAGAACGATGAAAATTTCAGACCTGTTGCTAACTTTACATCTCGATTGATGTAATCGGTCAATAGCTCAGAATATCATAAGTAATTGTAAATTGCTAAACACAATGGCCAGTTATGTTTAATTATTTACCTTACCTTTTGTATTCTAAACAGTTACCAATATTAGCTTTATTGCTTCTTGGATTAGATCTGTCGAATCAATTCCATCTCTTGATTTTTATTATTTGTTTTCCTTACGTCATAACAATACCTTTGTACTTTTAAGCAATCATATCTGATATACTATACAATCATGTCTCTTAAACATTCTCGAGTTCCTTTGACTTTTTGATCAATCTTTATTGATCATTCCTATTAACAGCATTTCCCAGAGATTTCTTTTCAATGATATGCTATCTTTGCATATTTTGATATCTCGTAACATCAGTGATATTCAGAATCTTATTCCCTTAGTATACTATTAACCTAATAGGCTTGCATAAATATCTAGATGGTTTTTCTTGGTTAATCATTAGACTTTAAGTCTGTTTCAGTTTAGCAGATTCGTGGCAGCAGACTCGTTGTCTGATCAGCAGATTTTTAAGCTTAATTTTATTTCAGCAGACTCTTAGTCTGATCAACAAACTTTTATGTTTAATTTAATTCAGCAGACTCTTGGTCTGATCAGCAGACTTTAAGTCTGATTCGGTTCAGCAGACTCTTAGGTTTCACTTAACCTTAATAGAGTTTTATAGTAATTTTATATTATATTTACATATGATGTTTAATATGGCACGCCTTGGCCTAATAGAGATAGTTCATCTAACTGGATGAATCTGTCAGATGATAAATCAAATCAGCATGTTATCGGTTTTGAATGTCAGTTTCAATTTCGATTGAGCATTTTTGTGTATTGACAAGATTTGTATGCTAATATCTTATTTAGAACAGAGGGAATTAAATACCCTTTCTCAGTTTACAAAACTTATCGTTTTTAGAACGATTTACAACTAATGTCCAGAAATTAACTATGTTATTCGTTGTCAGATACTTATGATTTCTTCTGACATTAGTGTCAGTCTTGGTTAACTTTTCTTTTTGGGAAATTTGTTTTGAAGTGGCCCGTTTCTCCACATATGAAACATACTCCTTGTTTCTTCCTGCATTCTTGCATCATGTGTCATTCTCTATTGCAGTATGCACACTTATCTATACTAGGACTAAACTCGAAAGATAATTTTAAAAATTAACAAATTTAAAACAAAAAAAACTGACAAAACATGAACATTGCAACGGTAAGTTGACACACATTCGGTCAGTATCGATTAGGTTCGTTATCGTACCAGAATAAACATAGAAAATAATTTTATTATTGGCTAGGTTTTTTACGATACGATACGATACTGAAACTAAATATAAACTTAATTTCCTAAACTTATTATACATAAAACCAAAAAAAGAAAAAGAAAAATAAAAGAAAAGAAAAACTTTCCAAAAAAGAATAAACTAAATATAAACTTAATATATTTCTAAAATTATTATACATAAAACAAAATAAAAGAAAAAAAAACTTTTCAAAAAAGAATATAAATTCAAAGATAGCCCACCACCCTCAAAATTAAAACAACAAACAGAGAGAGGGCTGGGGGATGGATTCAAACCCGGGCAGATCTGTTGAAACCAAAGAAGTTGGGTGATTCCCAACTTGCTATAACCAACAGATATGTTCAAAGAATGAAACCAAAAACATAAATAATAAACCAGAGGATTTCTAAAAAGACGTTGTGACACCAACATTCAATATTTATCTATATATATAATATATAATAATAATATTTCCCAGCTGTTCAAAAAAAGAATTTCGCATGACCCGGGTTCAAAACCCGGGTCTTTCATGTGTTAACCCATGTGTTTAGCCAGTTGGTCTGTGTGATACATTCGTTATAGGTTCAATATATATATATATATATATATATATATATATATATATATATATATATATTTCAGGTTCTTCTTCAAGAAGAACCCTAGATTTGCAATTGAGTAATTCATCCCATGTTCGTTCAAATTAGTTTAGGGTTACTGTTTGTTGATTCAACGCCATTATAATGCATATATCAATTACCTTTTAACGTTTTGATTTGTCAGAGAACAAGGGTCGCCAGAAAATTTAATAAAGTCTACCAATTACAGATAAACAAGCCGAGCCGAGCCCGATTTTGAAAAACTACCCACGAGCCAAGCTCGGCTCGTTTAAACACCTAATGGCTCGTTCAATCCCAGTGATCTTGCGTAATCTTACCATTTTACCCTAGATACGAACTGATATATTCTCAAAATTCAGTAAGATCCAATTCTAAAATAAGAAATGGTAAATCACACACTGAGATGTTATAATGATTATAACGTATCATTATAATCATTATAACATATATAATTTAGGCCGCCTTTTTTAAGTCAAGTGATTATAATGAGTTTATGCTTTGGATAGAGGTACGGTGTGCCTACATCCCACCCTCCCCAGACCCTACTTATAGCTTTGCTGTCGGTGAGATTTTACTGGGCATGATTGATTGATTGATTGATTATAATGAGTTTCTATTTAATTCTAGAGTTCCAACTTCCAACAGAAAAATGAAATTGTGATGTAATTGTAACCTAGGCAGCTACCATTCACTAAAATCACTTGATTTTGCATTATCATGTAAAAAACCAGTAATACCATTACTCCTAAAGTAGATATCGACTTTCAAGATGACCAATAGAAAGAAAGCTATACCTGAAAGATTTTCATGAAGCCATTTTGAATTCTTGGGGCTAATGTGGCTGTTCCACCACCACGAATACATACGCCTCGAGTCCGCCTTTGACAAAGTCGCCATGGTCAACCTTCCGGTAAACCAGAACTCCTAAAGTTCAACACAGACGTGCGACTTATTTAGACCTTAGAACAAACAAGTACGAAACGTTTCAGGTTTTGATGACCATATAACAGTCAGAGAAGCAATCAACTCTATCTGATCAACACGGAACAATCATGAGTTCATTTAACAAAAGAGAGAATAACAACGCATCAGACAACGATTTTCAAATGTCAATCAAAGTTTTTCATAAATGCCATAAATAGAGTTGTTATACTATTACATCAACTTTATAGCAATATTTCATTTTCAACAAGCCACACCTAACTCTAAAATAAAATAAAAAAATATTAAAAAACCTAAAAAAAAAACAGTAACCAGCCCTAATTTTGAGATTACGTAAGAGCACTGGGTTTGAACGAGCCATTAGGTGTTTAAACGAGCCGAGCTTGGCTCGTGGGTAGTTTTTCAAAATCGGCCTCGGCTCGGCTTGTTTATTATTTTTAATAAGAAATTATCCAAAAAAAAGTTTTTCTTCTCTGTTAATTATAATTGGGAGATCCGGTTCATCTCAAATAGAACCATAACAGTCGGTTCCATCATTATCTAAAAGAAAATTTGTACGTGTTATATCTATGTTCACTAAATATTTATCTGATTGATTTGACCCTCAATTATCTGCACATGAGTTCAATGTTGTTTGCTGTGTTTCTTGTGATGGTTTCCTTGTTGGCGGCCACAGAATCACAGTTGCTGGTTAACACATTGCCAGGTTTCACTGGCGATCTTCCTTTCACACTTGAAACTGGGTAAGTATTTATTTCCATTGTTTATTAGTGTTGTTTAATTACCCAGTGGGCCTGACTAATCTTATTAAGTTGTAACTTGCATGGAGTTTATTATACCGTAAATGAGACGAACCGAGCTCAAGCTCTTTTGATTTACAAGAGCCTGAGCTCGGCTCGTTTTGGGCGCTTTTTCTAAAGCTCGAGCTAGGCTCGTTAGTTGTTTGTTGAAGCTGGGGCTCCACTTGGGTTCGGCTTGTTATTAATTAATATACATTTTTATTTAATTTTATTTTTAGAAAAATCTCAAACGAGCTTAAGCTCGGCTCTAGCTCTAGCTTGTGTAGCACCTTAAACGAGCCAACTCAAGCTCGGCTGTGTAGTATGAAATTAGTACAAAGAATTCCAAAGGAGGTCAAACTAAAAAATACACAAGGCTCAATAAGGACCACGAGCCTAAACGAGCTTACCATACAAGGTTTGAGCTCGAGTCGATAACTAAACAAGCTTTATTTGAGGCTTGGCTGGAGCTCAAAAAATCTTGGCTAGTTTTGAGGGCTTTTAAGATTTAGTTAACTTGTTGACTAGGTTGTTTCAACATTATAAATACATAAAGTTAGGGTTAATGATTATTAAAGTTGTGTTTTTTAGAACGGTGACTTTCTTGTATTTAGGCTACCGCACTCTCTCCAAATTTGAAAAGCCCCAATGCCCCACTTTGGCCAAGGTATGTTGTCTTAACCGGGCCCACGCTAGCTTCATAGTTTGGCTTGGGCGTTCCACCGGGAAACCATACCGCCGGCTGCCACTTGATAGTCGTTGTGCCGCCACAAGAGCAAAATTCTCTGGCGTAACACACGGTGGGGCGAAAACCCGTGTGGGCTCGGAATCCGAACGAACAAAAATCCTTCATTTCCAATATCCACCCAAAGTGACACAAGTGGGGATCGAACTTGGGTCTCCATTAGAAAAACTAAGGCATCCTACCACTAGACCAAAAGTGGGGTGTGTTCTTCGTTAATTGTTACATATCGACCTTGAATTGGTTTACAACCATAATAGAGAATTAAAATGTAAACATACTAACTGTAACTGTAATTGTTGGGGGGTTGAACAAATTAAGCTACATTGGAGTAGGAGAATTTGATGATGTGCAGTTGTTTTACTACTTCTTGGAGTCTCAAGGGAACCCAAAAGATGACCCTCTTATGTTTTGGTTCAATGGAGGCCCTGGTTGTTCTGGTCTTTCTGGCCTTTTGTATCAGATAGGTAACTGTTCTTTCGAATGACATTGATTCATATGTGTTTTAAGTTTTCCTTAGCGAATTCATCGATTTTTGGCAGGCCCCATTACCTTTAACTATGCAAATTCCACTATGGAGAAGCCGATACTTGAGATAAACCCTTATAGTTGGACCAAGGTGTTGAGTCTTTACCCTCTTCTTTTATTTTCTAAGGATCTTTATTGAACTAATAGCTCTCTACGAGTGGAATTTTACTGAGTACGTTTGTCTACTTATAAATTTTGAAATGGCAATGACTACATTTTAGGTGGCCAACATAATATTTGTCGATCAACCTGCTGGGACTGGATTCGCCTATGCAAAAACTGCTGAAGCTTACAATACAAACGATACATTATCAACAACTCATGCTTATAGCTTTGTGATGAAGGTATTTTAGAAGTCATTATCTTGATGAAATATGATCAGAATTATTTTCTCATTTTCTCAGGTAACAAGAAAACACAATATGCTCTATGTTTAAAGAAAATGTTTGCTTCTTGTGCCTGTCTATCTCAATAGTGGCTTGCGGATCATCCTAAATTTCTCAACAATCCATTGTATCTTGGTGCTGATTCCTACATGGGCATAGTGCTTCCCATGATTGTTCAAGAAATCTATAATGGTATTCATAGTTATTTTAAGTCCCAACCTTAAAGAAACAGAAGTTTGATTATAGTTAATTTGCTTCTGTCTTTTGTAGGCAATGAAGTCAGAAAAGAGTTACACATCAACATCAAAGTAAACAAATCAACCCATGTATTTGATCAATATAATTCTTTTAGTTCCTTTTTACACTGCGCGCTAATATGAGCAAATCACTTGGTTATTTTTTTCTCCAACTTAGGGCTACTTGCTTGGTAATCCTTTGACAGACATACATGGAGACTATAATTCAAGAATCGGATTTGCTCATGGTATGGCACTTTTGTCAGATGCAATCTACAAGGTAATTTATCAAGTATGGTTATAAGTCATCATCATCATCATCATCATCATCATCATCGTACTCAGTATATCCCACCAATAGCAAAACTATGGTAGGGTCTGAGTAGGGTAAGATGTAGACAGTCTTACCTCTACCCCGTAGGAATAGAGAGGCTGCTTCCGGTGAGACCCCCGGCACAATAGTAGTTTTGCAACAAGCCTTGGACACAAGGCACATAACACTCAACCATCGACACACTGACCGATTGGTGCATGTACCCTTGTCTTTCGGCTATCAACGCCACCATATGATGTCTGATTAACCTTCTGCCACTTTTAATGTTATTTTCACGAGATTAGTAAATAACATTAAAATTAGTGCAATTTCACTTTTGCCCACCCGAGGGCTCACACATATATACATTAGATGCGCGCACCGCAAGCAGGGCATCAAGTATGGTTATAAGTATTTAAATTTTAAACCATAGTAATTAAAAGCCTTTGCTTCTTGGGCCTAAGCCCATTTTCCAAGCGAGGCCCAATATATGTGCTTTTTAGTTCCTAGGGTCTCGCTTCTTGAAGTTGACGACACCTCTACTGGTATTGATGACAGATCAAGAACAATGATCATTTGAACATTTACTCTTAATTACTTTTTTAACTTTTGGTTTTCATGTTTGAAAATTTTGATACTCTGAATATTTTGTTATTCAAGTTTGATCATTTGGTACTAATTACATGATATTAAATGTTACATAATAGCTTTTGTTTATTTTATATGAAGAATACTATTATTTTTCAAATACAAAATATATTTAAAAAGATTTTAAGTACGCTTTTTTTTTCTTAGGCCCTCACTATTTTTTCACCTAGGCCCAGGAGAGGCCTATGCGCCTTGTGTGCGACTAGCGCCTTTGATAATAAAATTGGCGCTATACCTGGGAAGTAAGTTACAGTTTTTTTGCAGTCAGTTAAAGAAAGTTGCAATGGAGAGTATTTGAAAGTATATGCCAACAACAGTCTCTGCATACAAGATCTTCAGGTGGTAGACAAGGTACCCGTGCTAGATATTGACTTAGGTTATTAGCTAATAATTTCCTTGTTGGAATTGTTTACATTTTGATGTTTACTCTTAGTGCCTTGAAAGAATAAAGACGGAGCAGATTCTAGAGCCTTATTGTGACACTTCAAATACATTAAAACTATGGTCATTACCTCAAGTTCAAAAACAATGGTGTCGGGTATCACTCTATCTCTTAAGGATATTTCAGAGTTCAGACTAAATACAAATGGAAATCTAAGGAGAAAAAATATGTGGTTTTTCTGTACATACCATGTTTTTACTATACTTATTGGCTATTGCAGGATGACAACCATTTATACTCCTATGTTTGGGCCAATAACAGAGACGTGCGAGAAGCTCTTCATATTCGTGAGGTTTGTTCATTTATTTTTGTCTTGATTGGTTAATGATAATATACATTATGGCAAATAATCTCATGACCATTAGGAATATGGTGATATCGAGTGGGTGCGATGCAACGATAGCTTGCGTTTTTATTTTGATAAGAAACCCATATCTTACGCAAACAACGTCCTGAGTAGTGTTGGCTATCATCAACGTCTTGCTGATAAACATTTACGAGCTCTTATATATAGGTAAATACTCTTTGCTATGCTTCTGCTCATTTTCAAAATTACAGCCCCCTTTTGTCACCAATTTTGGTCATGTAGTATTCACACAACTTTTTTGTTTATTTATTTTTTGTTTTTTTCTTGAATAAATCTTGCAGTGGAGACCATGACATGGTGGTTCCATATTTTAGCACAATCAGCTGGATTGAATCACTAAACTTGTCAGTTGTAGAAGATTGGAGACCGTGGTTTGTTGAGGAACAAGTAGCCGGGTTAGTCGTATTGCCATTTCTTGCAGCCATTACTTGCTGTCATAAAAACTGCATAAGTTAGTAATATTTTCTTGTAGATATACCGTGAAATATTCTAAAGACGACTACAACTTGACATTTGCTACGGTTAAGGTGAAATATGTACTTTGAAACTCATCTTCGTTTAGGGCATGACAAGAAAATTGCAAACTTGATTTTTTAGAAGGTCTTTCTGTTAAATACATAAATGTATCAAGTTTTGAACCTAAGTTCTAGTTTAGTATTTATTAATTTTTATATTTTATTTTGTTTATGATATATAGTGATGGTTGACCCTTTTGTATTGTTAAAAGGGAGGAGGTCACACGGCACCAGAGTACAAACCTAAAGAATGTTTAAGGATGCTTATGAGGTGGCTTGCTAACGAGATTTTATAAGCTAACAAGAGTTTAGTTCTATGTCAATATCTTGTTTTGTTTTATTAATTCGATTATTTGTGTAATTGTGTGCATCATTTTGGGATTTGTAAAAATATTAGCCATTTGTGTAATTCAAAACCAAATGGGTAGGCCTAGCTTCTTCTCCATGTTTTGTTCATGCACATTAAAAGATTTCATTTATTGATAATCTCTAGCTTAGTGGTGACCCAACTCCTAAGAACTGGAACCTGAGATGTGACAGCATTTCTCGGGTACGCTATTATTTGATTATTGAGGAATCCCTAAGGATATATATGTAGTAGCAGCCTAGAACACAGCATGGTTATAAGTAGATACAGTCTTCAAATATTTGCCCCTTCACATTCTTTCATTATCAAAACATGCACGTCCTTATGCATTGCTGCTCATATGTGGCTTTACTTTAACTTACGGCTAAAAGGGTACTGCTCATAAATGGTTAACTGTCGCAACATGTTCATACCTTCATTTGACAGGCCCCTTGCGACCTTGTTGACCCTCACGGCTATAAATCTGACTATGATCTCACCCATTTGGTTTGCTTCACTACTCTCCCTAGCGATTGTTTTGTTCTAGTTTTCGGTGGCTGATTATGCGCTCAATTGGTTTAGTGGAAGTACCTTCCACTGTCAACACTTGTCCACTGTAAATGGAGCACGCAACTTTCTATGGCTGCATGTCATTATGACACACCAGTAATAAAGATATTCGTTAATTTATTAATAATTAACTTGCCCAGCTATAGCCACCAACTGTTTACCATGAACGGAAACTTCGCAATAGTTGAACCCCTATATAATTAATCATCTTGTTTGATTTTCATACTTCAATTTCACATAAAAGAACTTTTAAGATTTTTGAAAAATTACATCATGTCTTATCCGATTATTGATTTTGTTGTACGTAAAATACTTTAACCTGAAAGCGAACTTAGATACGATTCAAAAAGTTATACAAGTCGAACGAAATCAATAAAGCCTACATACATTACATATTCAATGCTGGCGAATGTGGTAATTAATTTAATTTGTTGCAATGTTGGATATTATGGTAATTAATTTAGTATGTGTTACGGTCGGTGCATGTTGCGCTGGAGATGTCATTGATGCAAATAATGTTTTGCTCAAGCGCAACAGTAGGTGGTCAATTTTACAATAATAATAATAATATAATAATAAGATAATAAAAATAATAATAAGAATAATAATATATAAATGAATTAGCATGTCCTTACGACAAAGGAAAACAGGTGGAAGTTCTCGCTTTCTTGGCACTCAAAAGATGCATTGCAACAAAAGTGGGTGGTCAATCATAAAATGTCTTTAAATCTTTGACCTGACCTTATATGTATATATCCAACTTTGATTGCATGTTTCTTATGCACTAAAAAGAAAAAGCTTCCAGCTTCTTGAAAGAGAGAGAGAGATATGGGCGGTTTTGTGAGAATAATATTATTCCAAATAGTTGCGATAACCTTACTTCTTTTGGTGTATTCGGCTGCAGGCACGACCAGGAACTATGAGTTTAATGTACGTTTCATTTTATACTATTTATCTAGTTAGCGTGTTAGTTATTTATGTAATGTAATAATTGTAAGGTAACATATGGATATTATATGCATTTCTGCATGCAGATCCAGCTGCAAAATGTGACACGGCTTTGCCACACGAGGAGCGTGGTGACAGTGAACGGGAAATTTCCAGGTCCACGTATCGTAGCTAGGGAGGGTGACCGCTTGCTTATCAAAGTTACCAACCATGTCTCCAATAATATTACAATCCATTGGTACGAGATCGCTGCATGCATACATATAAATATATTGAATTTCTAGCTAGTTAACATAATAATACTAATCAGAGGCTGGACTTTATGTGACCACAGGCATGGTATTCGTCAGCTACAGAGTGGATGGGCAGACGGGCCAGCGTACATAACGCAATGCCCCATACAAACAGGACAGAGTTATGTGTACAACTATACGGTGGTTGGACAAAGAGGAACTTTGTTTTGGCATGCGCATATATCATGGCTAAGAGCGAGTGTGTACGGCCCTCTCGTCATTCTCCCAAAGCTTAATGTCCCATACCCTTTTACAAAGCCGTATAAACAAGTTCCCATCATCTTCGGTAAAAGTTTTTTTAAGTTTCTTTATAAGTTTTCTTAGCATGATATATCGAGATTTTATGTCTGCACTCTGCAGGAGAATGGTTCAATACTGATCCAGAAGCCATAATTGCCCAAGCAACACAAACTGGTGGAGGTCCAAATGTTTCTGATGCCTATACCTTCAACGGCCTTCCTGGTCCTTTGTATAACTGTTCTGCTAAAGGTACTTCGGTACATGCATATGTTAATATATATTTATGTGTACGTTTTCAGCTTAGCTAGATTAATATTTAATGTGTTTGCTGGCAGATACGTTCAAACTGAAGGTGAAGCCCGGGAAGACATACCTACTTCGACTGATCAATGCAGCACTCAATGATGAACTCTTTTTTAGCATAGCAAATCACACCCTCACAGTCGTTGAAGCTGATGCCATTTACATAAAACCTTTCGACACTGAAACACTTATACTAGCTCCTGGTCAAACCACCAATGTCCTCCTTAAGACCAGACCCGAATTTCCTGGTGCCAACTTTCTTATGTCCGCTAGACCATATGTTACAGGACAAGGAACCTTTGACAATTCAACAGTTGCTGGTATTCTTGAATACGAGTCGTCCATTTGCATGAAAAACCTGCCGCTCTTTAAACCAACACTGCCATCATTAAATGACACTTCATTCGTGACACGGTTTTCAAATAGACTTCGAAGCTTGGCAAGTGCTCAGTTTCCGGCTAATGTCCCACAGAAGATTGACAAGCATCTCTTTTTCACTGTAGGACTTGGTACGAGTCCTTGTGAGAAAAATAAAACTTGCCAAGGTCCAAACGGAACTAGGTTTGCTGCGTCTATTAACAACGTGTCCTTTGTACAGCCGAGTGTCGCCCTTCTCCAGTCGCATTATTCCGATCAGTCAAAGGGTGTTTACGCTCCTTATTTCCCCATCAGCCCCTTACACTGGTTTAACTTCACCGGGACTCCTCCGAACAATACCTTTGTGAGTAACGGTACAAAACTCATGGTTCTTCCGTTTAATACTAGCGTCGAGTTAGTCATGCAAGATACCAGCATTCTTGGCGTCGAAAGCCACCCTCTTCATCTTCATGGCTTCAATTTCTTTGTTGTCGGTCAAGGGTTTGGAAACTATGATCCTAACAACGACCCTAAGAACTTCAATCTTGTGGACCCTGTTGAAAGAAACACGGTTGGTGTCCCTTCTGGCGGGTGGGTTGCTATACGATTTCTTGCGGATAACCCAGGTTTTCTTCCATGGTCTATATATCACTGTTGTGCCTTACAACATAAGATGTATTCGAAGTCGTCATTGACTGCATGTTTTTTGTTTTTGCCAGGTGTATGGTTCATGCATTGCCATTTGGAAGTTCATACAAGTTGGGGTTTGAAGATGGCTTGGCTCGTTTTGGATGGAAAACTTCCCAACCAAAAGCTTTTACCTCCACCACTTGATCTTCCAAAATGTTGAAACTTCTTTTGGCTGCCTCAATTCAGTTCAATTCAATTATATTATTTTAGCATTCAGTTTTATCGGATTTGTATTGTCAAGTATCCCTAAGAGTTGACTTAACAAGAATCGAAGGCTTTTCATTTTGGCATCCTCTTTTTTAGCTTCTGAACTTTATGTATGTTGGGAAACATTCTTAATAAAAAAATGTATTCTTTTATCGATCGTATCCTAGTTTTTAGCTTGCTCTCGTGAATGTTATGTTTAGATCCGACATTCGTACGTAACATCACTGGTTTTTTCTTTAAAAGTCCAACACACCCCCTTTAATATTACTCCTAATCTACTCATTGTCCACTATAGGACTCGAAGAGACCATTTACAAGTGCCGAAAACGAAATTAAACATATGAGAATCAGCACAATCATATACTCCCTAGCCTGGTATAAGTTTATATAGTTTAATGCAGAGCACTTGCACTTCCACACATGTTTTGTATACAACTTCTCTTTTAAACCTTTGCAACTTATAGCAATTGGTATCTACAAGATACAGAGAGAATTCGTTTATTGATTTAGGATCGTTCTCATTACAAGTGAAACGATTTGCAGGGTATTTATAGATTTCCAAGGGTTGTGAAACCCCTCTCAAACCGACGTGATGGTACAGGCGTAACCACCTACACTTAGGTTAACACTACATAATACAATTTGATACTTCTATTAACTACATAATACTTAGGTACCGACGACTCACTATAGCAAATGAAAGTAAAAAACCCAAAAATAAAGTCATGATATACCCAAAATAATATTGGTATTCGTATAGCTTACGATTCCATTTATACTATCTTTGTGTTTATATTTATAAATGATAAATCTACGTTGTATTGGCTAATAAACAAGTCATGTCGACTTGTTAACCCATTTAACACAATTAGTTATGTGTGAGAGAGATGTGCAAGAAACCGAAAAAACCGATCCGAAACCAAAATATCCAAACCAAAAAAACCAAACGAATCAAAAACCGACGGTTTGGTTTTATGTTTTAGTAAAAAACAAAATTATGGTTCAGTTTTAGTTTGCATGTAATAAAAACCGGAAAAAAAAACAAACCGAACTGAATTTCTAGATTTTTATTTGTTTATTTTTTATTATAAGTAATTTAAGAATTTAATAATTATATAACTCAAATATTTTTGGCCAAATATATAATAGTCACTTAATAATTAACAAAATTATTTACATAAACTCATTATTTTCGGCCTAACTTTTCTTTCGGCCTAAAATCTTTAGGTTCAAACGACAAAAACCGAAACTGAACTGAAACCAATAAGAAAACTGAGAAACCAAAACCGAAAAAACCAAAGCCAAACGGTTTCAAAAATCCAAAAACCGAAGTTTCGGTTTTTGGTTTGGCCTTAGCCCAAAAGCCCACTGTGCGCACCTGTGTGTTTATGTCATAAAAGGGCTAGACACTGTAAAGGCTTTTTTAGTGATTAACATGTCCGCCTGTCCATGACCGAACCTGTCAGCCCGTCTATGACCCAAACCGTTTGACTCAAACCTAACTCGATTAACTCTTTCTAATCATATCACATAAACAAGTGTCATAAATTTTGCAACTTTATTCGTCTAACACGAGCCACAATGAGAAGTTTGATGAGTAAAAGGTACACACCGAGTACAAGGTACTTATAAATGACATGTCATTGAGAAGACAATTGATCATAATTCCAGAATTTATAACCTCAGAAAAAGAGATCTCTTGACATACCAAAAACAAAAAATCCCATTTTTCTAGCTTAAAATTAAATCTCAAAAGTCTTGTAATGAAGCTAATTTTCAGGATTTGACCCCCTACAAAAAAACCAAAATACTAGTTTGGAGGACAAAATTCATTAGTAAAAAGTCAGTCTTCTTTGAGCTTATTGACATACTTGAGAAACGCACGAGCCGGATTCTCCCTTGGCGGTGCACGTACACGGCTCGACCTCCTCAGTTCAGCCTCTTCTTCCATTTTGATCCTCTGAGCCTCCTTTGATTTCTTCTGCATCTCACCTCTGCAAATAAAAAACAGTCTCTTAATAAACACATCAACAAGACCTGTTAAAAAACAATAAGTTGACGAATCTTACGATATTTGGTTGTAACGTTTCTCCAGCTGCTTTTTAAGAGCCTTTTCCCGCTCACCCTTTTCATTTAGCGACCCCAACAAATCATCAAGCTGCGGTTAAAAAAATCACAAGTCAAGAAAATGAGAAGGATTTGTAAATGTACATGTACATGTAGAGCTATATGAATAGTAGCCCCACTGTTTGTTATCACAGCTTTCAACAAATATTCGTGCCTCCTTGCGAAAATACCAGTACCTGTTGTAATCCCTGTCTTTACCTAACGGGTTGGTGCGTACAAATATCTTCTCCATTTCCCGCTGCAGATATTCTTTCTGCAGATACAAGAATAAAAATAACAAAACTTTATCATCAAATAGAAAAAAGTAGAGGTGGCAAAATGGATGGGTCAAAACGTTATTTTTCTTTTCTTTCTTTTTTTTGGGCTCTTTTGGGTTAACTCAAAAACACTTTTTGTTCAAAAATTTCAAACTTTTAATGAGCTACTATGAGTACAAAGACCATACTATTTCAAATATAATCTACTTCTTAATCGAATTTGGAGGTTGTTGAACTAGACCAAGAATGTGTGTCAGAAGTCAACCGAGACAAAGTATGAATTCAGGGCATATTCAAACACTTCAGTTTCTGTTTTCAGTTACTAATAATTAAAAAAGAGTTTTAACTTTGTTAAGATTATAGTGCCTTTTCTTGTGTCAGTAACTTTCTTAGGAAATCATTTTTCAGTTTATATTACCTTTGTTAAGATAGTTGAGAAAATATTCCAAAAAATGTGTCTGACTTTTTACGGGTGCAAATGAGCCGAGCCGAGCCCGTGCTCGACTAGGCTCAAGCTCGGCTTGTTTAACTTACACAGAGCTCGAGCTCGGCTCATTTCGATCTCTATTTCTAAAGCTCGTTCATGAGTAGTTTTTGAAGCCCAGGTCGGCTCGTTTACTATTACTTAATTAATTTTTATATATCTATAGGTATTTTTATGTATATTTTTTCACTTGTAATTTTATATATAACAAAATACATATTGTATAGTTATTTTTCATAATATTAAGTAGATTGATTAATAATTATTAAATATGTATAAACATTAATTATATTAATGAACGGCTCGTGAGCCGGCTCGAGCTCGTTTATTAAATGAACTTATTTTTAGGCTCGAGCTCAGGCTCGGGCTAGTCTAAGCTTGGCTCGATCGAGCTTTCTCACGAGCCGATCTCGAGCAACTTGCAAGCAGCTCGGCCCGCTTGCACCCCTAGATTTTTTAATTTGACCGAGTTTAAATACCCTTCAGGTGACTTTGAGCATGTGCTACATATTCCAATTTAGTTGATTTCTTTATGTTGACCCGAAACGACTGATTCATAAGTAAACTGATTAACATTACCACCTCTAAACGAGCAACACTAACCTGCTCTCAGAAATGTGAACATCATTTCCATTTGAAGCAGCCTTCACCATTTCTTTTATCTCTCTCCTCATTCTTCCTTGTTCCAGCGCTTCACCTCGTTTTTCTGCTGCCAGTGCCTTTCGCTCTTCAATATATTCATCCAGATTTTCTCTCATTATGCCGCTTGCTAGGACTACACTAATTAACTGAGCAAAGATAGCTAGCTTTGCATGAATATCTAAAAGACCATAATGACCCCGCCTAATGGTACTTATGTGAGTAGATAGTTCCTCATTGCCCTCCAGTTCCAAGAAATCACACACGTATTCCCTCCACGTGACCAACGAAATCTGCATCAAATGATATGTTAATAAAAAGAATAGTTTCACAAGTACGATTGATTTCGCCCTTTTAAATTTTAACTAAATATGCATATTATTTTGTCTTCAGCGGGTCAAATGGGTAAATATTATAAAAAATAAATTATTATAAAATGGTAAAATACTTCAATTGTGGTCAAGTTAAGTTTTGACCCGCATTGAAATTACCCGTTTTTAGTTTTTACCAGACACCGACCCATCAAATTAAGCAAAAGGCCAAATGAGTAATTTTTTAAAACTTCACCAAAAAATAACAGGTAAAAATAGCCCATTTGGTTTTTAAATGTTTACCACTTCATAAAACAATTTATTTAAAATGGTAAAAAAAAACACCTAAAGGTGTTGTCGGGGGGTAATTTGAACCACATTAATGTTACCCATCTTGACCCGATACCAACCCGTCCATTTGAGCGAACAAAATGCATGTGTAATTTAAGAAACTATGAGCCATACCTTAAGCTTTCGTTTTTTCTTCTGTAGAGCTATGAAATAATCACCCTCATCCTTTATAAGCATACGAAGAAGAGCAGAATAAGACTCCACAAAGAGCACTACATTGCTTTCTTTGTAGCAAATCGCATTTTCAAAATCATCCAATGAAAATGGTGACAAGTTCAATAGTTTACTATATGAACAACAAAAATCCCAAGTCATCAAAAGATCACCAACACACTCCATTGGTTCTTTAAAGTCTCTGGTTGGTGGAGGACGGGTAGCAAATACAGGATCATCAGCAGCAGGGCGCACCAACAAATCATCAATTGGATACTTGATGGGCACAGCATCTTCTGTTATGTTTAGATACATCAAAAATTGTTAAAAATATATTTAGTAGAGTGCAAGATTTTTAAGTAGTACAAGAGTACACCAATCTCCTTGTCATCGTTCAGTTTCTTTCGCTTACGTTCTCCATTATTTGCCTCCTGAATAACTCATGAAACAAATAGTTTATTACAAAGAAATGATTTCCATTCGTTTTTACTATAAGTGGCAACTCAGCCCATTTACTTATGAACCATTTTGAGAATAAGGTTAAATTTTATGCCTAACCGAGTAAACAAATGTAATAATGGAAAACTATAAGGAAACGAGTCAAATAAGACAAAGGTTACCCAAAGTAACCATTTGATGGAATAAACTTTAGTAAATATGATTTTGCAAGCGCATATTCAATAATTATCCTATTTAAATATAAAAGAAAAAAGTGGCCATGAAGTGTAAAGGGTACAACCTGCCCATTTTCTATCTCTAATTTATATAGTTTTCCTTCGTTCTCCATTTTTGTCTCATCTTTTCATGCTTTCCCTTTTTTTCTCTTTCGAACTTCCAATACTCCTATGAGACTAATAATCAGATATTATAGCTAGAGCTTTGATTCATAAACTGAAGCAAAAGCCTTGGCCATGAAGTGTAAAGGGTACAACCTGCCCATTTTCTATCTCTAATTTATATAGTTTTCCTTCGTTCTCCATTTTTTGTCTCATCTTTTTATGTTTTCCCTTTTTTCCTCTTTCGAACTTCCAATACTCCTATGAGACTCATAATCAGATATTATAGCTAGAGCTTTGATTCATAAACTGAAGCAAAAGCCTAATGGTATTGGCGGGACTTGAAGAAATTTATAGCTATAACATTCAACTACTTGATGTATAGGAAACATTATATATAATATATATACTCTACTAAGATCAGAACATGCATCTTGGCCCCAACATCTCTAAAGTCTTTATCATTTTATACAAACAGAGCTCACAAAATAAAAATGTTACCTTGTCGTTCTTAGAAAGTTTCCTCTTGGGTGCAATCTTGTCCCTCAACTCCTCTGGAAGAATAGTTGAGATCCCATATTTATGTGCCAACTTATCATGAAGCACCCAAGGAGCACTCCTATATGTAGACTCTCTAATAAAAGACTTCAAAACATCTCTACTAAATGGCAATTTTTTCTTGATCAAATCATCTCCACTTACAACAGCACTTTCAGTTACTTTCTTATCTTTATCAAGCCACGCTACCTGGTACTGTGTCTTTTCAACTTCCTCATCAATTACTTTCATTATCTTGCATGGATATATGCGATTGTTTTTCCTTCCATATATCTCACTGCCCTCTGACAAACGCTCCCTTAACTTTGCGGCAACACCAGCCACAAGATCTCTTAAAGGGAGCATGCCTGAAAACACCAAATACATCTTAACTCAAACTATAACATCAGACAAGCACTTCTTTATGTGCTAAAAAAACGCAGCACGGAATATTAAATTTCAATAAAAAAATAATAAGGTAAAACAAATAAGTATCTAGCATGACATGCCTATACAACATTCAAATCAAGTACTAGAGACTGCATTGAACTTTAAACTTTAAAGCAGCATTTTAGTAAGAACACTTGGGTGCAGGAATGTTACAAATAAACATAAGTTCAAAGGAGCAGCCACCTAAAGAAACTGATGCTAGTCTTTTAGTAGAAATTAACAAGTGTCAACCAGAGTCAAAGTCTTGTAACACTAGTTAGAGATTGAAGCAAAAGAAAAGATACTTTAAAAGGTTTTGATAGTATCATAGTTCACTTCAATTATCTGTCTAAGCTGAGCTTAGAACAAAGATCACATAATCACTAATCTGGACTAAAGAAGAACAAGATGAGTTTGCTAAACAGCCACAACTTAATGTTAGCAATGGCATAATAACTCAAAACTCTAACCTCATAAATTACTACTAGTAGTTTTTGTAATTTACCGATGCATATGATAAGTGCAAAGAGCAAACAATAACTAAAATAAAGTCTATACGTACGAGATAAAGGCAGGTAATGCATACCCTAACAGAAATATTGGCTAACACATAAAGGCATGTAATGTAACTGCAAGTATAACCTGAGAATAAACTAACTCCCCATCAACTACACAAAACTACATAATAAGATAGGAAGGATGATTGCTGAATTGAACATCACGCAGCACAGGCTCCATCAGCTCTTTCGGAAACTGCTGAACTTTCTCATTCGCCTGTTTTTCTGAAACTAGTGCCTCTTCATAAGTCAAGTTGGTTTTTCCAGTGCTCTTGCAAGTCCACACTCTTTCACGATACAGATTTATCCGTTCCAAGTATTCACTATTAACCAGAAACATATCATTTCAATCAAAGATAGAACATATAATTATAACCTTCATCTTTCAAGTGGATTTTTTACAGTAGGAGTTAGGACAAAAAAAAGCATAAACTTTATTTTTCTTACTGCTCTACTAACAAACAGTTAGTACTTTACCTGCAATGTTGCCCATGTGTAATGTAAAAAGAATAAAAAGTAAATATAAGTTTGTAATGCATTTCATAAAAGATTATTATAGAGGTGTATGTTTATACAAAGATCCTTGATCCAGTTCATAATTTTAGGGCAAAACTCTGTTAATTTTAATATTTTTAGATCTAAATTGCTTAAGCTTAAAAATGCACATGCATTATCCTTCTAAAACAAAAGTAATGACCAAAAAGGAAAATACCGATAATCACGAAAAATCTCTTTAGTAAAGCGAATTTGAAACACCAACTCCTCAGGCATCAAATCATCAGGTCTCTCCGAAAGGGAGAACGGCTTCCTTTTAAGCAATGGCATTTCATCAAACACCTCACCTGCACATGCAAACATCCAAAACAAATCAAACAATATCCTACAAAAATATTACCAAAATGCCACACACCGTTTCTAAACCCTAAAACTCTGTTTTCACAACTAATTTCAACAAAACAATCTAGCAATAACCAAACTGACAAAACTTATAAGTAATGGCACTTCATCTAACCACTTACATGCACAAACAAACATCCACATAAAATCAAACAAAAAAACCAAATGCCACACGCCACTTCTAAACCCTAAAACTCTGTTTTCTCAACTAATTTCCACAAAACAATCTCGCAATAACCAAACTAACATAACAATTAAGCAATGGCACTTTATCAAACAACTCACCTACACATATAACCAAAATGTTACACACCTTTTCTAAACCCTAAAATTCTGTCTTCTAAATTAATTTCAACGAGACAATCTCACAGTAACCAAAGTAACAAAACTTTTAAGCAATAGCATTTCATCAAACAACTCACCTGCACAAATCACCAAAAAGCCTAACAAAATTACCAAAACGCCACACGCAATTTCTAATCCCTAAAAAGCCATTTACCCAACTAATCTCAACGAAAAAATCTCACAATAACCAAACTATCAAGTAATGGCATTTCATCAAACACCTCACCTGAACAACTAGCCAAAATGCCTAAAAAATTAACAAACTGCCACACGCCATTTCTAAACCCTAAAAGCTGTTTTCTCAACTGATTTTAATGAAACAATCTCATAATAACAAAACTTATAAGGCAAAGGCATTTCATCAAACAACTCACCTGCACAAAAAAATGGAGCACACCATTGCTAAACCCTAAAACCCGTTTTCTCAACTAATTTCAACAAACCAATCTCACAAAAACCAAACAAAAAAACTTTTAAGCAATGGAATTTCATCAACACCTCACCTGCACAAATTACCAAAATGTCCACTATTTCAAAACCCTAGAACATCATTTTCTTAACTAATTTCAGCGAAACAATCTCCCAATAACGAAACCAACAAAACAATTAAGCAATAGCATTTCATCAAACACCTCACCTGCACAAATAACCCAAATCCTGCAATAATTACCAAAATGCCACACACCATTGCTAAACCCTAAAACTCTGTTTCCTCAACTAATTTCAACGTAACAATCTCACAAAAACCAAATTGACAAAACTTTTAACCAACGACATTTCATCAAACACCTCACCTGCACAAACAACCAAAATGCTTACAAACTTACCAAACTGCCGCACACCAGTTCTAAACCCTAAAACGATGTTTCCTCAACTAATTCAAACGAAACAATCTCACAATCAACAAACTAACAAACGTTTTAAGCAATAGCATTTCATCAAACACCTCATCGACACAAATAACCATCCACAACAAATCTAACAAAATCCTACAAAAATGACCAAAACACCATTTCTAAACCTTAAAACACCGTTTCCTCAACTAATATCAACGAAACAATCTCACAAAAACCAAACTATCAAAATTTTCAAAAAATGAAATTCCATCAAACACCTCACCTGCACAAACAGCTTAAAAAAATGACCAAAACGCCACACACCATTCCTAAACCCAAAAACACCAATCTCACAATCAACAAACGACAAATGATGCTGTAAGTAAAGCCTAAAACTCTGTTTTCTCAACTAATTTCAAGTTCAACGAAACAATCTGACATTTCATCAAACACCTCATCTGCACAAACAAATAAAACAACAAAATTACCAAAACGCCATTTCAAAACCCTAAAACTCCGATTCCTCAACTGATTCCAACCAAACTAACGAAATGATTTCAATACTGACGTAAGCAAACCCTAACTACACAAAACAAGTGTCGAAAAGCCTAACCACAAGCCGCGAAGCGAGATTCAATCTAAAGAAACAAAATGCAAATCATGTTTCCCGCCACAATTTGATTGAAAACCGTACAGAATCATCGGTGAAGTAAAGCAGTACGAGTAAAGTGAAATTAAACTGTTTACCGGCGGTTAGTTGGTTGGTAGGTAGGTCAGATCGTCCGGTGGGTTTTGACGGTGGCGATTGATTTGATTTGGTTTGGTTTACCGGTTAATAGTCTTTTTGAGAAACTCTTCCTTCCTTCTCGGGAGCCAAATAAATATATGAAGATCTAAATTATATAACTAGTCCTTTACCTATCAAACAAAGACTTAACGACTCCCTCTTCTATGTTAGGGTTTTTCAAATTACACACGGTCGTCATGCCATTGGTTATTTAGCGTGTTGCGTCGACGATTTTTACATGTGGCGTGATGTCATTGGTTCTTGTTCGTGGCACGTCGAGGGTTTTTCTGATTTGCTTTTTAATTGTTGTGGAGTTGTTACATTAGCGTTTAAAGTTGATTACGCAATTAGTCCATGTGGTTTGGGGAAAGTGGCATTTGGGAAGTATAACTTAACAAGGGGAATCTTTAGATTTGGCAGCATGTTTGAATAGGCAGCTACTGAATGCGAGGGTGAGTAATAGCCTAGACCGATGGGTATGGTTAAATGATTCATTCGGAATTTTTTTGGTTACGTCTATGAAGAAGTTGTTGCTCGATTCGTCCAAACTCTCTTGTCTCGTTTATCATGAATTGGAATAGTTGGGTTCCTAAAAAAAATTAACATTCATGCTTGGAAGGTTGAAATGGAGAGGATTTCGTTTCTTAACGCACTTTCCAAAAGGAACATTGATGTGTGTAACACCCCGGCTTAAGCGAAAACACCCGAGTGTGACGTACATATTGTTCAAACACACGTGACACTATTTTGTGACCATAATAACATTAATTCATTAATAAGCCAAGTAACACAAGTTCAAATAAGAATACAACTTGAAATCAAACCATAATAAAAACAAATGTCTCGTTTATTAATTAACTTAGGTAATCTAGGTGTCTTCATACTTCATCATCTAATCACCGTACCTGTAACATATGTATAAAATAAAGTCAGCTATAAATAGCCGGTGAGTTTCCACAGTTTTAAATACATACATAAAAACCGTACAACTCATGGACAAGTGATAAACGAGCAAATAAGTCCTTTCTAGTTGGTGACAACCAACGTACTTGGGTAATCGCGCAAGTAAGGTCCTTTCCAATTGGTAACAACCAACGTACTTGGATAATGAGGCCCTTTTTCCACTCGATACAAATGGACCAGAGTGCAAGGGGGGGGCGTATGATCATACTTAATAAGGCTTCCCAACGTGCAAGTAATATTCGTGCAAGTAATACAAGTAACAGACAAGTCCATATACGAATTGTAGTTTTGTAATAGAAGAAATCAATACTTGAATTTTAATATGGATACATATGCTACCTCAAAACAATAAAGCATTAAAAATGGGTGGTGAAAAACTCACCTTATGAATAAGGTAATAAAAGAGGCTTGTAAGCGTTTGAAGAATGCAACAACCGAAAACGTCACGTAAGCCAAAGTAAGTGATCCACGCTAACTAAATTGAGTAAACAAGACTTAATCGATAATCGTACGGGGTTTATTTTTGACATTTGTCAATTTCGGGTTATTTTATACTTGTATTTTTAATGTAAACCCGGCCCGTTTTGTATCCCGAACCTTTCGATATTATCAAAATGATAAATTTTATGTTACATATTTGTTTTATAGTTGTTGGATCTAAAAAAACACCCTTTTCGATTCTTAAAATGCCCCGAAAACGCTAAAAACGAACTCCAGGGACTAAAACTACCAAAATGGAGACTTGAAGGACCCATTTGTAGTTGTGCTTTCTTGGGTCTATAACCAACCCATTTTCATGCAACACCCTTTATGAAAGACCCATTCAACTTACCCTATATATACACGTCCATCTTCTTCATTTGTGCTTGCTCATTTCCTCATTTCTCTCTCAAATTCTTGAATTCTAAGGTTGTTCTTCATAAGCTAATCTTTCATTTTAACTAACTTCTTAATACTTAAAGCTTGAGGTTACAACATATATATAATATACACTCCTTGTTTACCTCCGGTCTTTCATTTCTCCGGTCTCGGCCGGTTGAAATGTGTCACACCCCGACTTAGGGCCTGGGTGTGACGCCCGTTAGTTGGTATCCAGTTTTGAAAATATATCAGAGTTGCGGGTTATTAGCGGAAGTCTTTAAAATTTTAATATTTATTTATAAAATGGCGGGTCAGAATACCCGTTTTGTTATTTCAATACCTGTTATTTCAAAATATAATTCTTTACAATATTTAACTAAAACATCTGAGCCATCAGATCACCTCTAATGACTATGTCTCCAATCTTCTATCAGTTCCTGTCTGTCAGTTCCATTCTTTATAGTTCCCTGAAATGTGGGAAAAAAATATGTCAGCACACAGCTGGTGAATAACGCTGACTCAATAATACCGGTGTGTAAACTGTAACACCCCGACCGATGGCGGTTTATACATCGGGGCGCCACGTATTGTTTCATTACTCGTGACACTATTTGGGTGTCAATATTTAATAAATACATTTACCGCGCACGCGCAACACGATTTGTAAAGTAACATAAATCAAAATATTCAAATAACATAAACTTGTCTTGTTACATTTTAAACTAGGTCCAAAAGAAAAGAAAACATCCTATGTGTCCTCAAGCTTCCAGAAACAGCTACAGCAAACCTGAACATGTGTTAAAATAAAACGTCAACACTTGCGTGTCGGTGAGAAATCAAGTTTAATACATATAAATAGATAACAATATCTGCGCGCATCATGTGTATAACTGGTGTTCAACAAGGGTGTAATCAGATTGTGATCAAGCCTTAGATCATAGCTCATAGTTCAATCCGTGCTCCCAATTGAGCACAAAAACAAGAAAACTGTGCAAGTGTAAACAAAAGAGAAATCATAAACGATAGTTCTCCCGTGTTCATCTAATGGATCCATGAAAACTGCGGAATAGGCCGACAAGACGGTTAATGATCCACACATACAAATAAACAGCCAAGTCTACGTCCATAACACATGGGGTTTTGCGCGACAAAAGTTTATAAACAAGCTTAAGACTCAAGTTTGTACGAACACATGAACATCCCAAAACATTAAAAATAAAAAGGGATTAGGTACGAGATTACTCACCGAAAAAGGTGTGTTGAAAGATAATGCAAGAACCAACTTTTAAACAAGCACAAGTTAACCTATAAATAGAGATTATTGGTTTAACGATTGGTTTTTTTTTATGTCTTGAATATATGTTAGCATAGTAATATGTATCTTTAACAAATTATTTAAAAGAAAAATTATATATTAATTATTTACCGATATCTGGGCAGAGCAGAAGAGAAGACGGAGGCAAAGAGAAGAGGCGGCTGAGGAACAACGGCAGAGGGCAGGGAGAAGAGAGCAGAGGGAGAGAGATTTGGAGAGTGTTTAAGTGTAGTGTGTGAAGTGTTAATTAACAAGAAAATAGTATTATATATAGGGAAACCCTAGGGAACACAGTCCCTTAAAAAGAGAAAAAGATCTCATCAAATCAAGCAAAAGATATTAAAAGCATAAGAAACAAAAGCAAAAGATATTAAAAAGATATGGCAGCAGGGGAACAGGAAAAAGGGCTGACAGGTTACAGAATAAAGCATGGGAGGAGTCAGATAAAGGTACTGGTCAAGGCATGCAAAAGAAGATTTCAAAAGATTATGTCAGTCACTTTATCTGTCAACCAATAGGATTGGTGCGCATGCTGCGCCGAAAGTGGCTTTTCGGACAGATGTCGGAACTGACCTACAGTGCTCAAACCAAAGATAAGATATTTCAAAAGATACAGGCTGACCTAAACTTGAAGAAAAGACTTTAGGTCTAGCGCGAGAAGATTCGAGCGCACGCGCGAGGGCGACGGCAGACAGAAGATAATCCTTAGCGCGCCGCGGGAAGAACTGAAATCCTTAGCGCGTCGCGGGAAGAACTACAAATCCTTAGCGCGCCGCGGGAAGAACTGAAATCCTTAGCGCGTCGTGGGAAGAACTACAAATCCTTAGCGCGTCGCAAGAGGAACTACCATTTTTAGCGCGCTGCGAGAAGAACTACAGTTCTTAGCGCGTCGCGGGAAGAACTACCGTTCTTAGCGCGCTGCGAGAAGAACTACAATTCTTAGCGCGCTGCGAGAACAGTTCGCCTCGCGTATCGCAGGAACAACTGGTCTTCACGCAGGCTTCCTTGTAAGGAGTCTGGCGCGTGGAACTGCGCAGACATCCTTAGGCGGGAAGAACCAAAGGACAAGCAAAGAGTTAAGAGAAAAAGGGGTACAAGGCTCAAGGGTTAAGCAGAGGGGCGGGACGGCGACAAGAGAGAAAAAGGGCGAGATGGCGACAAGAGAGGAAAAGAGCGAGACGGCGACAAGAAAGAGAAAGAGGCGGGATGGCGGAAAGGAATTATTATTATTAGTAATATAAAAATATATATATATATAATTGATTTACTTAAAGTTGAAATTTACAAAGATTAATAATCAAATTTTAAATCATAAAAAGAATCGGATTCGAAAACGGGTACCTGGGTCGGGTCGGATCGGGCAGTTGTCACATAAACAATAACAATACCTTTGTGACAATACTCATTAGGCACCCAACTCAATTGGGTTACAATTACCCTAAGTACATGTACAATTAATCATATATACAATATCATTTCTCTGATCAGTCCCGTTGACTACCAGAGGCATGTTTGATGATATGCATGGCCTCGGGGAAATCCGAGTCACCATGTATGTATGGATCCAGACACATGTATACTCTTAATTTGAGTATGCCCATTTCTCATTATTGTAGCACAAAGTTTTAAGGATTCGTAAATCCTATGTAAACAGTTCAGACTCTAAAAGAGTTGTAAAAGTTTAGGGCGTATTCACCTGTTATGATTGTAATCAGTTTCTGACACTGATTCTTGTATATTGATCAGTTTCGGTTACTGACCCATGTCTGTAAATCAGTTTCTGTTACTGATTCTGTCACACCCCGACTAGCACAATGCGGAAGCGTAAAACGGGAATGTAATAGACACCTCTGGTATCAACACATTGTTTATAAAGAAACATTACAAAGTAATTTACAATATATTACATTTCTTTGTTCTATCATTGTTTTACAGTCTAGGTGATACAAACAAAACTAGTTCGTTAACTATACGTTCTTACTACTAACACCCTTGCATCTATTCACATAACATCAACCACACACCTTGGGCAAGTAACAGATCACCAAATCATTCCGATTTAGGTACACCTGAAAAGCAGTTTAAAACGGGTCAACTACTAGAGTTGGTGAGTTTCACGAGTTTCAAGAAAACAGTAATGAGTATTCACAAGTTAACACTTGTAATCATGAAATAAGTATGTATGTATGTAAATGATGTAATTATGCTAAGCTATAGTGAAGCCTTGACTGTATGTGTTGCGTGCATCCATTTCCCACGCTCAATCAACCACTGTGGCCCCTTTCCGCCCACAACATGCCCCGGTAGCTATGTCTAACACTACATAGCCTGCATGTATAAATATGGTCATGTGCAAACGGCGCTATGTAACACGGTAACCAGGTCGATTCCGTTTGGGTTTGTCAAACCAATAGTACTATTCACAAGCCACCGGCTCGAAGTTAATCACTGTGATTGTGGGGACTTTTCGTGTGTTAGCACTTAGATAATTCACATCAATACATGTTTCAGGTATGTATATGTAATCAAACATGCTTTTCACCCCAAAAGTTCGTAAAACTGTTTAAAGAGTGAGGTCATGAAACTCACTGTTTGGTAGATAATCAGTAGCACGTCGGTTCGAGGTTTGTATAACTTGCAATCACGGTTTCCTATAATCAATATTATAATAATATTAATATTTTAATATTATTATAATCTCAATACTAAACTGGGTTGTATAACTAATCTGGGTATAGTTGGAACGCCCAGAAAGTGGCAATAGGCTTAGGTTGTGATGTTGTTCAATGTCTAATACTTAAAACCGAACTAGGCTTAGATTCCCGTTTTCCCAGCTGGGCCAAGTTGTTCGTTTACGCGTTCAGAAAACAGTTATGGGAAAGTAAACTTGGGTAAATGTATTGGTTAATAAAATGATTAAGTTATAAAGAAGGATCACATACTGGGTCCCGGATTAGCCACGGGGCCCGTTTCCGTTTATTCAGTTTGATTTAAGAAGAAACGCGCACAATCCACCCGGATTGTCCAGGTTTCTCATAGAAAAGTTCGTTTTTACTTAATTAGTCCAAAAATATGATTTTTGATCACTCTTGGTGTTTTGATATTCCCGCAGGTTCGTTAATCGCGAACTTGCCGGTTTTTATGAAAACTAAATTTGTTTAATCTTTAAATTAGGATAATTAATTAACCGTTAATCATTAAATTATGAAAATTTAGCCACTTATCAATTAAAATATGTAGATTTTTATAAAAATATTTCTGGAATTATTTACTGATTTATTAATTTACAAAAATTCATTTTATCAGCTATATTTTGCCTGAAAATCGTCCGTTTACCCCAAAAAATTTCCAAAAATTCCACAAAAATTCCAAAATACTCAAATCATGTCCTAAAACAACTTGTATCAATTCCAGAATGTAAAAAGCTCGTGCAATATTCTTTTCGGCCCAAATTCGGCTATAAAAATTCACACGAACGCATATACACAAAACACATTTAGACTTCTCTAAATGATCCCAAAAATCATATGTGATCAAAATACATCAAATCTGAATTCCCAGTAAAATTTCATAATTTTTGATGTATTTTAGCTATTTTTCCCAAATAAACGTCCCAATTCGGTAATAAATTCGCCAAATATTATCGGATGGTTGAAAAATTACCAAATTTGAACAGGGACTCATTGACATGGTCCCTGATGTCTATAAAAAATTTCAAGTCCTAATAATATGCACATCATAACCTTAACCTAAACAGCCCGTAAGCGAGTGTTTCGGAATTACCTTAGCGGTTTTGGTTCGTTTCCGCCTTTCTAATCAAATTTTCAAGCTCTTGTCATCCTATGTAGGCTAGGTACAGGTCCTATATCACAAACCAAGCAGGTTTCATCAATAGAAAAGCCCTTTAACTTAGGGTTTCGGCTAGTGCACAAAAACGAACTTTCGAACCGTAAAAACGCCGTTTCAACCCTTTAATCCGTGTTTATGGCCAAAAAAGATCATGATTCTGATTTGAAACTAGGTTTAACATCAAATTATGTTTTTGAATGATTTTTGAGAGTTTTACATGGTTAACTATGATTTTTAACAATCAAGACATGTTTATTTGTTGTTAAACGAGTTTAAACGAATCAAAAATCGATTAATCATAAGGTTTTTACCTAGTTTTCTTGCTGGTTTTGGCTGGAGAAGAAGAATTCCAGAAGTTGTATGTGGAAATATGTGTGAAAATATCTAAAAACTAGTTTATATGTGAAAGAAAAAAGAAATGGGGGTGGGGTGCTGGCCGATCGTAAGTCATATGGGCCCACTTTGGCCCAAGTTTCTGATTTCTCAAGCCCAAATACGAAAAGCCCAAGTTTCTGATTTCTTCAAGAAGAAACATTACTTTATCTATAACCCTTGCTTATGAAAAGTTATATTATGCTTATCAGTAATCAAGGTTCGGGCTATACCCCCGACTGTGGTCTAAGCTATTATTATAAAAATAAAATAATAATTTAATCAGAACCCCTACCTCGTATGGGTATTTGGAATTAAATGCCTATGACTGATTGAGTGGCACCTCAACTCTATATCGGGTACTACACCATAAACCGTCAGAGCTTCGGAGCTTGGCACGTTCCACGAGGTCGGCACGCAAACCGAGGTTTAGTGTGTGTGAAAAATGTGTTGGAGGTGTGAGTGGTGAATGCCGTGAACCCTCCTTTTTATAGCCGAGTTTGGGATCCATCGCGTAGTGTGATGGTCCATTGTCTTAAGCCATCGCGTAGCGCGATGGGTTCCAAATTTCAGATTTTTATTTTTAGTCCCTCGTCTTTGATAACTTGCCACTTCTTGATCATACTTCCATTTTCCAAAAATACTAAAACGGCCCTTATGCGGCTCGCCGCGGTGCGAAGTGCAAAGTGCGCCATCAAAACGCCACATTACGCCCATCGTCCGAGTCCGAGTCCGTGTCAGTGCGCGTCGGGTGCTTCGCACCCTCCGCTAGGACTATGGAGAGTGGTTAGCCATATTAAAACATTTTTATGGAAACTTGCTTCCTTATAAAGAGCTTCAATTTCTTTGTTTGTTTCTATGTGGGAAGAAGGTATCTTTTCCTTATTTATACCCATGTGAAATGCTTACCTTTTTCTCCATCTTTCTATGTGGGATGGATTTTCTTATTTTCTTAAGATAAGAATGCTTTGTTTTTCTTATCTTATTTTTCCCCTTACTTATCTTTGAGATTATTTTTAATCCTTCAACTTTCAAAGTTGGAAATTTTCACCCAAAATAAATATGGGTTTTTCCTAGATGTTACATCCTCCCCACCTTGGAATGAATCTCGTCCTCGAGATTCGCTTGTCTTAAGGTTGGATGCTCTTACTTACAAATTTATGATTAGATTCTATCTAATCTGATTCCCGCGTTTTACATCTCGATTAGATTCTATCGATCTAATGTTTAGAACGATGAAAATTTCAGACCTGTTGCTAACTTTACATCTCGATTGATGTAATCGGTCAATAGCTCAGAATATCATAAGTAATTGTAAATTGCTAAACACAATGGCCAGTTATGTTTAATTATTTACCTTACCTTTTGTATTCTAAACAGTTACCAATATTAGCTTTATTGCTTCTTGGATTAGATCTGTCGAATCAATTCCATCTCTTGATTTTTATTATATGTTTTTCTTACGTCATAACAATACCTTTGTACTTTTAAGCAATCATATCTGATATACTATACAATCATGTCTCTTAAACATTCTCGAGTTCCTTTGACTTTTTGATCAATCTTTATTGATCATTCCTATTAACAGCATTTCCCAGAGATTTCTTTTCAATGATATGCTATCTTTGCATATTTTGATATCTCGTAACATCAGTGATATTCAGAATCTTATTCCCTCAGTATGCTATTAACCTAATAGGCTTGCATAAATATCTAGATGGTTTTTCTTGGTTAATCATCAGACTTTAAGTCTGTTTCAGTTTAGCAGATTCGTGGCAGCAGACTCGTGGTCTGATCAGCTGATTTTTAAGCTTAATTTTATTTCAGCAGACTCTTAGTCTGATCAACAAACTTTTATGTTTAATTTAATTCAGCAGACTCTTGGTCTGATCAGCAGACTTTAAGTCTGATTCGGTTCAGCAGACTCTTAGGTTTCACTTAACCTTAATAGAGTTTTATAGTAATTTTATATTATATTTACATATGATGTTTAATATGGCACGCCTTGGCCTAATAGAGATAGTTCATCTAACTGGATGAATCTGTCAGATGATAAATCAAATCAGCATGTTATCGGTTTTGAATGTCAGTTTCAGTTTCGATTGAGCATTTTTGTGTATTGACAAGATTTGTATGCTAATATCTTATTTAGAACAGAGGGAATTAAATACCCTTTCTCAGTTTACAAAACTTATCGTTTTTAGAACGATTTACAACTAATGTCCAGAAATTAACTATGTTATTCGTTGTCAGATACTTATGATTTCTTCTGACATTAGTGTCAGTCTTGGTTAACTTTTCTTTTTGGGAAATTTGTTTTGAAGTGGCCCGTTTCTCCACATATGAAACATACTCCTTATTTCTTCCTGCATTCTTGCATCATGTGTCATTCTCTATTGCAGTATGCACACTTATCTATACTAGGACTAAACTCGAAAAATAATTTTAAAAATTAACAAATTTAAAACAAAAAAACTGACAAAACACGAACATTGCAACGGTAAGTTGACACACATTCGGTCAGTATCGATTAGGTTCGTTATCGTACCAGAATAAACATAGAAAATAATTTTATTATTGGCTAGGTTTTTTACGATACGATACGATACTGAAACTAAATATAAACTTAATTTCCTAAACTTATTATACCTAAAACCAAAAAAAGAAAAAGAAAAATAAAAGAAAAGAAAAACTTTCCAAAAAAGAATAAACTAAATATAAACTTAATATATTTCTAAAATTATTATACATAAAACAAAATAAAAGAAAAAAAAACTTTTCAAAAAAGAATATAAATTCAAAGATAGCCCACCACCCTCAAAATTAAAACAACAAACAGAGAGAGGGCTGGGGGATGGATTCAAACCCGGGCAGATCTGTTGAAACCAAAGAAGTTGGGTGATTCCCAACTTGCTATAACCAACAGATATGTTCGAAGAATGAAACCAAAAACATAAATAATAAACCATAGGATTTCTAAAAAGACGTTGTGACACCAACATTCAATATTTATCTATATATATAATATATAATAATAATATTTCCCAGCTTCAAAAAAAGAATTTCGCATGACCCGGGTTCGAAACCCGGGTCTTTCATGTGTTAACCCATGTGTTTAGCCAGTTGGTCTGTGTGATACATTCGTTATAGGTTCAATATATATATATATATATATATATATATATATATATATATATATATTTCAGGTTCTTCTTCAAGAAGAACCCTAGATTTGCAATTGAGTAATTCATCCCATGTTCGTTCAAATTAGTTTAGGGTTACTGTTTGTTGATTCAACGCCATTATAATGCATATATCAATTACCTTTTAACATTTTGATTTGTCAGAGAACAAGGGTCGCCAGAAAATTTAATAAAGTCTACCAATTACAGATAAACAAGCCGAGCCGAGCCCGATTTTGAAAAACTACCCACGAGCCAAGCTCGGCTCGTTTAAACACCTAATGGCTCGTTCAATCCCAGTGCTCTTGCGTAATCTTACCATTTTACCCTAGATACGAACTGATATATTCTCAAAATTCAGTAAGATCCAATTCTAAAATAAGAAATGGTAAATCACACACTGAGATGTTATAATGATTATAACGTATCATTATAATCATTATAACATATATAATTTAGGCCGCCTTTTTTAAGTCAAGTGATTATAATGAGTTTATGCTTTGGATAGAGGTACGGTGTGCCTACATCCCACCCTCCCCAGACCCTACTTATAGCTTTGCTGTCGGTGAGATTTTACTGGGCATGATTGATTGATTGATTGATTATAATGAGTTTCTATTTAATTCTAGAGTTCCAACTTCCAACAGAAAAATGAAATTGTGATGTAATTGTAACCTAGGCAGCTACCATTCACTAAAATCACTTGATTTTGCATTATCATGTAAAAAACCAGTAATACCATTACTCCTAAAGTAGATATCGACTTTCAAGATGACCAATAGAAAGAAAGCTATACCTGAAAGATTTTCATGAAGCCATTTTGAATTCTTGGGGCTAATGTGGCTGTTCCACCACCACGAATACATACGCCTCGAGTCCGCCTTTGACAAAGTCGCCATGGTCAACCTTCCGGTAAACCAGAACTCCTAAAGTTCAACACAGACGTGCGACTTATTTAGACCTTAGAACAAACAAGTACGAAACGTTTCAGGTTTTGATGACCATATAACAGTCAGAGAAGCAATCAACTCTATCTGATCAACACGGAACAATCATGAGTTCATTTAACAAAAGAGAGAATAACAACGCATCAGACAACGATTTTCAAATGTCAATCAAAGTTTTTCATAAATGCCATAAATAGAGTTGTTATACTATTACATCAACTTTATAGCAATATTTCATTTTCAACAAGCCACACCTAACTCTAAAATAAAATAAAAAAATATTAAAAAACCTAAAAAAAAAACAGTAACCAGCCCTAATTTTGAGATTACGTAAGAGCACTGGGTTTGAACGAGCCATTAGGTGTTTAAACGAGCCGAGCTTGGCTCGTGGGTAGTTTTTCAAAATCGGCCTCGGCTCGGCTTGTTTATTATTTTTAATAAGAAATTATCCAAAAAAAAGTTTTTCTTCTCTGTTAATTATAATTGGGAGATCCGGTTCATCTCAAATAGAACCATAACAGTCGGTTCCATCATTATCTAAAAGAAAATTTGTACGTGTTATATCTATGTTCACTAAATATTTATCTGATTGATTTGACCCTCAATTATCTGCACATGAGTTCAATGTTGTTTGCTGTGTTTCTTGTGATGGTTTCCTTGTTGGCGGCCACAGAATCACAGTTGCTGGTTAACACATTGCCAGGTTTCACTGGCGATCTTCCTTTCACACTTGAAACTGGGTAAGTATTTATTTCCATTGTTTATTAGTGTTGTTTAATTACCCAGTGGGCCTGACTAATCTTATTAAGTTGTAACTTGCATGGAGTTTATTATACCGTAAATGAGACGAACCGAGCTCAAGCTCTTTTGATTTACAAGAGCCTGAGCTCGGCTCGTTTTGGGCGCTTTTTCTAAAGCTCGAGCTAGGCTCGTTAGTTGTTTGTTGAAGCTGGGGCTCCACTTGGGTTCGGCTTGTTATTAATTAATATACATTTTTATTTAATTTTATTTTTAGAAAAATCTCAAACGAGCTTAAGCTCGGCTCTAGCTCTAGCTTGTGTAGCACCTTAAACGAGCCAACTCAAGCTCGGCTGTGTAGTATGAAATTAGTACAAAGAATTCCAAAGGAGGTCAAACTAAAAAATACACAAGGCTCAATAAGGACCACGAGCCTAAACGAGCTTACCATACAAGGTTTGAGCTCGAGTCGATAACTAAACAAGCTTTATTTGAGGCTTGGCTGGAGCTCAAAAAATCTTGGCTAGTTTTGAGGGCTTTTAAGATTTAGTTAACTTGTTGACTAGGTTGTTTCAACATTATAAATACATAAAGTTAGGGTTAATGATTATTAAAGTTGTGTTTTTTAGAACGGTGACTTTCTTGTATTTAGGCTACCGCACTCTCTCCAAATTTGAAAAGCCCCAATGCCCCACTTTGGCCAAGGTATGTTGTCTTAACCGGGCCCACGCTAGCTTCATAGTTTGGCTTGGGCGTTCCACCGGGAAACCATACCGCCGGCTGCCACTTGATAGTCGTTGTGCCGCCACAAGAGCAAAATTCTCTGGCGTAACACACGGTGGGGCGAAAACCCGTGTGGGCTCGGAATCCGAACGAACAAAAATCCTTCATTTCCAATATCCACCCAAAGTGACACAAGTGGGGATCGAACTTGGGTCTCCATTAGAAAAACTAAGGCATCCTACCACTAGACCAAAAGTGGGGTGTGTTCTTCGTTAATTGTTACATATCGACCTTGAATTGGTTTACAACCATAATAGAGAATTAAAATGTAAACATACTAACTGTAACTGTAATTGTTGGGGGGTTGAACAAATTAAGCTACATTGGAGTAGGAGAATTTGATGATGTGCAGTTGTTTTACTACTTCTTGGAGTCTCAAGGGAACCCAAAAGATGACCCTCTTATGTTTTGGTTCAATGGAGGCCCTGGTTGTTCTGGTCTTTCTGGCCTTTTGTATCAGATAGGTAACTGTTCTTTCGAATGACATTGATTCATATGTGTTTTAAGTTTTCCTTAGCGAATTCATCGATTTTTGGCAGGCCCCATTACCTTTAACTATGCAAATTCCACTATGGAGAAGCCGATACTTGAGATAAACCCTTATAGTTGGACCAAGGTGTTGAGTCTTTACCCTCTTCTTTTATTTTCTAAGGATCTTTATTGAACTAATAGCTCTCTACGAGTGGAATTTTACTGAGTACGTTTGTCTACTTATAAATTTTGAAATGGCAATGACTACATTTTAGGTGGCCAACATAATATTTGTCGATCAACCTGCTGGGACTGGATTCGCCTATGCAAAAACTGCTGAAGCTTACAATACAAACGATACATTATCAACAACTCATGCTTATAGCTTTGTGATGAAGGTATTTTAGAAGTCATTATCTTGATGAAATATGATCAGAATTATTTTCTCATTTTCTCAGGTAACAAGAAAACACAATATGCTCTATGTTTAAAGAAAATGTTTGCTTCTTGTGCCTGTCTATCTCAATAGTGGCTTGCGGATCATCCTAAATTTCTCAACAATCCATTGTATCTTGGTGCTGATTCCTACATGGGCATAGTGCTTCCCATGATTGTTCAAGAAATCTATAATGGTATTCATAGTTATTTTAAGTCCCAACCTTAAAGAAACAGAAGTTTGATTATAGTTAATTTGCTTCTGTCTTTTGTAGGCAATGAAGTCAGAAAAGAGTTACACATCAACATCAAAGTAAACAAATCAACCCATGTATTTGATCAATATAATTCTTTTAGTTCCTTTTTACACTGCGCGCTAATATGAGCAAATCACTTGGTTATTTTTTTCTCCAACTTAGGGCTACTTGCTTGGTAATCCTTTGACAGACATACATGGAGACTATAATTCAAGAATCGGATTTGCTCATGGTATGGCACTTTTGTCAGATGCAATCTACAAGGTAATTTATCAAGTATGGTTATAAGTCATCATCATCATCATCGTACTCAGTATATCCCACCAATAGCAAAACTATGGTAGGGTCTGAGTAGGGTAAGATGTAGACAGTCTTACCTCTACCCCATAGGAATAGAGAGGCTGCTTCCGGTGAGACCCCCGGCACAATAGTAGTTTTGCAACAAGCCTTGGACACAAGGCACATAACACTCAACCATCGACACACTGACCGATTGGTGCATGTACCCTTGTCTTTCGGCTATCAACGCCACCATATGATGTCTGATTAACCTTCTGCCACTTTTAATGTTATTTTCACGAGATTAGTAAATAACATTAAAATTAGTGCAATTTCACTTTTGCCCACCCGAGGGCTCACACATATATACATTAGATGCGCGCACCGCAAGCAGGGCATCAAGTATGGTTATAAGTATTTAAATTTTAAACCATAGTAATTAAAAGCCTTTGCTTCTTAGGCCTAAGCCCATTTTCCAAGCGAGGCCCAATATATGTGCTTTTTAGTTCCTAGGGTCTCGCTTCTTGAAGTTGACGACACCTCTACTAGTATTGATGACAGATCAAGAACAATGATCATTTGAACATTTACTCTTAATTACTTTTTTAACTTTTGGTTTTCATGTTTGAAAATTTTGATACTCTGAATATTTTGTTATTCAAGTTTGATCATTTGGTACTAATTACATGATATTAAATGTTACATAATAGCTTTTGTTTATTTTATATGAAGAATACTATTATTTTTCAAATACAAAATATATTTAAAAAGATTTTAAGTACGCTTTTTTTTTCTTAGGCCCTCACTATTTTTTCACCTAGGCCCAGGAGAGGCCTATGCGCCTTGTGTGCGACTAGCGCCTTTGATAATAAAATTGGCGCTATACCTGGGAAGTAAGTTACAGTTTTTTTGCAGTCAGTTAAAGAAAGTTGCAATGGAGAGTATTTGAAAGTATATGCCAACAACAGTCTCTGCATACAAGATCTTCAGGTGGTAGACAAGGTACCCGTGCTAGATATTGACTTAGGTTATTAGCTAATAATTTCCTTGTTGGAATTGTTTACATTTTGATGTTTACTCTTAGTGCCTTGAAAGAATAAACACGGGGCAGATTCTAGAGCCTTATTGTGACACTTCAAATACATTAAAACTATGGTCATTACCTCAAGTTCAAAAACAATGGTGTCGGGTATCACTCTATCTCTTAAGGATATTTCAGAGTTCAGACTAAATACAAATGGAAATCTAAGGAGAAAAAATATGTGGTTTTTCTGTACATACCATGTTTTTACTATACTTATTGGCTATTGCAGGATGACAACCATTTATACTCCTATGTTTGGGCCAATAACAGAGACGTGCGAGAAGCTCTTCATATTCGTGAGGTTTGTTCATTTATTTTTGTCTTGATTGGTTAATGATAATATACATTGTGGCAAATAATCTCATGACCATTAGGAATATGGTGATATCGAGTGGGTGCGATGCAACGATAGCTTGCGTTTTTATTTTGATAAGAAACCCATATCTTACGCAAACAACGTCCTGAGTAGTGTTGGCTATCATCAACGTCTTGCTGATAAACATTTACGAGCTCTTATATATAGGTAAATACTCTTTGCTATGCTTCTGCTCATTTTCAAAATTACAGCCCCCTTTTGTCACCAATTTTGGTCATGTAGTATTCACACAACTTTTTTGTTTATTTATTTTTTGTTTTTTTCTTGAATAAATCTTGCAGTGGAGACCATGACATGGTGGTTCCATATTTTAGCACAATCAGCTGGATTGAATCACTAAACTTGTCAGTTGTAGAAGATTGGAGACCGTGGTTTGTTGAGGAACAAGTAGCCGGGTTAGTCGTATTGCCATTTCTTGCAGCCATTACTTGCTGTCATAAAAACTGCATAAGTTAGTAATATTTTCTTGTAGATATACCGTGAAATATTCTAAAGACGACTACAACTTGACATTTGCTACGGTTAAGGTGAAATATGTACTTTGAAACTCATCTTCGTTTAGGGCATGACAAGAAAATTGAAAACTTGATTTTTTAGAAGGTCTTTCTGTTAAATACATAAATGTATCAAGTTTTGAACCTAAGTTCTAGTTTAGTATTTATTAATTTTTATATTTTATTTTGTTTATGATATATAGTGATGGTTGACCCTTTTGTATTGTTAAAAGGGAGGAGGTCACACGGCACCAGAGTACAAACCTAAAGAATGTTTAAGGATGCTTATGAGGTGGCTTGCTAACGAGATTTTATAAGCTAACAAGAGTTTAGTTCTATGTCAATATCTTTTTTGTTTTATTAATTCGATTATTTGTGTAATTGTGTGCATCATTTTGGGATTTGTAAAAATATTAGCCATTTGTGTAATTCAAAACCAAATGGGTAGGCCTAGCTTCTTCTCCATGTTTTGTTCATGCACATTAAAAGATTTCATTTATTGATAATCTCTAGCTTAGTGGTGACCCAACTCCTAAGAACTGGAACCTGAGATGTGACAGCATTTCTCGGGTACGCTATTATTTGATTATTGAGGAATCCCTAAGGATATATATGTAGTAGCAGCCTAGAACACAGCATGGTTATAAGTAGATACGGTCTTCAAATATTTGCCCCTTCACATTCTTTCATTATCAAAACATGCACGTCCTTATGCATTGCTGCTCATATGTGGCTTTACTTTAACTTACGGCTAAAAGGGTACTGCTCATAAATGGTTAACTGTCGCAACATGTTCATACCTTCATTTGACAGGCCCCTTGCGACCTTGTTGACCCTCACGGCTATAAATCTGACTATGATCTCACCCATTTGGTTTGCTTCACTACTCTCCCTAGCGATTGTTTTGTTCTAGTTTTCGGTGGCTGATTATGCGCTCAATTGGTTTAGTGGAAGTACCTTCCACTGTCAACACTTGTCCACTGTAAATGGAGCACGCAACTTTCTATGGCTGCATGTCATTATGACACACCAGTAATAAAGATATTCGTTAATTTATTAATAATTAACTTGCCCAGCTATAGCCACCAACTGTTTACCATGAACGGAAACTTCGCAATAGTTGAACCCCTATATAATTAATCATCTTGTTTGATTTTCATACTTCAATTTCACATAAAAGAACTTTTAAGATTTTTGAAAAATTACATCATGTCTTATCCGATTATTGATTTTGTTGTACGTAAAATACTTTAACCTGAAAGCGAACTTAGATACGATTCAAAAAGTTATACAAGTCGAACGAAATCAATAAAGCCTACATACATTACATATTCAATGCTGGCGAATGTGGTAATTAATTTAATTTGTTGCAATGTTGGATATTATGGTAATTAATTTAGTATGTGTTACGGTCGGTGCATGTTGCGCTGGAGATGTCATTGATGCAAATAATGTTTTGCTCAAGCGCAACAGTAGGTGGTCAATTTTACAATAATAATAATAATATAATAATAAGATAATAAAAATAATAATAAGAATAATAATATATAAATGAATTAGCATGTCCTTACGACAAAGGAAAACAGGTGGAAGTTCTCGCTTTCTTGGCACTCAAAAGATGCATTGCAACAAAAGTGGGTGGTCAATCATAAAATGTCTTTAAATCTTTGACCTGACCTTATATGTATATATCCAACTTTGATTGCATGTTTCTTATGCACTAAAAAGAAAAAGCTTCCAGCTTCTTGAAAGAGAGAGAGAGATATGGGCGGTTTTGTGAGAATAATATTATTCCAAATAGTTGCGATAACCTTACTTCTTTTGGTGTATTCGGCTGCAGGCACGACCAGGAACTATGAGTTTAATGTACGTTTCATTTTATACTATTTATCTAGTTAGCGTGTTAGTTATTTATGTAATGTAATAATTGTAAGGTAACATATGGATATTATATGCATTTCTGCATGCAGATCCAGCTGCAAAATGTGACACGGCTTTGCCACACGAGGAGCGTGGTGACAGTGAACGGGAAATTTCCAGGTCCACGTATCGTAGCTAGGGAGGGTGACCGCTTGCTTATCAAAGTTACCAACCATGTCTCCAATAATATTACAATCCATTGGTACGAGATCGCTGCATGCATACATATAAATATATTGAATTTCTAGCTAGTTAACATAATAATACTAATCAGAGGCTGGACTTTATGTGACCACAGGCATGGTATTCGTCAGCTACAGAGTGGATGGGCAGACGGGCCAGCGTACATAACGCAATGCCCCATACAAACAGGACAGAGTTATGTGTACAACTATACGGTGGTTGGACAAAGAGGAACTTTGTTTTGGCATGCGCATATATCATGGCTAAGAGCGAGTGTGTACGGCCCTCTCGTCATTCTCCCAAAGCTTAATGTCCCATACCCTTTTACAAAGCCGTATAAACAAGTTCCCATCATCTTCGGTAAAAGTTTTTTTAAGTTTCTTTATAAGTTTTCTTAGCATGATATATCGAGATTTTATGTCTGCACTCTGCAGGAGAATGGTTCAATACTGATCCAGAAGCCATAATTGCCCAAGCAACACAAACTGGTGGAGGTCCAAATGTTTCTGATGCCTATACCTTCAACGGCCTTCCTGGTCCTTTGTATAACTGTTCTGCTAAAGGTACTTCGGTACATGCATATGTTAATATATATTTATGTGTACGTTTTCAGCTTAGCTAGATTAATATTTAATGTGTTTGCTGGCAGATACGTTCAAACTGAAGGTGAAGCCCGGGAAGACATACCTACTTCGACTGATCAATGCAGCACTCAATGATGAACTCTTTTTTAGCATAGCAAATCACACCCTCACAGTCGTTGAAGCTGATGCCATTTACATAAAACCTTTCGACACTGAAACACTTATACTAGCTCCTGGTCAAACCACCAATGTCCTCCTTAAGACCAGACCCGAATTTCCTGGTGCCAACTTTCTTATGTCCGCTAGACCATATGTTACAGGACAAGGAACCTTTGACAATTCAACAGTTGCTGGTATTCTTGAATACGAGTCGTCCATTTGCATGAAAAACCTGCCGCTCTTTAAACCAACACTGCCATCATTAAATGACACTTCATTCGTGACACGGTTTTCAAATAGACTTCGAAGCTTGGCAAGTGCTCAGTTTCCGGCTAATGTCCCACAGAAGATTGACAAGCATCTCTTTTTCACTGTAGGACTTGGTACGAGTCCTTGTGAGAAAAATAAAACTTGCCAAGGTCCAAACGGAACTAGGTTTGCTGCGTCTATTAACAACGTGTCCTTTGTACAGCCGAGTGTCGCCCTTCTCCAGTCGCATTATTCCGATCAGTCAAAGGGTGTTTACGCTCCTTATTTCCCCATCAGCCCCTTACACTGGTTTAACTTCACCGGGACTCCTCCGAACAATACCTTTGTGAGTAACGGTACAAAACTCATGGTTCTTCCGTTTAATACTAGCGTCGAGTTAGTCATGCAAGATACCAGCATTCTTGGCGTCGAAAGCCACCCTCTTCATCTTCATGGCTTCAATTTCTTTGTTGTCGGTCAAGGGTTTGGAAACTATGATCCTAACAACGACCCTAAGAACTTCAATCTTGTGGACCCTGTTGAAAGAAACACGGTTGGTGTCCCTTCTGGCGGGTGGGTTGCTATACGATTTCTTGCGGATAACCCAGGTTTTCTTCCATGGTCTATATATCACTGTTGTGCCTTACAACATAAGATGTATTCGAAGTCGTCATTGACTGCATGTTTTTTGTTTTTGCCAGGTGTATGGTTCATGCATTGCCATTTGGAAGTTCATACAAGTTGGGGTTTGAAGATGGCTTGGCTCGTTTTGGATGGAAAACTTCCCAACCAAAAGCTTTTACCTCCACCACTTGATCTTCCAAAATGTTGAAACTTCTTTTGGCTGCCTCAATTCAGTTCAATTCAATTATATTATTTTAGCATTCAGTTTTATCGGATTTGTATTGTCAAGTATCCCTAAGAGTTGACTTAACAAGAATCGAAGGCTTTTCATTTTGGCATCCTCTTTTTTAGCTTCTGAACTTTATGTATGTTGGGAAACATTCTTAATAAAAAAATGTATTCTTTTATCGATCGTATCCTAGTTTTTAGCTTGCTCTCGTGAATGTTATGTTTAGATCCGACATTCGTACGTAACATCACTGGTTTTTTCTTTAAAAGTCCAACACACCCCCTTTAATATTACTCCTAATCTACTCATTGTCCACTATAGGACTCGAAGAGACCATTTACAAGTGCCGAAAACGAAATTAAACATATGAGAATCAGCACAATCATATACTCCCTAGCCTGGTATAAGTTTATATAGTTTAATGCAGAGCACTTGCACTTCCACACATGTTTTGTATACAACTTCTCTTTTAAACCTTTGCAACTTATAGCAATTGGTATCTACAAGATACAGAGAGAATTCGTTTATTGATTTAGGATCGTTCTCATTACAAGTGAAAAGATTTGCAGGGTATTTATAGATTTCCAAGGGTTGTGAAACCCCTCTCAAACCGACGTGATGGTACAGGCGTAACCACCTACACTTAGGTTAACACTACATAATACAATTTGATACTTCTATTAACTACATAATACTTAGGTACCGACGACTCACTATAGCAAATGAAAGTAAAAAACCCAAAAATAAAGTCATGATATACCCAAAATAATATTGGTATTCGTATAGCTTACGATTCCATTTATACTATCTTTGTGTTTATATTTATAAATGATAAATCTACGTTGTATTGGCTAATAAACAAGTCATGTCGACTTGTTAACCCATTTAACACAATTAGTTATGTGTGAGAGAGATGTGCAAGAAACCGAAAAAACCGATCCGAAACCAAAAAATCCAAACCAAAAAAACCAAATCGAATCAAAAACCGACGGTTTGGTTTTATGTTTTAGTAAAAAACAAAATTATGGTTCGGTTTTAGTTTGCATGTAATAAAAACCGGAAAAAAAAACAAACCGAACTGAATTTCTAGATTTTTATTTGTTTATTTTTTATTATAAGTAATTTAAGAATTTAATAATTATATAACTCAAATATTTTTGGCCAAATATATAATAGTCACTTAATAATTAACAAAATTATTTACATAAACTCATTATTTTCGGCCTAACTTTTCTTTCGGCCTAAAATCTTTAGGTTCAAACGACAAAAACCGAAACTGAACTGAAACCAATAAGAAAACTGAGAAACCAAAACCGAAAAAACCAAAGCCAAACGGTTTCAAAAATCCAAAAACCGAAGTTTCGGTTTTTGGTTTGGCCTTAGCCCAAAAGCCCACTGTGCGCACCTGTGTGTTTATGTCATAAAAGGGCTAGACACTGTAAAGGCTTTTTTAGTGATTAACATGTCCGCCTGTCCATGACCGAACCTGTCAGCCCGTCTATGACCCAAACCGTTTGACTCAAACCTAACTCGATTAACTCTTTCTAATCATATCACATAAACAAGTGTCATAAATTTTGCAACTTTATTCGTCTAACACGAGCCACAATGAGAAGTTTGATGAGTAAAAGGTACACACCGAGTACAAGGTACTTATAAATGACATGTCATTGAGAAGACAATTGATCATAATTCCAGAATTTATAACCTCAGAAAAAGAGATCTCTTGACATACCAAAAACAAAAAATCCCATTTTTCTAGCTTAAAATTAAATCTCAAAAGTCTTGTAATGAAGCTAATTTTCAGGATTTGACCCCCTACAAAAAAACCAAAATACTAGTTTGGAGGACAAAATTCATTAGTAAAAAGTCAGTCTTCTTTGAGCTTATTGACATACTTGAGAAACGCACGAGCCGGATTCTCCCTTGGCGGTGCACGTACACGGCTCGACCTCCTCAGTTCAGCCTCTTCTTCCATTTTGATCCTCTGAGCCTCCTTTGATTTCTTCTGCATCTCACCTCTGCAAATAAAAAACAGTCTCTTAATAAACACATCAACAAGACCTGTTAAAAAACAATAAGTTGACGAATCTTACGATATTTGGTTGTAACGTTTCTCCAGCTGCTTTTTAAGAGCCTTTTCCCGCTCACCCTTTTCATTTAGCGACCCCAACAAATCATCAAGCTGCGGTTAAAAAAATCACAAGTCAAGAAAATGAGAAGGATTTGTAAATGTACATGTACATGTAGAGCTATATGAATAGTAGCCCCACTGTTTGTTATCACAGCTTTCAACAAATATTCGTGCCTCCTTGCGAAAATACCAGTACCTGTTGTAATCCCTGTCTTTACCTAACGGGTTGGTGCGTACAAATATCTTCTCCATTTCCCGCTGCAGATATTCTTTCTGCAGATACAAGAATAAAAATAACAAAACTTTATCATCAAATAGAAAAAAGTAGAGGTGGCAAAATGGATGGGTCAAAACGTTATTTTTCTTTTCTTTCTTTTTTTTGGGCTCTTTTGGGTTAACTCAAAAACACTTTTTGTTCAAAAATTTCAAACTTTTAATGAGCTACTATGAGTACAAAGACCATACTATTTCAAATATAATCTACTTCTTAATCGAATTTGGAGGTTGTTGAACTAGACCAAGAATGTGTGTCAGAAGTCAACCGAGACAAAGTATGAATTCAGGGCATATTCAAACACTTCAGTTTCTGTTTTCAGTTACTAATAATTAAAAAAGAGTTTTAACTTTGTTAAGATTATAGTGCCTTTTCTTGTGTCAGTAACTTTCTTAGGAAATCATTTTTCAGTTTATATTACCTTTGTTAAGATAGTTGAGAAAATATTCCAAAAAATGTGTCTGACTTTTTACGGGTGCAAATGAGCCGAGCCGAGCCCGTGCTCGACTAGGCTCAAGCTCGGCTTGTTTAACTTACACAGAGCTCGAGCTCGGCTCATTTCGATCTCTATTTCTAAAGCTCGTTCATGAGTAGTTTTTGAAGCCCAGGTCGGCTCGTTTACTATTACTTAATTAATTTTTATATATCTATAGGTATTTTTATGTATATTTTTTCACTTGTAATTTTATATATAACAAAATACATATTGTATAGTTATTTTTCATAATATTAAGTAGATTGATTAATAATTATTAAATATGTATAAACATTAATTATATTAATGAACGGCTCGTGAGCCGGCTCGAGCTCGTTTATTAAATGAACTTATTTTTAGGCTCGAGCTCAGGCTCGGGCTAGTCTAAGCTTGGCTCGATCGAGCTTTCTCACGAGCCGATCTCGAGCAACTTGCAAGCAGCTCGGCCCGCTTGCACCCCTAGATTTTTTAATTTGACCGAGTTTAAATACCCTTCAGGTGACTTTGAGCATGTGCTACATATTCCAATTTAGTTGATTTCTTTATGTTGACCCGAAACGACTGATTCATAAGTAAACTGATTAACATTACCACCTCTAAACGAGCAACACTAACCTGCTCTCAGAAATGTGAACATCATTTCCATTTGAAGCAGCCTTCACCATTTCTTTTATCTCTCTCCTCATTCTTCCTTGTTCCAGCGCTTCACCTCGTTTTTCTGCTGCCAGTGCCTTTCGCTCTTCAATATATTCATCCAGATTTTCTCTCATTATGCCGCTTGCTAGGACTACACTAATTAACTGAGCAAAGATAGCTAGCTTTGCATGAATATCTAAAAGACCATAATGACCCCGCCTAATGGTACTTATGTGAGTAGATAGTTCCTCATTGCCCTCCAGTTCCAAGAAATCACACACGTATTCCCTCCACGTGACCAACGAAATCTGCATCAAATGATATGTTAATAAAAAGAATAGTTTCACAAGTACGATTGATTTCGCCCTTTTAAATTTTAACTAAATATGCATATTATTTTGTCTTCAGCGGGTCAAATGGGTAAATATTATAAAAAATAAATTATTATAAAATGGTAAAATACTTCAATTGTGGTCAAGTTAAGTTTTGACCCGCATTGAAATTACCCGTTTTTAGTTTTTACCAGACACCGACCCATCAAATTAAGCAAAAGGCCAAATGAGTAATTTTTTAAAACTTCACCAAAAAATAACAGGTAAAAATAGCCCATTTGGTTTTTAAATGTTTACCACTTCATAAAACAATTTATTTAAAATGGTAAAAAAAAACACCTAAAGGTGTTGTCGGGGGGTAATTTGAACCACATTAATGTTACCCATCTTGACCCGATACCAACCCGTCCATTTGAGCGAACAAAATGCATGTGTAATTTAAGAAACTATGAGCCATACCTTAAGCTTTCGTTTTTTCTTCTGTAGAGCTATGAAATAATCACCCTCATCCTTTATAAGCATACGAAGAAGAGCAGAATAAGACTCCACAAAGAGCACTACATTGCTTTCTTTGTAGCAAATCGCATTTTCAAAATCATCCAATGAAAATGGTGACAAGTTCAATAGTTTACTATATGAACAACAAAAATCCCAAGTCATCAAAAGATCACCAACACACTCCATTGGTTCTTTAAAGTCTCTGGTTGGTGGAGGACGGGTAGCAAATACAGGATCATCAGCAGCAGGGCGCACCAACAAATCATCAATTGGATACTTGATGGGCACAGCATCTTCTGTTATGTTTAGATACATCAAAAATTGTTAAAAATATATTTAGTAGAGTGCAAGATTTTTAAGTAGTACAAGAGTACACCAATCTCCTTGTCATCGTTCAGTTTCTTTCGCTTACGTTCTCCATTATTTGCCTCCTGAATAACTCATGAAACAAATAGTTTATTACAAAGAAATGATTTCCATTCGTTTTTACTATAAGTGGCAACTCAGCCCATTTACTTATGAACCATTTTGAGAATAAGGTTAAATTTTATGCCTAACCGAGTAAACAAATGTAATAATGGAAAACTATAAGGAAACGAGTCAAATAAGACAAAGGTTACCCAAAGTAACCATTTGATGGAATAAACTTTAGTAAATATGATTTTGCAAGCGCATATTCAATAATTATCCTATTTAAATATAAAAGAAAAAAGTGGCCATGAAGTGTAAAGGGTACAACCTGCCCATTTTCTATCTCTAATTTATATAGTTTTCCTTCGTTCTCCATTTTTGTCTCATCTTTTCATGCTTTCCCTTTTTTTCTCTTTCGAACTTCCAATACTCCTATGAGACTAATAATCAGATATTATAGCTAGAGCTTTGATTCATAAACTGAAGCAAAAGCCTTGGCCATGAAGTGTAAAGGGTACAACCTGCCCATTTTCTATCTCTAATTTATATAGTTTTCCTTCGTTCTCCATTTTTTGTCTCATCTTTTTATGTTTTCCCTTTTTTCCTCTTTCGAACTTCCAATACTCCTATGAGACTCATAATCAGATATTATAGCTAGAGCTTTGATTCATAAACTGAAGCAAAAGCCTAATGGTATTGGCGGGACTTGAAGAAATTTATAGCTATAACATTCAACTACTTGATGTATAGGAAACATTATATATAATATATATACTCTACTAAGATCAGAACATGCATCTTGGCCCCAACATCTCTAAAGTCTTTATCATTTTATACAAACAGAGCTCACAAAATAAAAATGTTACCTTGTCGTTCTTAGAAAGTTTCCTCTTGGGTGCAATCTTGTCCCTCAACTCCTCTGGAAGAATAGTTGAGATCCCATATTTATGTGCCAACTTATCATGAAGCACCCAAGGAGCACTCCTATATGTAGACTCTCTAATAAAAGACTTCAAAACATCTCTACTAAATGGCAATTTTTTCTTGATCAAATCATCTCCACTTACAACAGCACTTTCAGTTACTTTCTTATCTTTATCAAGCCACGCTACCTGGTACTGTGTCTTTTCAACTTCCTCATCAATTACTTTCATTATCTTGCATGGATATATGCGATTGTTTTTCCTTCCATATATCTCACTGCCCTCTGACAAACGCTCCCTTAACTTTGCGGCAACACCAGCCACAAGATCTCTTAAAGGGAGCATGCCTGAAAACACCAAATACATCTTAACTCAAACTATAACATCAGACAAGCACTTCTTTATGTGCTAAAAAAACGCAGCACGGAATATTAAATTTCAATAAAAAAATAATAAGGTAAAACAAATAAGTATCTAGCATGACATGCCTATACAACATTCAAATCAAGTACTAGAGACTGCATTGAACTTTAAACTTTAAAGCAGCATTTTAGTAAGAACACTTGGGTGCAGGAATGTTACAAATAAACATAAGTTCAAAGGAGCAGCCACCTAAAGAAACTGATGCTAGTCTTTTAGTAGAAATTAACAAGTGTCAACCAGAGTCAAAGTCTTGTAACACTAGTTAGAGATTGAAGCAAAAGAAAAGATACTTTAAAAGGTTTTGATAGTATCATAGTTCACTTCAATTATCTGTCTAAGCTGAGCTTAGAACAAAGATCACATAATCACTAATCTGGACTAAAGAAGAACAAGATGAGTTTGCTAAACAGCCACAACTTAATGTTAGCAATGGCATAATAACTCAAAACTCTAACCTCAAAAATTACTACTAGTAGTTTTTGTAATTTACCGATGCATATGATAAGTGCAAAGAGCAAACAATAACTAAAATAAAGTCTATACGTACGAGATAAAGGCAGGTAATGCATACCCTAACAGAAATATTGGCTAACACATAAAGGCATGTAATGTAACTGCAAGCATAACCTGAGAATAAACTAACTCCCCATCAACTACACAAAACTACATAATAAGATAGGAAGATTGATTGCTGAATTGAACATCACGCAGCACAGGCTCCATCAGCTCTTTCGGAAACTGCTGAACCTTCTCATTCGCCTGTTTTTCTGAAACTAGTGCCTCTTCATAAGTCAAGTTGGTTTTTCCAGTGCTCTTGCAAGTCCACACTCTTTCACGATACAGATTTATCCGTTCCAAGTATTCACTATTAACCAGAAACATATCATTTCAATCAAAGATAGAACATATAAGTATAACCTTCATCTTTCAAGTGGATTTTTTACAGTAGGAGTTAGGACAAAAAAAAGCATAAACTTTATTTTTCTTACTGCTTTACTAACAAACAGTTAGTACTTTACCTGCAATGTTGCCCATGTGTAATGTAAAAAGAATAAAAAGTAAATATAAGTTTGTAATGCATTTCATAAAAGATTATTATAGAGGTGTATGTTTATACAAAGATCCTTGATCCAGTTCATAATTTTAGGGCAAAACTCTGTTAATTTTAATATTTTTAGATCTAAATTGCTTAAGCTTAAAAATGCACATGCATTCTCCTTCTAAAACAAATAATGACCAAAAAGGAAAATACCGATAATCACGAAAAATCTCTTTAGTAAAGCGAATTTGAAACACCAACTCCTCAGGCATCAAATCATCAGGTCTCTCCGAAAGGGAGAACGGCTTCCTTTTAAGCAATGGCATTTCATCAAACACCTCACCTGCACATGCAGACATCCAAAACAAATCAAACAATATCCTACAAAAATATTACCAAAATGCCACACACCGTTTCTAAACCCTAAAACTCTGTTTTCACAACTGATTTCAACAAAACAATCTAGCAATAACCAAACTGACAAAACTTATAAGTAATGGCACTTCATCTAACCACTTACATGCACAAACAAACATCCACATAAAATCAAACAAAAAAACCAAATGCCACACGCCACTTCTAAACCCTAAAACTCTGTTTTCTCAACTAATTTCCACAAAACAATCTCGCAATAACCAAACTAACATAACAATTAAGCAATGGCACTTCATCAAACAACTCACCTACACATATAACCAAAATGTTACACACCTTTTCTAAACCCTAAAATTCTGTCTTCTAAATTAATTTCAACGAGACAATCTCACAGTAACCAAAGTAACAAAACTTTTAAGCAATAGCATTTCATCAAACAACTCACCTGCACAAATCACCAAAATGCCTAACAAAATTACCAAAACGCCACACGCAATTTCTAATCCCTAAAAAGCCATTTACCCAACTAATTTCAACGAAAAAATCTCACGATAACCAAACTATCAAGTAATGGCATTTCATCAAACACCTCACCTGAACAACTAGCCAAAATGCCTAAAAAATTAACAAACTGCCACACGCCATTTCTAAACCCTAAAAGCTGTTTTCTCAACTGATTTTAATGAAACAATCTCATAATAACAAAACTTATAAGGCAAAGGCATTTCATCAAACAACTCACCTGCACAAAAAAATGGCGCACACCATTGCTAAACCCTAAAACCCGTTTTCTCAACTAATTTCAACAAACCAATCTCACAAAAACCAAACAAAAAAACTTTTAAGCAATGGAATTTCATCAACACCTCACCTGCACAAATTACCAAAATGTCCACTATTTCAAAACCCTAGAACATCATTTTCTTAACTAATTTCAGCGAAACAATCTCCCAATAACGAAACCAACAAAACAATTAAGCAATAGCATTTCATCAAACACCTCACCTGCACAAATAACCCAAATCCTGCAATAATTACCAAAATGCCACACACCATTGCTAAACCCTAAAACTCTGTTTCCTCAACTAATTTCAACGTAACAATCTCACAAAAACCAAATTGACAAAACTTTTAACCAACGACATTTCATCAAACACCTCACCTGCACAAACAACCAAAATGCTTACAAACTTACCAAACTGCCGCACACCAGTTCTAAACCCTAAAACGATGTTTCCTCAACTAATTCAAACGAAACAATCTCACAATCAACAAACTAACAAACGTTTTAAGCAATAGCATTTCATCAAACACCTCATCGACACAAATAACCATCCACAACAAATCTAACAAAATCCTACAAAAATGACCAAAACACCATTTCTAAACCTTAAAACACCGTTTCCTCAACTAATATCAACGAAACAATCTCACAAAAACCAAACTACCAAAATTTTCAAAAAATGAAATTCCATCAAACACCTCACCTGCACAAACAGCTTAAAAAAATGACCAAAACGCCACACACCATTCCTAAACCCAAAAACACCAATCTCACAATCAACAAACGACAAATGATGCTGTAAGTAAAGCCTAAAACTCTGTTTTCTCAACTAATTTCAAGTTCAACGAAACAATCTGACATTTCATCAAACACCTCATCTGCACAAACAAATAAAACAACAAAATTACCAAAACGCCATTTCAAAACCCTAAAACTCCGATTCCTCAACTGATTCCAACCAAACTAACGAAATGATTTCAATACTGACGTAAGCAAACCCTAACTACACAAAACAAGTGTCGAAAACCCTAACCACAAGCCGCGAAGCGAGATTCAATCTAAAGAAACAAAATGCAAATCATGTTTCCCGCCACAATTTGATTGAAAACCGTACAGAATCATCGGTGAAGTAAAGCAGTACGAGTAAAGTGAAATTAAACTGTTTACCGGCGGTTAGTTGGTTGGTAGGTAGGTCAGATCGTCCGGTGGGTTTTGACGGTGGCAATTGATTTGATTTGGTTTGGTTTACCGGTTAATAGTCTTTTTGAGAAACTCTTCCTTTCTTCTCGGGAGCCAAATAAATATATGAAGATCTAAATTATATAACTAGTCCTTTACCTATCAAACAAAGACTTAACGACTCCCTCTTCTATGTTAGGGTTTTTCAAATTACACACGGTCGTCATGCCATTGGTTATTTAGCGTGTTGCGTCGACGATTTTTACATGTGGCGTGATGTCATTGGTTCTTGTACGTGGCACGTCGAGGGTTTTTCTGATTTGCTTTTTAATTGTTGTGGAGTTGTTACATTAGTGTTTAAAGTTGATTACGCAATTAGTCCATGTGGTTTGGGGAAAGTGGCATTTGGGAAGTATAACTTAACAAGGGGAATCTTTAGATTTGGCAGCATGTTTGAATAGGCTGCTACTGAATGCGAGGGTGAGTAATAGCCTAGACCGATGGGTATGGTTAAATGATTCATTCGGAATTTTTTTGGTTACGTCTATGAAGAAGTTGTTGCTCGATTCGTGCAAACTCTCTTGTCTCGTTTATCATGAATTGGAATAGTTGGGTTCCTAAAAAAAATTAACATTCATGCTTGGAAGGTTGAAATGGAGAGGATTTCGTTTCTTAACGCACTTTCCAAAAGGAACATTGATGTGTGTAACACCCCGGCTTAAGCGAAAACACCCGAGTGTGACGTACAGATTGTTCAAACACACGTGACACTATTTTGTGACCATAATAACATTAATTCATTAATAAGCCAAGTAACACAAGTTCAAATAAGAATACAACTTGAAATCAAACCATAATAAAAACAAATGTCTCGTTTATTAATTAACTTAGGTAATCTAGGTGTCTTCATACTTCATCATCTAATCACCGTACCTGTAACATATGTATAAAATAAAGTCAGCTATAAATAGCCGGTGAGTTTCCACAGTTTTAAATACATACATAAAAACCGTACAACTCATGGACAAGTGATAAACGAGCAAATAAGTCCTTTCCAGTTGGTGACAACCAACGTACTTGGGTAATCGCGCAAGTAAGGTCCTTTCCAATTGGTAACAACCAACGTACTTGGATAATGAGGCCCTTTTTCCACTCGATACAAATGGACCAGAGTGCAGAGGGGGGGGGGGCGTATGATCATACTTAATAAGGCTTCCCAACGTGCAAGTAATATTCGTGCAAGTAATACAAGTAACAGACAAGTCCATATACGAATTGTAGTTTTGTAATAGAAGAAATCAATACTTGAATTTTAATATGGATACATATGCTACCTCAAAACAATAAAGCATTAAAAATGGGTGGTGAAAAACTCACCTTATGAATAAGGTAATAAAAGAGGCTTGTAAGCGTTTGAAGAATGCAACAACCGAAAACGTCACGTAAGCCAAAGTAAGTGATCCACGCTAACTAAATTGAGTAAACAAGACTTAATCGATAATCGTACGGGGTTTATTTGTGACATTTGTCAATTTCGGGTTATTTTATACTTGTATTTTTAATGTAAACCCGGCCCGTTTTGTATCTTGAACCTTTCGATATTATCAAAATGATAAATTTTATGTTACATATTTGTTTTATAGTTGTTGGATCTAAAAAAACACCCTTTTCGATTCTTAAAATGCCCCGAAAACGCTAAAAACGAACTCCAGGGACTAAAACTACCAAAATGGAGACTTGAAGGACCCATTTGTAGTTTGTGCTTTCTTGGGTCTATAACCAACCCATTTTCATGCAACACCCATTATGAAAGACCCATTCAACTTACCCTATATATACACGTCCATCTTCTTCATTTGTGCTTGCCCATTTCCTCATTTTTCTCTCAAATTCTTGAATTCTAAGGTTGTTCTTCATAAGCTAATCTTTCATTTTAACTAACTTCTTAATACTTAAAGCTTGAGGTTACAACATATATATAATATACACTCCTTGTTTACCTCCGGTCTTTCATTTCTCCGGTCTCGGCCGGTTGAAATGTGTCACACCCCGACTTAGGGCCTGGGTGTGACGCCCGTTAGTTGGTATCCAGTTTTGAAAATATATCAGAGTTGCGGGTTATTAGCGGAAGTCTTTAAAATTTTAATATTTATTTATAAAATGGCGGGTCAGAATACCCGTTTTGTTATTTCAATACCTGTTATTTCAAAATATAATTCTTTACAATATTTAACTAAAACATCTGAGCCATCAGATCACCTCTAATGACTATGTCTCCAATCTTCTATCAGTTCCTGTCTGTCAGTTCCATTATTTATAGTTCCCTGAAATGTGGGAAAAAAATACGTCAGCACACAGCTGGTGAATGACGCTGACTCAATAATACCGGTGTGTAAACAATAACAATACCTTTGTGACAATACTCATTAGGCACCCAACTCAATTGGGTTACAATTACCCTAAGTACATGTACAATTAATCATATATACAATATCATTTCTCTGATCAGTCCCGTAGACTACCAGAGGCATGTTTGATGATATGCATGGCCTCGGGGAAATCCGAGTCACCATGTATGTATGGATCCAGACACATGTATACTCTTAATTTGAGTATGCCCATTTCTCATTATTGTAGCACAAAGTTTTAAGGATTCGTAAATCCTATGTAAACAGTTCAGACTCTAAAAGAGTTGTAAAAGTTTAGGGCGTATTCACCTGTTAAGATTGTAATCAGTTTCTGACACTGATTCTTGTATATTGATCAGTTTCGGTTACTGACCCCTGTCTGTAAATCAGTTTCTGTTACTGATTCTGTCACACCCCGACTAGCACAATGCGGAAGCGTAAAACGGGAATGTAATAGACACCTCTGGTATCAACACATTGTTTATAAAGAAACATTACAAACTAATTTACAATATATTACATTTCTTTGTTCTATCATTGTTTTACAGTCTAGGTGATACAAACAAAACTAGTTCGTTAACTATACGTTCTTACTACTAACACCCTTGCCTCTATTCACATAACATCAACCACACACCTTGGGCAAGTAACAGATCACCAAATCATTCCGATTTAGGTACACCTGAAAAGCAGTTTAAAACGGGTCAACTACTAGAGTTGGTGAGTTTCACGAGTTTCAAGAAAACAGTAATGAGTATTCACAAGTTAACACTTGTAATCATGAAATAAGTATGTATGTATGTAAATGATGTAATTATGCTAAGCTACAGTGAAGCCTTGACTGTATGTGCTGCGTGCATCCATTTCCCACGCTCAATCAACCACTGTGGCCCCTTTCCGCCCACAACATGCCCCGGTAGCTATGTCTAACACTACATAGCTTGCATGTATAAATATGGTCATGTGCAAACGGCGCTATGTGACACGGTAACCAGGTCGATTCCGTTTGGGTTTGTCAAACCAATAGTACTATTCACAAGCCACCGGCTCGAAGTTAATCACTGTGATTGTGGGGACTTTTCGTGTGTTAGCACTTAGATAATTCACATCAATACATGTTTCAGGTATGTATATGTAATCAAACATGCTTTTCACCCCAAAAGTTCGTAAAACTGTTTAAAGAGTGAGGTCATGAAACTCACTGTTTGGTAGATAATCAGTAGCACGTCGGTTCGAGGTTTGTATAACTTGCAATCACGGTTTCCTATAATCAATATTATAATAATATTAATATTTTAATATTATTATAATCTCAATACTAAACTGGGTTGTATAACTAATCTGGGTATAGTTGGAACGCCCAGAAAGTGGCAATAGGCTTAGGTTGTGATGTTGTTCAATGTCTAATACTTAAAACCGAACTTGGCTTAGATTCCCGTTTTCCCAGCTGGGCCAAGTTGTTCGTTTACGCGTTCAGAAAACAGTTATGGGAAAGTAAACTTGGGTAAATGTATTGGTTAATAAAATGATTAAGTTATAAAGAAGGATCACATACTGGGTACCGGATTAGCCACGGGGCCCGTTTCCGTTTATTCAATTTGATTTAAGAAGAAACGCGCACAATCCACCCGGATTGTCCAGGTTTCTCATAGAAAAGTTCGTTTTTACTTAATTAGTCCAAAAATATGATTTTTGATCACTCTTGGTGCTTTGATATTCCCGCAGGTTCGTTAATCGCGAACTTGCCGGTTTTTATGAAAACTAAATTTGTTTAATCTTTAAATTAGCATAATTAATTAACCGTTAATCATTAAATTATGAAAATTTAGCCACTTATCAATTAAAATATGTAGATTTTTATAAAAATATTTCTGGAATTATTTACTGATTTATTAATTTATAAAAATTCATTTTATCAGCTATATTTCGCCTGAAAATCGTCCGTTTACCCCAAAAAATTTCCAAAAATTCCACAAAAATTCCAAAATACTCAAATCATGTCCTAAAACAACTTGTATCAATTCCAGAATGTAAAAAGCTCGTGCAATATTCTTTTCGGCCCAAATTCGGCTATAAAAATTCACACGAACGCATATACACAAAACACATTTAGACTCTCTAAATGATCCCAAAATTCATATGTGATCAAAATACATCAAATCTGAATTCCCAGTAAAATTTCATAATTTTTGATGTATTTTAGCTATTTTTCCCAAATAAACGTCCCAATTCGGTAATAAATTCGCCAAATATTATCGGATGGTTGAAAAATTACCAAATTTGAACAGGGACTCATTGACATGGTCCCTGATGTCTCTAAAAAATTTCAAGTCCTAATAATATGCACATCACAACCTTAACCTAAACAGCCCGTAAGCGAGTGTTTCGGAATTACCTTAGCGGTTTTGGTTCGTTTCCGCCTTTCTAATCAAATTTTCAAGCTCTTGTCATCCTATGTAGGCTAGGTACAGGTCCTATATCACAAACCAAGCAGGTTTCATCAATAGAAAAGCCCTTTAACTTAGGGTTTCGGCTAGTGCACAAAAACGAACTTTCGAACCGTAAAAACGCCGTTTCAACCCTTTAATCCGTGTTTATGGCCAAAAAAGATCATGATTCTGATTTGAAACTAGGTTTAACATCAAAGTATGTTTTTGAATGATTTTTTAGAGTTTTACATGGTTAACTATGATTTTTAACAATCAAGACATGTTTATATGTTGTTAAACGAGTTTAAACGAATCAAAAATCGATTAATCATAAGGTTTTTACCTAGTTTTCTTGCTGGTTTTGGCTGGAGAAGAAGAATTCCAGAAGTTGTATGTGGAAATATGTGTGAAAATATCTAAAAACTAGTTTATATGTGAAAGAAAAAAGAAATGGGGGTGGGGTGCTGGCCGATCGTAAGTCATATGGGCCCACTTTGGCCCAAGTTTCTGATTTCTCAAGCCCAAATACGAAAAGCCCAAGTTTCTGATTTCTTCAAGAAGAAACATTACTTTATCTATAACCCTTGCTTATGAAAAGTTATATTATGTTTATCAGTAATCAAGGTTCGGGCTATACCCCCGACTGTGGTCTAAGCTATTATTATAAAAATAAAATAATAATTTAATCAGAACCCCTACCTCGTATGGGTATTTGGAGTTAAATGCCTATGACTGATTGAGTAGCACCTCAACTCTATATCGGGTACTACACCATAAACCGTCAGAGCTTCGGAGCTTGGCACGTTCCACGAGGTCGGCACGCAAACCGAGGTTTAGTGTGTGTGAAAAATGTGTTGGAGGTGTGAGTGGTGAATGCCGTGAACCCTCCTTTTTATAGCCGAGTTTGGGATCCATCGCGTAGTGTGATGGTCCATTGTCTTAAGCCATCGCGTAGCGCGATGGGTTCCAAATTTCAGATTTTTATTTTTAGTCCCTCGTCTTTGATAACTTGCCACTTCTTGATCATACTTCCATTTTCCAAAAATACTAAAACGGCCCTTATGCGGCTCGCGGCGGTGCGAAGTGCAAAGTGCGCCATCAAAACGCCACATTACGCCCATCGTCCGAGTTCGAGTCCGTGTCCGTGCGCGTCGGGTGCTTCGCACCCTCCGCTAGGACTATGGAGAGTGGTTAGCCATATTAAAACATTTTTATGGAAACTTGCTTCCTTATAAAGAGCTTCCATTTCTTTGTTTGTTTCTATGTGGGATGAAAGTATCTTTTCCTTATTTATACCCATGTGAAATGCTTACCTTTTTTTTCATCTTTCTATGTGGGATGGATTTTCTTATTTTCTTAAGATAAGAATGCTTTGTTTTTCTTATCTTATTTTTCCCCTTACTTATCTTTGAGATTATTTTTAATCCTTCAACTTTCAAAGTTGGAAATTTTCACCCAAAATAAATATGGGTTTTTCCTAGATGTTACATCCTCCCCACCTTGGAATGAATCTCGTCCTCGAGATTCGCTTGTCTTAAGGTTGGATGCTCTTACTTACAAATTTATGATTAGATTCTATCTAATCTGATTCTCGCGTTTTACATCTCGATTAGATTCTATCGATCTAATGTTTAGAACGATGAAAATTTCAGACCTGTTGCTAACTTTACATCTCGATTGATGTAATCGGTCAATAGCTCAGAATATCATAAGTAATTGTAAATTGCTAAACACAATGGCCAGTTATGTTTAATTATTTACCTTACCTTTTGTATTCTAAACAGTTACCAATATTAGCTTTATTGCTTCTTGGATTAGATCTGTCGAATCAATTCCATCTCTTGATTTTTATTATTTGTTTTCCTTACGTCATAACAATACCTTTGTACTTTTAAGCAATCATATCTGATATACTATACAATCATGTCTCTTAAACATTCTCGAGTTCCTTTGACTTTTTGATCAATCTTTATTGATCATTCCTATTAACAGCATTTCCCAGAGATTTCTTTTCAATGATATGCTATCTTTGCATATTTTGATATCTCGTAACATCAGTGATATTCAGAATCTTATTCCCTCAGTATGCTATTAACCTAATAGGCTTGCATAAATATCTAGATGGTTTTTCTTGGTTAATCATCAGACTTTAAGTCTGTTTCAGTTTAGCAGATTCGTGGCAGCAGACTCGTGGTCTGATCAGCTGATTTTTAAGCTTAATTTTATTTCAGCAGACTCTTAGTCTGATCAACAAACTTTTATGTTTAATTTAATTCAGCAGACTCTTGGTCTGATCAGCAGACTTTAAGTCTGATTCGGTTCAGCAGACTCTTAGGTTTCACTTAACCTTAATAGAGTTTTATAGTAATTTTATATTATATTTACATATGATGTTTAATATGGCACGCCTTGGCCTAATAGAGATAGTTCATCTAACAGGATGAATCTGTCAGATGATAAATCAAATCAGCATGTTATCGGTTTTGAATGTCAGTTTCAATTTCGATTGAGCATTTTTGTGTATTGACAAGATTTGTATGCTAATATCTTATTTAGAACAGAGGGAATTAAATACCCTTTCTCAGTTTACAAAACTTATCGTTTTTAGAACGATTTACAACTAATGTCCCGAAATTAACTATGTTATTCATTGTCAGATACTTATGATTTCTTCTGACATTAGTGTCAGTCTTGGTTAACTTTTCTTTTTGGGAAATTTGTTTTGAAGTGGCCCGTTTCTCCACATATGAAACATACTCCTTGTTTCTTCCTGCATTCTTGCATCATGTGTCATTCTCTATTGCAGTATGCACACTTATCTATACTAGGACTAAACTCGAAAAATAATTTTAAAAATTAACAAATTTAAAACAAAAAAAACTGACAAAACACGAACATTGCAACGGTAAGTTGACACACATTCGGTCAGTATCGATTAGGTTCGTTATCGTACCAGAATAAACATAGAAAATAATTTTATTATTGGCTAGGTTTTTTACGATACGATACGATACTGAAACTAAATATAAACTTAATTTCCTAAACTTATTATACATAAAACCAAAAAAAGAAAAAGAAAAATAAAAGAAAAGAAAAACTTTCCAAAAAAGAATAAACTAAATATAAACTTAATATATTTCTAAAATTATTATACATAAAACAAAATAAAAGAAAAAAAAACTTTTCAAAAAAGAATATAAATTCAAAGATAGCCCACCACCCTCAAAATTAAAACAACAAACAGAGAGAGGGCTGGGGGATGGATTCAAACCCGGGCAGATCTGTTGAAACCAAAGAAGTTGGGTGATTCCTAACTTGCTATAACCAACAGATATGTTCAAAGAATGAAACCAAAAACATAAATAATAAACCAGAGGATTTCTAAAAAGAAGTTGTGACACCAACATTCAATATTTATCTATATATATAATATATAATAATAATATTTCCCAGCTGTTCAAAAAAAGAATTTCGCATGACCCGGGTTCGAAACCCGGGTCTTTCATGTGTTAACCCATGTGTTTAGCCAGTTGGTCTGTGTGATACATTCGTTATAGGTTCAATATATATATATTTATATATATTTCAGGTTCTTCTTCTTCAAGAAGAACCCTAGATTTGCAATTGAGTAATTCATCCCATGTTCGTTCAAATTAGTTTAGGGTTACTGTTTGTTGATTCAACGCCATTATAATGCATATATCAATTACCTTTTAACGTTTTGATTTGTCAGAGAACAAGGGTCGCCAGAAAATTTAATAAAGTCTCCCAATTACAGATAACTCGGTGTATTAGAGGGAGGTTAGAGAGAATGAGCAAGTTGTGTCGAGTAAGGGTCCTATTTATACTAGTTAAGGGAGCGTCTACGCGTTAAATGCTTGATTTGATTTTCTGTAATTTCCGGTAAGATTCGCGGGTTTGATTAACGCGTTTTAGGATGTTATAACGCAATTAAATAGTTAGTTATTGATTATTGACGGAGAATCGTTTTTATATACTTAATTTGCTTAAAAAACTGTTTTAAGGGGTGTTTGGGGTTCGCCGGCGCCGCCACTCTGGCGGCCGGACCCGTCGCTCGGAAAAACGTGGGGAAGGGACGGGGGAGGGTTGGGTTTGTTTATTTTATTATTATAATTTAAATAATATTTACACTTTGGCCCCTAAAGTATCATAAACCTTTTAAATGTAACTCAAGTTCCTTTAAGTTAATATAAGTATTATAGTTTTTCACTTTTAACCTTAAACTTTATAGTTAAAATATATAGCATTTGGTTTTTGGATTGTTCAGGCGTTTAACCCGCACTGCTCGATTAATGTTTAAGACTCGAAAACTATAAATAATAACATCGAACGTTGAATATTAAACGTCGGGAACACTTTAATAAATGAACAATAATACATCGAAACAACCCATCGGGTCGGGTTTACAAATACAAATACGAATCAAAATTTGACAAATGTCAAAATGTGGAATCGACAATATGTAGATTGTGAGGGGAGCATGAGGAAACAAGTGAGCAACTCCTTACGTCTTGCTTTGTCGCCTTTGTGGTTTGGCAAGGAATTTGCCATTTACCTTCTATATATGCTTTCTTGGTGATCAATCTCCTCAAAGTTCATGAAACGAGTTATTTGTGTTGGACTCGGTATGCCCAAGACGCATATTATAATTGATGTGGCTAGCATGTTATGATCCAAGTCGGGTCATACCCAATAACAAGCTAGACAAACACCAATAATATTTGTTTATATATGATATGATCATAACAAATGAATATTATCACTTGAGTTATTTGGAAAGGGGTTTCTAAATAAAATGTACTTGTGAAAAATAAATCATATGGATGATTTATACTTTGAGAAAGAGCATTCCATATTGTTGCTTAAAGGGGTTAAATAACAATATGTTAAGCATGTTACCTATAATATGTTATTGTTGTGTATAACACAATGTATGTGTGTATGACACAATACAAGTTATTTAACACAATGCAATACATAAATAGAAAGTTTAAATAATAAAAATAAGAAAGGAAGGAGGGTGTCCCCCCCCCCCCCCTCACACTTTTCTCTTATTTTATTATTATTTTAAACTTAGTGGAGACATGCAAGGAAGATAATTGGTAGCCTTGGGTGGTGCCTTTCATAACTCTTTCATCTCTCTCTCACACAAAACACAAGTAACAAAACACAAGAGGAAAAATCCTCTCAACTCTTCCTCTCTTCTCTCTTGTATTCGGCCAAGATCAAAGGCAAGGAAGAGGAGTTTTCAAGTGAAAATCCTAGCTAGAAGTGGTGTATTGTCGGGGCTTGGGGTATGCAAGCTTGAGGACCTTCCCTTTGAAGTTCTTGCCCTTCCATCATCTCCTTCTTCACCCGGATTTGTCATCTTGAAAGGTAGTCTTGACATGCATGGACTTATAGTGACATGAATGTGTTTGATAGTATGTATTTCGTATTTGGATCTGGGTTTGGGTTTTGCATGTATAAAATTGGTTTTATACACTATAAACTAACAAGATTTAAAACTATTTCCGCTGTGTTTTCATAAAAATTGGGATTTTATGACTTTGATAATCTTATTAAAACCCAACAATGGCATCAAGAGCCGCTTATACGGATGCATGCTTCATTAGACCCAAAAATTTTCAGGTTTATGGTGGGGTTTAATATATGGCCGGAAATTTTGGGGGTTTTGGTTACCCCATGGTTTTCCAAGGTTATACTTTACATGCATGTGGTAATCTTGAAAAACTAAGTCATTTGGATAATTGATTGTGTTGTTTGGACAAAACCCGGAACTTTCGGTTTTGTCAAGTTTGGCCGAAAGTTTCAAGGGGTTAAGGGGAACCATTTGGGTCTTGTGTTATTGCATATTTGGATATGTAATAAATGTTCATAACCTAGCCATGGCCTTGTGTTTGGTTGAATGTTTGTGTTGTTATGTTTGTTCATTCAAAGTGGTTGTTTGTTCATTCAATATGGTTGTAATATTTATTTGGGTTTGTAATCTATTTATTCTTTCAATTGGTTTGTAATAATAAGTAGATTAGATGCATTTCTTTTACTAGAGAAAAATGTATTAGGATATATTTTTGTAAAGGAAGATGCAAGGAAGGAGGCCCAAATAAAATGAAGGAGACCACAACACGGGGGTGAACACTTGGAGCATTTGGATGCGGGATCAAGTGGGAGTTCACCGACACAAGCTCATGTCCTTTTTGACGCACTTGTCTTTGGTCAACAAGTGTGGTCAACATTAGGAGGCTATGGTTATGAACTTGTGGTTGTGTATGTTTTATGCTTGCATGGTTGATTTACTTTTGTTTGTGTTATTGCAATGTGGTTTGCTAAACAACTTAAAATCAACAACTAGCATAAAATTGGTTCCTTAGAAATCGTTAGGTAATAAAAATTGGTTTTATTAAAGGCTAATGATTTCATAATAAAATGGGTTTTATTAACAGGAACTTTGAAAATGGGTTTTTCAACTAAGTACCATACATTTGAATGCATGTAAATGAAAGGTACATAAAAGGTTTTCCAATCTAGAGTTTAGAAAACGAAAATCCCTTTTATAAAATAAGTTGAACACCATCCTTTTATACGATACTCGAATCACTTGGGAACTCAAAGTGGGATAAAGGTCACCTAACCACATTAGAGGAAACTTGTGGGTTTGCCATATTTGTGGGATAAAGGTCATCTAACCACTTGTATGTGTAAACTCACATGTGTGTATAAGTAGGACGACTTAAATTGGAAACCATGTGAATAGGGTCACCGAAGCATGGCGCACAATGGTGTTGATGGTATTAAACATGTCGACTAAACATAAGATGTTTAACCGATCCCATAAAACTAGAAGTTGCAAAGGGTTACAATCGTCAAACGTTGACTACCTTGTTAATTTAAATAGTAGGATAAAGGTCACCTAACTACTATTTGAATGTAACGTTGGGTTCTAGATTTTAATCATTAATTGTCTTGGAGACATAAAGGGTATTAAAGATTAAAATAATTGATATCGAAAATACTAAAATTGACCTTTGTTATGTTTGTAGATGGCCGCAATCAACAATCCACCTAACGTTATTATTCCACCCGTAAACAACCTATCACTAAGATCTATTCTCGACAAGTATCGTTTAAACTATACCAACTTTATGGATTGGTATCGAAACTTGACAATCGTTCTCAAGCAAGAAAAGAAATACTACGTATAGAGGATCCTATTCCCGATGAACCTAGCATTGACGATGCCGAAGACAATAACAATTGGGTTAAGCACAATGAGGATTCGGTGCAAGTTTCTTGCCTTATGTTGGGAACTATGATTCCAGAGATTCAAAAGGAATTTGAACTTCATGGGGCATACGACATGATCACCCAACTTAAGGAAATGTTCCTTACACAAGCTAGGGTGGAACACTTCGAAATGGTTCGAGCGCTTCATGCATGTTGTATGGAGGAAACCCAATCGATCTCGTCTTATGTACTTAAGATGAAAAACCACAGTTTGATCGTCTCGAGCGCCTTAATTGTCGCGTCTCAAACGAGTTAGCCACGGATTTGATCCTAAATGGATTAACTACAAAGTTTGAGACATTTGTTATGAATTATATCATGAATGGGTGGGACAAGAGCATTGGTGAGCTTTACACAATGCTCAAAACGGCCGAGACGGGAATGAGTAAAAAGGTTTTGCCCGTTCTCACGATCAATGAGGGAGGCAATAGGAAGAGGCATCACCCGGAACCTAAGGCAAAGGTTGCCAAAGGTAAGGGACAAGTCAAGGGCAAGTTCAAGGGAAAGGAAAAAGTGGAACCACCCAAACCGAAGAAGCTAAAGGTTAGCTCGGAGGATCCATGTTTTGGATGTGGGGAGATTGGGCATTGGATGAGGGATTGTCCAACCCGTCTCAAAGAGTTGAAATCTAAGAGAGATGCGGGGCAATCCTCGAGTACAACTTTTATGATTCATATTGATCTTAATCTTATTTCCTCTAACACATGGGTATTGGATATCGGATGTGCAACTCATATTTGCAATTTATTGCAGGGGTTCAAGGGAAATGAAGGATACAAGAAAGGAGATATTGGTCTCTTCATGGGCAACGGAGCAAAGGTTGTTTTCAAAGCCCGAGGAGACTACACATTGAAACTTCCAAATGGTTTGGAAGTTATTTTGAAAGATGTTTTATATGCTCCTAGTTTGACTAGGAATATTATCTCCGTTTCTTTGTTAAGACAATGTGGTTTTGATTTAATGTTTGTGGACGATGGAATTTTTGTTTTCATGAATAATGTCTTTTATTTTAAAGCAATGCCGTCTAATGACATTTATGAATTAGTTCATGATAACACATCCTTTGATAACATGTTGTACCAATTAAGCACCAAAAGACTCAAAATGGATTTGAGTAAGACATATCTTTGGCATTGTCGCCTTGGTCATATAAACAAAGATCACATACATACACTTCAAAAGAATGGTCTTTTGGAATCAAATGAAGATGATTCATTTGATAAGTGTGAGTCTTGTTTACTTGGAAAGATGACCGAGGACCCCTTTAGTGAAACAAATGAAGGGGCAAAAGACTTATTGGGTATCATACATTTGGATGTATGTGGTCCTTTTAAGACAATGACAAGGAATGGTGAAAGATACTTCATTACCTTTATCGACGATTATAGTCGTTATGGGTATGTGTACTTGTTAAGACACAAAGATGAAGCTTTTGAAAAGTTCAAAATCTTCCAAAATGAAGTACAAAATCAACTCGATAAAACCATCAATGTACTTCGTTCGGATGAGGAGGTGAATACCTAAGTGATGCTTTCCGAGATCATCTTAGGAGTTGTGGGATCATCTCACAACTTACTCCACCCAGAACACCACAACATAATGGTGTGTCTGAATGGAGGAATCAAACTCTATTGGATATGGTTCGATCTATGATGGCTAGAAGCACATTGCCTCTACCATTTTGGGGTTTCGCTTTGCTCTCCGCGGCCCGTATTCTAAATATGGCCCCAACCAAGAAAGTGGACAAGACACCTTTTGAGATATGGCATGGAAGGGCTCCATCACTATTATATTTAAAGGTATGGGGTTGTGAGGCTTATGTCAAGAACAACACCCAAAACAAACTTGAAAATAGATCCACTAAGTGTATCTTTGTAGGATATCCCAAGGACTCCATGGGATATTATTTCTACAATCCAACCGAGCAAAAGGTGTTCGTTGCTCGAAAGGCCGAATTCATGGAAACTAAGTTCCTTATAGAAGGTACTAGTATAACGGTGGAACTCGAGGAGGATCGAGAACCACAAACCGATACACGTTTGGTTGATACTAGCAATCAACAAGAGGTTGTTGAAGATGATCAAATGGTTGATCAAGACACACAAAACGTTCGCAAATCCGGTAGGATTATTCATCCACCCGAAAGATATGGATTTTTCATGGATGGATGCTATATGGTAGATTCGGATGAACCCACCACATACCATGATGCAATGTCACAATCCGATTGTGACAAATGGCTTGAAGCCATGAAAGTTGAGATGCAATCCATGCATGACAACCAAATATGGGATTTGGTTGTATCACGTCTTAATTCCAAACCGGTTGGAAGTAAGTGGGTTTTCAAGAAGAAAACCGATATGCATGGAAACTTGGATACTTATAAAGCAAGACTTGTAGCAAAAGGTTTCACTCAAATTCAAGGGGTTGACTATGATGAAACTTTTTCTCCCGTAGCAATGCTAAATTCAATTAGGATATTGTTTGCCATAGCCGCACATTATGACTATGAGATATGGCAAATGGATGTCAAAACCGCTTTTCTAAATGGGCATCTTGAAGAAGATGTCTACATGGTTCAACCCGAAGGTTTTGTCGATCCATAACATCCTAATAAAGTATGCAAGTTAAAGAAATCAATCTATGGATTGAAATAAGCATCTAGAAGTTGGAATCACAATTTTGATGAAGAAGTTAAGAAATTTGGGTTCATCATGAATGGTGATGAATCTTGTGTGTATAAGAAAGCTAGTGGGAGCATCATTACCTTCTTAGTATTGTATGTTGATGACATACTACTATTTGGTAATGACATTCCAACCATGGAGGGTGTAAAAGCATGGCTTGGAAGTTGTTTTTCTATCAAGGATCTTGGTGAAGCTGCCTATATTTTGGGAATAAAGATCTATAAGGATAGATCAAGGTGGTTGATAGGTTTAAACCAAAGTGCATACATTGACAAAATCTTGAAAAGGTTCAAGATGGAGAACTCTAAGAAAGGTTTGGTACCTATTCAAAAAGGAACGATATTGAGTGCATCTCAATGTCCAAGCTCGAAGGATGAGCAGGATAGAATGAATGGGATCCCATACGCATCGGCTATTGGATCCATCATGTATGCAATGGTATGCACTAGACCGGATGTATCATGCGCTTTAAGCATGACAAGTAGATTCCAACATAATCTGGGAAGTAACCATTGGATGGCGGTTAAGAGTATATTGAAATTCCCTTAGAAGGACTAAGGACATGTTTTTAATGTACGGTTCGGGTGAGGAGGAACTCGTTGTAAAGGGTTACACGGATGCGAGTTTCCAAACCGATCAAGATGATTCTCGATCACAATCGAGATATGTTTTCATTATGAATGGTGGGGCAGTTTCTTGGAAGAGCTCAAAACAAGGTGTGGTAGCTTTGTCCACCACGGAATCGGAATACATCACCGCCTCATTGGCAGCTCAAGAAGCTGCGTGGATTAGAAAATTCATTGACGACCTAGGGGTGGTCCGTATCATTCTGGACCCTCTAGAGATCTTTTGTGACAATGAAGGTGCGATTGCTCAAATCAAGGAACCACGTGCACATCAAAAGATGAGGCACATTGAGCAGAGGTTCGACTACATAAGGGATGAAGTTGAAAAGGGAAAGATATGTATTCGCAAAGTTCACACCGATCAAAGCATTGCGGATCCACTCACGAAGCTCCTTGAAAGGCCAAAGCATGAGGGTCATACTTGTGCCTTAGGACTTCGATATTCTAGTGATTGGTTATGATCGAATTTTGTATTTGGATATCGGAACAATTGTTATTTTGACTCATTCATATGATTATGGTTTATGATTATGACATTTTAAGTTATGTTCCATTTTAGCATGTTTAAATCCGTGAATAAGTTACTTATTCTAAATGTCCGTCGTCGCTCATATTTGTGGGAACAAATATTAATGTATGACTATTATGAACTTGGATTGGTGGATATTCATGGGATATGAATATAGAGCAAGGGTTGCTGCCAAGGTTCATAGATATTTATGGGATATAAATATTGGACTGACCCGCTCTCAAATGTTACTACATGGAATCCTTGTGATTGATCATAAGTAAATTTAAGTAAAGGCGAATATCATAGTATCCTCCGACCTGAGATACATATTGGGTCTTGATATTCACCGAATATTGTACTTTGACTTAGTTCTTCGCTGCTCTGAAATATGACAGTACATAAGGCTAAGATCAGGTATGGTACAAGGTGATTGTGAGAGACGTATGTATTCAAGAGGGGATTTGTCCCTCTTATTCGTTGAGAGTGAGATGTCTAAGGCCTGCTAAGTTAAATCAACAGAGAATGATCACTCTGTGTATGTGGATTTGACTGACATCTGAGGCAAAAGGATAAATGATAGATGTACCTAAATTATTTCAAGTAAGGGACTTTAAGGGGATGATGTTATTGAATGGCGCTTCATTATGCGTATTAGGGGTAGTAAACCGTAGTTAGGCGGTATTTGCTACTTGCATCAATCTTCTATGTATCTTGTGCAAGTGGGAGATTTTTGGACTCGGTATGCCCAAGACACATATTATAATTGATGTGGCTAGCATGTCATGATCCAAGTCGGGTCATACCCAATAACAAGCTAGACAAACACCAATAATATTTGTTATATATGATATGACCATAACAAATGAATATTATCACTTGAGTTATTTGGAAAGGGGTTTCTAAATAAAATATATTTGTGAAATAAATAAATCATATGGATGATTTATACTTTGAGAAAGAACATTCCATATTTTTGTTTAAAGGGGTTAAATAACAATATGTTAAGCATGTTATCTATAATATGTTATTGTTGTGTAAAACACAATGTATGTGTGTATGACACAATACAAGTTATTTAACACAATGCAATACATAAATAGAAAGTTTAAATAATAAAAATAAGAAAGGAAGGAGGGTGTCCCCCCCCCCTCACACTTTTCTTTTATTTTATTATTATTTTAAACTTAGTGGAGACATGCAAGGAAGATGATTGGTAGCCTTGGGTGGTGCTTTTCATAACTCTTTCATCTCTCTCTCACACAAAACACAAGTAACAAAACACAAGAGGAAAAATCCTCTCAACTCTTCCTCTCTTCTCTCTTGTATTTGGCCAAGATCAAAGGCAAGGAAGAGGAGTTTTCAAGTGAAAATCCTAGCTAGAAGTGGTGTATTGTCGGAGGCTTGGGGTATGCAAGCTTGAGGACCTTCCCTTTAAAGTTCTTGCCCTTCCATCATCTCCTTCTTCACCCGGATTTGTCATCTTGAAAGGTAGTCCTGACATGCATGGACTTATAGTGACATGCATGTGTTTGATAGTATGTAGTTCGTATTTGGATCCGGGTTTGGGTTTTGCATGTATAAAATTGGTTTTATACACTATAAACTAACAAGATTTAAAACTATTTCTGCTGTGTTTTCATAAAAATTGGGATTTTATGACTTTGATAATCTTGTTAAAACCCAACAATTTGGGCCATCACAAAAGTAAGGTGTTATGTAGTATTATTCTAGCCATTTGTTGGTATTTGGAAGGAAAGAAATGATCTCATTTCTCCAACAAACCAGTTTGATTATCTAAAATAATGGAGGGTATAAGATCGTTTGGTTATCTATGGATCAAGAATCGTTCTCCCCTCAAAAGCATTAGATGGATCGATTGGTGTAATTTTATACTGTAATCATTCTTGGTCGTGTTCTGGTTTCTAGCATCTCGCTGGTTGGTTTAATGAAATTCACCTCCCCTCCCCCCAAAAGGCAACTTGACAAGGTTGTGTGTTTAAGATATTAGTCTTTATACGCGTTAGCAAACTCACTCATATAACCTTTTTTCTCAATCATTGTTCTTTATTCGCTACAAACCTTGAATCATAATCAATGTAGTACAAAGAAGAAAAGGATGCGCATGAAGTGGATCAGTCTTTTTTTTTTATATTTTGAGTTATTTAGAACATGTTAAAGTTTTGAAAATAAGAGGTCCTAAACAAACAACTTTTTAAAGTCCGACCATAAGTGTTATTTGTATTTAACCAAATAGACCTTTTATGTCATTAAACATTTATTTATTTACTTTCTTAATTTATTGACGTTTTTTTACATATTTGTTATACTAAATGATGTAGTTTTAATAAATACATTTGTGTTTCTTTCATAAATTTCAACATGTATTCTATTATTTTATTAAAAAAACATGATAAGTGCAAACCTTTTTTCTTTAAATTAGAATTTAATAATCCAAACTATTAACCGGTCATTATTAATCCCAACTAACAATGTGGCTAGTAATATTCCCAACATTCAGTTTTGTTACCAACAGTAATCCTAGTCTAACGAATCATTAACTCCGTTAGTTATTTTGATCATTTCTACCAAGTGTACAATACATTAATGCATGATGTACAAATTTTATAAAACCTAACTTAAAATAGGTTTCTAACATTAAATAAAAGAGGTTTGTTGTCTTGTTTGGTCTTCTTCTTCATAAAACAAAATCAACGGTACGACCACGCATCCCATTGCCGCCACCACCTACAACCACCATCATCTCCGTCCAAGCACCACCCCTGACTTCATTATCACACACACTCTCTCTAGTCTCTACTGTAACATCCCCAAAATTTCGGTTCAAATTGATAAATTTATAAATATGAAGGACCAAAAATATTCATAAGATAAGTAATGGGGAAATGAGGTAGGCATCTCATGTTCAGAAATAAGAAACTTCATCCCACATGAAAAGAGGGAAAAAATAGAAGCAACCCACATGGGTATAAACGGGAAAGAAAACTCCCCCCCCCCCCCCCCCCACATTAGAAAATTATAAAACTTAGAAGCTCTTTATAAGAAATAAAGTTTCTATAGTAATATTCTTATGTGGCTAACCACTCTTCAGTAGTCCTAGCCGAGGGTGCGAAGCACCCGACGGGCACGGGCTCGGGTGATGGGCATAACATGGCGCTTTGATGGTGCACTTCGCACCCTCGTATCGCCGCAAGCCGCTTGAGAGCCACCTTAGTATTTTTGGATGATGGAAGTTATATCAAAACGTGACGAGCTACCAAAGTCTAGGGACTAAAAATAAAAAAATTAATTTTCAATTCCTTCGCGCGACACGAAGGAATCACTTGCTTCAGCTTCACGCTACGCGAAGTAATAATTAACTAAACGTACCATTGAATGACACGTGGCAACACATAATAGGACACGTGTCACCACGTGGTGACACGTGGCATGTCTAGTTGTCAACTCACCAGACCTAGACCTATTGGTCTACTTCGCGCGATGCGAAAGAATACTTTACGCTACGTGAAGGTCAAAGATGTTCAAAGGCGGTTAATTGGTCCTTTGCGCTACGCGAACAGACAATATGAAATTTCTTCACGCTACGCGAAGCAACAACTTTTTGGCCTATAAATAGGCAACTATGGGATGAAACCCCATTCACTCGTCACACCTTATACACTCACATTACCTTGAAATACGTGCCACAACCCCTACATCCCAAAGGTGTTCGTTGTCTCGAAGTGCGTACAAGAAACATAACCTCTGTCGGTTTATTCTCTCGATTATGTGCATAAAGTTGCGATTCGTATGGCGTTTAGTGTGGTATGTTTTGGCATAGTAGGTTTTGTGCCCTTTCCGAACTCTCTAGGTAAGAAACGGGGTCCCGCGGCTGATTGGGATTTGTGCGCATTGCTTATCCTTAGGTTTCAATAACCTTGGTGTCAAGAGTTCGGAAAACAAGCACGCCCCCTATAGTTACTACATACCCGCCACGTAAAACCGTCTTTAAGAAGAAGAAATGTCGGAAAACCAAAATAAAATCGTTTGAAAATGATTTGAAAATCCTTGTTTTAGGCCTAAGTGTTGGACTTGTGTGTGTGCTTGTGTACATGAGGCGTAAATGAAATCAGCAATAATATAATCATAAGTGTATTTGAACAATCAAGTAAAGGCCCTCATAATTTCTAACCATGCAACCTAAACAAATAAGCTATAACTAACTAGAGCATTACGTCTAATACCCTATCTTATAATCACGGCTCTGATACCAATCTGTAACACCCTGGCTTAAGCGGAAACGCCCGAGTGTGACTTACAGATAGTTCAAACACACGTGACATTATTTTATTATGTGAAAATATTATCATTAATTTATTTAATATCTCAAGCAACAAGTTTGATCAATGAAATACATTCAAACAAAGGAAAATAAATATAATAACTGGTTGTTTATTTTTGATAACTTAGGTCTAGCATCTTCGTCACTTCAATCTCTAATAATAGTACATGTAGCATGAATAAAAAATAAACGGTTAACTACAAGTAGTTGGTGAGAATCACATAGTTTTAATACATACATAAAAACCTTACAATTCTATGAACATGTGTAGCAACGTAGGTAAGGTCCTTTCCAATTGGTAACAACCAATGTGCTAGGGTAATCACACAATGCACGCAAGGTCCTTTGCAGATGATAACAACCAACGTACTCGAGTGATAGCACAACGCACGCAAGGTCCTTTCCAAATGGTAAAAACCAACGTACTCTGATAATAGCACAACACACATAAGCAAATGAACACACAAGTCCATAATACGAATTGTAGTTTTGTAAATTAGCAAGTAAGTAAGCATTTGAATACGATATACATGCTACCCCCAAAAGTATAAAAGCGTTAAAAAGAGGGCGTGAGAAACTTACCTTAAAATTAAAGATCAACTTGAAATAAAAATCGAAAGCGCGTTTAACGAAACCAAAGCAAATGAACTTCACGAACTATAACTAAAAATAAATACGAAAATTAAAAGACTAACTAAGATGATTAATAGAGTTAATTATTGTATAATTTTATTGGGAATAATTATCATTTTATATTATTTTAAGACATGGGTTATCTTAATATTATTTTTTAAGCTTAACGGAATTTTAATGGCTTATGCTGTTTTAATATTATTTGATTAATAACTTAACGTAAATGTGAAAAATATGATATTTACACGGCACGGGTTAACGTTTGCGAGTTAAAACTAAATTTAATGGTTTAACGCAATAAGTGTTTAATAATTAAAGTTATCGAGTCAATATTAACGAACGAATTAAAAAATAGTGGGTTAACGAGTTTGGAAGTTGATTTTGTATAGAAAATGGTGAAATATAATTTATATTTATTTTATAAAAATCTTATTTGGTTTAAAATAATTTTAATTGGTTTATTATGATTTTTAAATAATTAATTTGATTTTTATATAATAAATAAATGGTTAAAAAATAATAATAACAAAATTGCTTTGATCCGAGTTCGAACTCGGGTCTGTGTTTTACTAGCAAACATGTCTAACCACCAGACCAAAATGCAAATTTCAATGTGAACCAGAAACAAAAATATAAATATTATATTAACATGTTTATCATCCTCCCTCATAAACCCTAGATTTCAATTCCCTTAAAACATCCCATTTTTGTTCATATTAGGTTAGGGGTTTTGATTAACAGAATAAAATGATTCATAACCATATCTGAATTACCTGATGCCGGAAAAGTGGTGAACGAAAGAGTGGCCGTAGCAATAATTGACGGCTTAATTCTTGATTATTGAGTGTTTGGCTGATGATTTTGAGGTTGGGCAAGTTTAGACGGATCTTGTAGACCTATTCATACTACCAATTTGAAAGTACGATGATTAATTGTTCGTAATTGGATTTTAATATAGCTCGATGGTTTTCTGGTAAGTTATGGATTCAATACGCGTTTTAAACATTGTTATTACGAGTTATAATCATTGAACGTTGGTTGCCGTTAGTAGTAAAGAACGTTACAAGACGTTAATTGGATTAATTGTGCGTTTTAGGGGTCTAATTACATCGCCGGATATGCTTGAAGTTCGACGAAGCTTCGCCAGATAATTGGGTCACCAGAAAAACGTATAAGAGAGGGTGGGGGGGGGGGGGGCTGGGTTGGATTATTTTAATATAATAATATTATTTTGAATTTAATGTTACACTTTAAGCCCCTGTTCTTTCATAATAGATTAAAATAGAAATTAAAATGTAATTTACCAATTGTACCTTGATCTTTGAGATATTATATAAATGAAGTAAATTTATAAACTTGGATAGTTTTGAATTATACCCGATTAGATTGCGAATCGTTAAAACTCGGAGTTTTAATAATTGATCAAAAGTACTATAAAACGAACTAACAACGATCGTAAATTGTCGGGAATATAATACTAATGACGAACGAGAAACAAAACTATATCGAAACGACCAAACGGGTCAGTTTAACGAATTCAAATATGTAAGCAATGACGAATAAATACATGCAATGAAAACTAATATTGTAATATATATATATATATATATATATATATCCCCCTATATAATATATAATAAAAGAGAATAAATTAAACCATGTGTCATTCATATAAAGCCTTTGCACACGTGTCATGTTTAGAGGTCACTTGCTTACATAGAGAGTGTCCACATCTACTGCTACAAAGCTTCCTGTGTAAGCTTTCTAAACTCACCTTTATTTCCATTAGGTCCAATCTCAGGATTCAAATTTTGAAACAAAATCTGATATTTCCTTCTCTCTCTTCAGGCGTCTGGATCGACATCTCCTTCCCAACAAGAACCCTAGATCACTCCACAGATCTGATAGGATTTTCGTCTCCAAGGTTCCATGGGAAGATGACAACCGGTGAATCTACCTAAAATCTAATTCTTTCTTGTGAGTGTATTTGGTTATCATGTGTTTTTTTTAATGCAAGTTAGATACAAGATGTCTTTTTCTACATTAATCTGATAATAGATTCCTTGTCTATGTGAAGTAATATGTAAAAAGCTTACTTCTTATATGATTTGGGCTTAAAAGGAAGTTGTGATTGATCAAAACCATTGAGCTCTATCACAGACAAACTAACAAATCTCTTCTCTGATTTTCCTTCCTCCCAATCCACATTCTTCATTCTCTATCTCCTACCTGATTGATGCAGGTATTGTTTGTTGGTTTCATATCTGGTTACTAGATAGCTGTGATCTGCTCATATGCATCGCCTTTCATTATATACATGTTGTATGTCATATCAATTTTATGGTGTATTTAATTTTGATGTCCGTTTGAGATACTAGATCTATTTAGTTTATAAATTGAGTAGTTTTACTAAACTCTTAGCTGATCATAGTTCATGCTTTTGGTATTCTAAATTGGATTCGTGGATGTACAAAAAGAAGGGATTAACAAATTTTTTGGTTATGAATTATTCGTGGTATGACCTTACAAAATAATACCTTTTTAACAAATCAACTAACTAAACATGTACGCTTTCTCAACAATGCCAAGTCACAATTTACTTCTTGGTCATGAAATAATTTAGTACATTGAAAAATATTTATTTTATATCTTTTTCATATGTCACGTAATGTAAGTCTTGGTAAAGTAACTTTTTCATTTTTGATATTATTTTATTGCGAACTTGTATGTCAATATGCTATTACAATTTAATATTTATGAGTCATGTTTTAATAATTACAGTGTTATTTTTTTTTCAACTTTATACAAATTTTGAAGCCTAAGAAACTAACTTAAAAGAAACATTCTCCCAGCACGTGTACTTTTTGTTTCAAATAAAGAAGATGACTAACGTAAACTATGCATTCTTAGTTTAGGTTTATTCCATTTTTTCTTTAAATGTTTTTGATGGTTACAAGTGGATGTGTCAATTAAAAATTTTGACCTGTTTATATCAAATGGGTCGAGGTGGATTGTGTTCTATCTCAGTTGGGTGAAATAAATAAATAAATAATACTAATACGGTGTGGTTAAAATGAGTTAGAAAGTCACTTAAAATTGTATGTCTAAGAGCATTCTCATCCCACCCACTATCTCCAAACCAAAAATTGCACTAAAACTCATTTTAGTTTCTTTCTTCATTTCAATTAAATAATACTTTTTATACCTTTTATCATTACTTTTTCTCTTTCCTTCACTCACAACCACTTTCAAAATATATTAAAAAATTGTAGGGGATGAACAGTAATTTTTCAAATATACAGAAAAATCACTACTTTTTCTAAAATATAAAAACTCTTCACTCACAACACCCTGAATCACTCTCTAAATTATAAAAACACCCTGAATCACTCTCTAAATTATAAAAACACCACTCACATATTATAATGGGTTGGATGAGAATGCTCTAATGTGTAAACTCTCTTAAATCTATATCTATCTATCTATATCTATATACACTATTACAGAAATACAATCTAGCCAATTTTTATTGGTTAATTTTACTACTTTTAAAAATAACTAGAATTCTTAAAATTTCTTTACAATTTAATAATTCAAAATTAAATTAATAATTTACTTTGGAAAGCGTTTCTTTTTCTCTACGCTTTAATCATTTTCCATGTACACTTTAACCTCTCCTCTAAATTGTTGAAGCTTAGTTTTTAAAAGCATTAATATAAACAAAATTCATAACATTTTATAAGCTCCATCATGTTATAAATGTAATACACTCATTTAAACATTAATTCGTTTTGAATCATATGTTTTGTGCTAATCCACTAGGTTCATCAAAACATTCCCAATATCTAGATATATGATGTTGTTCCATTCATTTTGTAGTGTATTCGTTAAGGAAACTTTTAAAGATTTATGATTTGTTTATAATTTTGTAAATTATAAGTGTAAATTAAATTCATCTTTATTTAATGTAATACGCTACTTTTCTATTTTTATAAGTTACCACTTATATAATTTAAATGGTTTAACCAATGTAAGTAGAAAAAAGATTACTTAAGGTTTTAAGTATAGATATAATGGTTCCTTGACACTTTCAATACGGCCATCATGTTTTGAGTAAAAGTGTCAATTTCAACTCATTTACTAATGAACGACCGATTTTGGTAACATGTTGATGGGCCAAAATAAAATATATATTACTATTATTGTTTTTAAATCTGCCAAAATTGGCTTATTCAATTTTAGGTTGGGTTGGGTTGGGTTGGGTTGGGTCATATAGGTTACTTTGGTTACGAGCTTGCTTTGGTTTCATGCACACTTGACAAAATTGAAATCGTCCCATTCATAAGTAAATCAATTAAAAAACTAAAATGTTATCTTATTTCCGTTCCTTTTTTTTTTATTTATTTTTTTTGTAGCATGCTTTTACATGGTATTAGGTTAATCACTTGCGATAACGTCAACATGGAGTTTCGGGGAATTCGACTATTATTTTAATAGAAATATCAAGGTATTAGGTTAAAGTTTTGTTGTAGGTGACGTTACCCGTCCATAATGCATTTTAACGCTTAATGCCGAAATTAAACTTTGGTTGTTTTTGTTAGCCTGTAATAAATAAAAGTATAACATAAGGTGTAATAATGTCACCAACCTAAATCCAATTAAATTATTATGTTTATTTAAGTGAATGTGACGAATACTAACTATTAAAATTTTAAAGTATATTGTTTAATTTTAAAGTATATTGTTTGGATATTTCTATTGAAGGTGTGAATTTTTAGAAATATATTATTTTCTACATATTTTAACACCGCGTTAGTTTACTTTCCTTGGTACAATCGTCAACATTTTTTGGGTCCATTATAAATACTTAGCCAAATCGCCTAAATCCAATTATATTATAATTTCATCAAGTACATGTATCTTTACCTATTAACCAATTTCTAAAAGCTCCGCTAAGTGTTCCAGTCGGTGGAGCGACTAAAAATTTTCAAAGGTTTTCCATGAAAATTTACTTTGATTCTCTATCAACCAATAATGTGGGATCATTAACATGGTTAAAGCTAAATTGTTTATCCAGAAAAGTCTGTGATCGAGTAAATAGCTCTATGAACAAATGGATTGGATCGGGTTGGAAAATGACGCTTTACACCCAATCATTGCGGATAACACTAGTATCATCTGTATTACTGCGTTCCCTTCGTGTAATTCTTCTGAATTTCTAATATTTATGTACTTGCTCATGATCATGGTTTAAATGGATTAATTTTGTTGGAACTTATATAGCGTGTACGTATTATTCGACATGATGCTTCGTATATAACATTTCGGATTTTTCCAAACCCGTATTCGTTTACGTTTAACCCGAACGAAACCATTTTTTAGATCTTTATTATTATTGAAAACCAAATATTTATGAGTATTTAAGTTTATAATATTCACATTATACCCCTCATACTTTAATCAATGTTTAAATCCTTGATTATAACATAAAAAGTTCAATTATTGATCAATACCTAAACTACAAGGACTAAATGTGACAAAAATCAAATACCCCCCTTTTTGTATCCCAGAGCGCCGCGCGGTCAGAGGGCTCTTGGCCGCCGCGCGCCACCGTGGAGGTGCTGTGCAGATCGGTTTCGTCTTAGATCGTTTCCTAGTTCGTTTTTAGTATAAAATCGTGTATTTTAAGCATTTTTGAGTGAATTAAGGGCCAATAAATCATATCATAACTAAAATATAAGTCTAAATCCATAACGTACAGATCAAGATCATATCTTTCAACTTATTTAAGTGATTTTTCCATTAAACTTTATTTACTTGCTTAAACGAGTAAAAAGCTCATAAATAGTTCGTTTTTGTAATCTCTATATAAACAACCTTAATCTCCTGCCATAACACTTTACACAAATCCTATAGGAGCTTTCTCAGCCGTCATTAACCTCTTCCCATCTCGTATCCTTTCGGTTATTGCATATTCGTTGAAGATACAAGACTTGTTCGTTGACTTTGCTTGCTTTAGGACCTTTGACTTCCATTTCTCATCGATTCTTTCACTTTCTGGGTAAATTGTAAACATAGGAATCGTTCATATATATTCCCTAGTCAATAAATTTTAATCAATTTTGATGGTTGAAGGGTGTTGATTGGTCTATTCGTTTAAAACCCGTTAAATGGCAAAATAGTCAACTTGTTTGACTTACCGTTTTCTCATACTTCTGGTCAGATTCAACGTTTGGTCCAGAAGACTTTTATTATCATAATGAAATTTTAAGGCAACCGACCAAAACCCGACTTCCGACTCGTTGTTCAAATTCTGGTCAGTACCAGCTCGCTTAAATCTTAAATATAACATAAGAAGAATTCTAAACGTCCGTTTGGATTGATTCCAGCGGCCATGAGTTTTTTTTTACTTATATTATTATATCTCAAAGTGTAAGGTTCTTATCATTAATCTCGTTCGACGCGTTGTGGACGACTCGCTTAATATTTAGTTCGTTTATCTTAATTATTAATCGCTTGCCTTTAATCTAAGGTGAGTTTTATCATTTCCCTATTCTACTCAGTTTTCTAAAATGTTTTGGGGACATATGCGTATATCATTATATATATATATATATACATATCAAAAAATAGCAAATGTGTAATTGTGTGTGATTAATCAAATATACTTGTTATGTGCTTACTTGTGTATGTGCATTCGTTTGACATATCCCCTTGTGGAGGGTTCTCATTGACCACCGCCTGATTCGCTTGGAAACGGTTTTATTATTATTATTTGCTCATGGTTGATTTACCGACGCCCGATTCGCTTGGCAATGGTTTAATCGACAACTTATTTGCTCATGGTTTGATTTCATTACCACATTTATTACGTTTTGCTTATTTCTCTTATTTTCTATATTAACATTATTTTATTGCAAAACTGGTGATAAACTCACTCAACATGTGTTGTTAACAAACTCTGTTTTCTACACATATGCAGGTTATCTGGTGAATTGAAGAATGAAGTTGGATATTTAGACATGACCATAGGATTTAATGAAGACAAACATCATTTAAACTTATTATATTTATTTACTTGAATTGTTAGTTGTATTTGGATATTGTGTGTATTCATTGAATAAAATAATTAAATAGATATTGTCACTTTTATATTATGATAGTATTTTCGAGTTGTGGACAATCGGATCACGCCCTGGCATTTCCGCCTTAGGTTGGGGTGTGACATCGTGAGGACGACCGGCATGATAAGTTTCAGTTATCTTTTTAACAATATTATTTCTTATGTTAAATCCTTAAGTTCTATATTATGTGGTTGTTTGGGATTCCTTATTTTTACCTCCTTATAACTTATGGAAAAGTCATAAGTTACAACATTTTGACTTATGAAAATTTTTCTCTCACATATTAAGCAAGCCCAAACATCTTTTTAACTTTTTAACAAGCTATAAGTCAATATTACAATATTTATAAGTCAATATTTTGATATTAAGCAAACCCAAACATCTTTTTAACTTTTAGTTCTATGTGTTTGAAGTATTTATTACAATATTTATTTGTGAAATATATACTCACTCCATCCCATTAAAAGTGTCCATGTTTCCTTTTTTGTTTGTCCCATTACAAATGTCCACTTTTAAAATTTATTAGCCAATTTCCAAGTTTACCCTTAAACACACACAACTAACATGAATAAATAACATGGATGGAACAATTTCCAAGGGCATTATTGTCATTTGGTAAGCAAAAAAAGTACTCCATCCGTCCCATTTTAAATGTCCATTTTCCATTTCTGGTTGTCCCAATTTAAATGTCATTTCTATACATATAAATTCAATTTCCAGTTTTGTCCTTACTATTACATACTCACAAGTTCTTTTCATTCTTTGTTTAATTTTTTGATCATGAATACATGAATAAAATGAGGACATTATTGTCATTTTAAAGCTCATAAAATAAAATGATCACATTCTTAATTTGTGTGTTTTGGGTCCCGTGACATATAATATGGGACGGAGGGAGTAATCATTCAATCTACCTTAAACTTTGTGTTTTTCAAACCATGACACTTTTAATGGGACGGATGTAGTATGTTTTTATAGGTTTTTTCATGTTTCAATGATTTTACATTATATTTATTTGTGTATTTAAGTTACGTACGTAATAAATATCATGTTATCATCCCCAAAAATATACTATAAATTATCTTGTCATTTATAATTATATATATTTGTTAGACGATTTCTATATTTCCACCCGTGTCATACACGGGTCAATAGCCTAGTTGTTCCTATTAAAGATCTAGAATCTATATTGTTATTATGGTATGGCAAATTTCTTAAATTAACAATTTACTTGGGCGTCCCTCTTTGTAATTTTACTATTTACGATTTGTTTTTACAATTTATCTAAACGGGTCAAAGTTTGAACTGGTTGTAAACAGATTGGTAGGTTATAAAGGCATTGTAATCGGGTCGTAAATGGGTCAGCGGACTGTAATAAATAGGCTAAATGGGTTAGGGGTAGACCCATGTTGAAAGTCAATGTCTAATGTGTAGACTCTCATAAATTGTTCCCATCAAAGATCTAGAATCTATATTGTTATTATAGTATGGCAAATTTCTTAAATAAACAATTTACTTGGGGGTGGTCCCTCTTTGTAATTTTACTATTTACGATTTTTTTACAATTTATTTAAACGGGTCAAAGTTTGAAATGGTTGTAAACAGATTGGCAGGTTATAAAGGCATTGTAATCGGGTCGTAAATGGGCCAGCGGACTGTATAAATAGACTAAATGGGTTAGGAGGAGACCCATGTTGAAAGTCACTTAATTGTATGTCTAATGTGTAGACTCTCATAAATTGTTCCCATCAAAGATTTAGAATCTAAATTGTTATTATGGTATGGCAAATTTCTTAAATAAACAATTTGCTTGGGCGTGGCCCCTCTTTGTAATTTTACTATTTACGAGTTGTTTTTACAATTGATCTAAATGGGTCAAAGTTTGAACTGGTTGTAAACAGATTGGCAGGTTGTAAAGGCATTGCAATCACGTCGTAAATGGGTCAGCGAACTGTAATACATAGGCTAAATGAGTTAGGGGTAGACCTTATTAAATATCTGTTGTTTTTATTGTATTCTTAAACGAGTTAATTGGTTAAGAATTTCAAGCCGAACACAAACCATTTTACTAAATGGGTTTAATATGTCAAGCCGCACATGACCTAGAAATTAAACTGTACATGATTGTTTTCACGAATTGGAATCGACTCCCTTAACTATTGAAGGTGACTGATTTGTCAGCAGCTGACACAAGGCTATGAAGCCTTGTGGATTTTTTTTTTTTTTTTTATTTTTGCTACTGCAAATTGTAAAGACAAATCGCAAATTCAACTTTGTTTGTCTGCAGGTTGTGTAAAAGGGCAATCTGGGAATATTTGGCGGGCTATATATAATTTGTAAATGCAAATTAAAACAACTTTAAATGTTGCAGTTTTCAACTTTCAAGGCAACAGACTTTCATTCTTTCCCATAAACACACTTTTCAAAGGATCATTCTCTCACCACAAAACAAACCACATCGTCTTCTTCAAGGAAGTTCTTGTTCATCTTCTCCTCCACAGTACACACCACACTCAAGTGCAAGTTTTTATTTAATGTTTTAATTTTTATTTTAAGCTAATATGTGGAGAATACATGTCAACCTACGCTGATCTTCGTTTCCATGATTACAGGTTACTCCGGTTCTGATTCTTTTAGATGGATTCCAATTTCTTTATTTAAACAAAAAAAACATTTTGCCGGTTCACCGGGTTCGATCCGACCACCACCCGTAAAAACCGGCCGGGTTTTTAGAAAACAGGTTGATATCATGAACCGGACCGGTGTTTATAACGGGTTCCTGTCCGACCGGTTGGACTGGCCGGTCCGGTCCAGGTTTCAAAACATTGATACACATATATATATAATCTATATTTTCCATCAGCTTTAGCCTCACCAAACAACTACTTTGTTCAACCTTAGTTTTTTTTTCTTCGTATTTTTAGCGAACCAAATTTAAGATATATTGTATTTATTGTAACATTCGTTATTTTTCAAACCCGAAAACCCGAACCATTTCGAATTTTTTGTTTTTGTTTATATATATATATATATATATCAAGTTCGTTTCACATATTCATTTTGTGCAATTAACAAATTAACTTCCTTGATTTTAAAGCCTTTATTTAATCGAGTTGACGGATAAAATATAAAAATTATCCAAGCTTTATAATTGATATTCCAAGTTTTAATATAATCCAATGTGCAATGTCAATTACGTAATACAATTCAAATTATGTTATAAAGATGTATTGAAAGTTGAGGGACCATTAGTGTAAATTGAGTTTAAAATATAATATTGAGTTAATGTCCATTTTCGTCCCTGTGGTTTGCTGCTTTCACCACTTCAGTCTAAAGTTTGAAATTTTGTCAATTTAGTCCTTATAGTTTTAAACATTAGCCAATTGTGTCCTCTCGTCTGACGGCATCCAACTATGCCGTTAGTTTAAGGGGTATTTTTGTCTTTCTCATGTTTATTTTTAGTTAATGGTCAGTTTCATCCTTGTGGTTTGATACTTTTGCTAGTTCAGTCCAAAGTTTGAAATTTTTTCAATTTTATGTTTAATTAATTATAGTTTTTTTTTTTGTCTCTAGCCCTTAAGAGCATAATCCAAGCCCAAAACCATCAAGTATCGACCAAAACAGGTTTACGTTTACTCTGTCGATAACAATAATCATACCCCCCTCGTATTTAGTTTCAAGACATTTTCTAAACTCTCCCCATGGTGGAATTCATTGGTAAAGTGGTCAAGGTAATTCCCTAAAACCGTATTATACCGATAAAACTAAAGTAGTTTATTTGGTTAATGCATAATAGTTACGGTTTAGAGATTAACATATCGTAGCAACATCTTGGTCGAAATCAACATCAGGAGGTTGAATATCCCGCATTTCTATGTTTGCTCAAGAAATCGATGCACTAGATCGCATGTGTGTTCTTCAAATCGTACTGTTGTTCTTGAATTCTTCCTATCGACTACAATTCTAGGGTTGAATTCGACGAATTCAAGAACAATACCACGATTTAAAGAACACACATGCGATTTAGTGCATCGATTTCTTGAGCAAACATGGAAATGTGGGATATTCGACCTTCTGATGTTGATTTCGACCCAAATGTTTACTACGATATGTTAATCTCTAAACCCTAACTATTATGCATTAATCAAAGAAACGATTTTAGTTTTTTCGGTATAGTTCGGTTTTATGGAATTACCTTGACCACTTTACCAATGAATTCAATCATGGACTGAAGTAGCAAAAAAAAAATAAATAAAATAAAAACTGATTAAATTAAACATAAAATTGACAAATTTCAAATTTTGGACTGAAGTAGCAAAAGTATCAAACCACAGGGACGAAACTGACCATTAACTAAAAATAAACAGGAGAAAGACAAAAATACCCCTAAAACTAACGGCATAGTTGGACGCCGTTAGACAGGGGGACGTAATTGGCTAATGTTTAAAACTATAAGGACTAAATTGATAAAATTTCAAACTTTGGACTGAAGTGGCGAAAGTAGCAAACCACAGGGACAAAAATGGCTATTAACTCTATAATATTAATTCAAAACTTTACCCAGCCTAAGATCCAGCCCCCCCCCCCCCGATCTGTTCTTCGGTTGCGAAGATTCCGACGACGCAGGCTCCGGAAAATCATCCAAATCAACCATACAACTCGTTTGTAACTCAATTAACGTATCATAAACAATATTGACCATAACGAAAATCATAACTTGCGATAATAGCTCCTTATAGCAGTGATTTAGATCCGTATAACCCCCGTAACCGGCCGGCCATATTAAAAAATGCGATAACACGAAATTAAACCAAAACGCTCCAATTACTAGTATAAATAGGTTCCTAATCCATAACTAAAGTCGTCCACAACCATCAATTTATCTAACAAACTCTCTGTAATACGTATTTAATCATCAAAGACTCGTTTTCCGGCCACCGTCGTTCATCATCTTTCAGGCACTATATCGGGTAATCTTTACATGGTTTTTCTTACTTTTTAGCCGTCTATTAAAATCCCTAAACTAGATTTAACGAACATGGCACGGATTGAGAGTATTGAAACCTAGGGTTTGTTAGGTTGAAAATGAACATGAACCTTTACATTTATATTTTTTTTGTTCCTGTATTGTTATCAAATTACCAGATAGGTCCAGTAGTTAAGTTTGAATATTACTAGACAACAGACCCGGGTTCAAACCTGGGTCAATGCATCTCTTCTTGGTATTTTATTAAAACCATTTTACTTATTGTTTTATCAAATAAATTACTTAAAAATCATAATAAATTAAATAAAATTATTTTTAAACTAAATAAAATTTCTGTAAAATATAATTAAATCATTTTCAACCAAAACCCAACTTCCACACTCGTTAAACTATCAAAACTAATTTATGTTTCCATTACTTTAAATTATTAGCTCGTTAACTTTATTCCGTTTAAACCGTTAATATTAGTTCCGTTAACTTAAATTCGTTAGCTTTTAAATCGTTAAACATTAATTCGTTAACTATGAATTCCATCTTGTTAATCTCTATAATACACTAATGATATTGTTTTCGGACAAAGTTTAACCGTTACAACGGACGTTCCATAACCGTTAAAATTCTCATATTAGTTGAAATAATATATTTAAATAATATAAGCTTGAATATTACAATTCTTCTTTGTTAGCGTAGTTCAAGATAAATTTTCTCATTTAAAATCCGTGTCTTGTATTTATTGTAACTTTCATATTAATATTAAGTTATAATATTAAATAATAAACATTATTAAAATGTCGTTAAACTTAAATATAATATTATAATATTTAAATGCCATAAAATGCTTTATCATAATAAAATAACATTAAAATAATGCAATATCCTGTTAACCAAATTATTTAACTCTTACGATCCCGTTGGTTAGATTTTGTTTTTGTTTTAATTATAGTTCATGAAGTTCGGTTGCTTCGGTTTTGTTATTATGTTTTTGGCTTTTATTACAAGTATATCTTCGATTTCGAGGTGAGTTCTTCATAACCCTATTTTAACGCTTTGTAATATTTTAGGGTGTAGCACGTCACAAGTTTTTCTTTCGTTTGTTATGCACTTGTTTACAAACCGATTCACTTATATCGTACATGTTAATATTATTCGTGCATATTGTTTATGATTATACGTGAACTTGCTTGCAACGTGTTTATTGTTTTTATGATGGAAGTTACGCAAACGCATACACATAGTGGGAGGGTCCGACGGGATGTACATGCGCCGTTTAACGTTACGAATACGGTTTTTTACGTAAGGTGGTTCTCATTTCCCCAACTTCTATGGCTTCGGCTATATGAACGGGAGGATGACACTATTTGATTTCATTTACATTATGTTTGAATATTTATTGCATGACGATCGTTGGTCATGCATTTCATATATATTTATATACACAAAAACTTATAAAAACTCACCAACATATGTTGTTGACAAAAATATATTATTTTCAACGTGCTACAGTTTAAATCGATGGCGTGCTAAGGAAAAAGATCATTAGTATAATTTAGGTTATTTAAATAAAGAACCTATTTGTAATTCGTCGAATTGTTTATTAATCCTTTTACTTTTATGAACAAATTGTGTACTTGTTATGCTATGAAATGAAATAAATATAACATTTGTCGTTTTAATAGCGTTACGAGCTTATGAGTGATTTGTATGTTACAACCGGGCATATTCCGCTTAAAGCCGGGGTGTTACATTTATATTGTACATACGTGCAGTTTATATATTTATATATTTTTTTATTATATAGTGATATCTTAACTGTTTCATTTTTTTGGGTATTGCTTTCTATGTTTGGGAATAGGTTCGTGATCGTAACTGCTAATGAAGGATATTCACGGGTTTGATAGTTTACATAACCCAACTCAAAAGGATTAGTTACATGGCACTTTACAAAGAAATTTCTGTTTCAACTCACTTCAAAGGGAAAAGTTAGGAGCCAAAGATAAACTCAGTGTTGAATATTTTAATCACTAAGAAGTTCTTTGATGTGAATATATTGATGCAAAATAAGGAATACGGGTTTGGTTGGTATAACTCCGGATCACACGGGTCGTAGAAAACACCTGGAAATTAATTAATAGCAGATATAGTCGGTCTAGAGTGTTTCATAAATTCTAACCTTTATGTAACTACCACCATTTTTTAAAAAATTAATACAATACCTAAAACAATACGAAGTGTGGTCAAATTAAACTGAAACTGAAGAAAACGTTTTAAACATCCAGGTCGCGTCAACTTGTGATTTCACTTCTCCATGTTATTTAAGCAGTTTTAATTATTTATCTTGACTTTTATATGCGTATTCATTAATCCTGTTATTTCTTTGTTTGTTGTTGGAAATACATAACATAATTGTTTTGTTAGTTCAGATTTGTTGTACCCAACTCTATGAATGGAATGCAAGAAGTTTGCTGTTGGGTTAATGGATTCATAAGAGTATTTGACTCCTTTAAGAAGCTTGTGCGTCTATATTTCAAAAAGTTAAGGCTACCCTTTGGTATTAGAATGGTGAATTTCTCAAGTATATGTGTCTTAACAAAGATAAGTCCATGGTCGGAAACTTCAATATTTGTTGAGTATATTTATTTGTTTTTGTTTTCATAACAAAAATGTCATTTGATAGAATTTACATATAAAAAGTTAAAAGCAAGACTGCATTAAAGTTATTATCCCATATAGTCTTGTTAATCCTTTAAATACAACATTAAATGTTGTATAGAAAGAAGTATTTAGAAGTCTGTAATTGATTATACTATAATTAAGAGTTAATTGGTTACATATTTATTTGATTTTTGAAAATTTCATAGATTATATTTATTAATATATTTTAAAAATAATTTTTCAACTCGTGTGTCACACGGGCATATAAACTAGTGTGTGTGTGTGTGTATATATATATGATGGAGTTACAATAAGAAGTGGAACGTGCCTAAAAAGTGTAAGAAGTAATCTAGTGAGTTAGATTTGATAATCTGATGGTCTAGATGGAATGTGTGTTTTATTTTAATACTTGTTTTATAACACTCTAGAGGCATAATCGTCTAGTGTGTTATATTATATATGAAAACATTATCAATCTATAATGATCATTTTTTAAACCAATTTTAAAACACATCACTAACAACATCACAAGATACATAACAATGTGTTTTAAATAAAAAATAATCAAAATTAAAAAAAAAACATCATATTTTAATCCAAAATTAAAACACAACACCAAGAACAAAAACACATTTTTATTAACAAAAACACATCGATATAAAAAACACAATATATGTGAAAAAAATTTAGAACGAATCATAGCCACCAATCGGAACTTGAAACACAAATTTTGTTTAACAAAATCATGGCTTCATGCGTAGAGCCCTCATAACAAAGAATAAAACAGCCGTCAACTGATGCACTCATAAGTTCACATGTCAGTGACATCTACCAAAATAACCAAAAACTCCACAAATGTTCAAATAGAAGTGTGGTTACAAAAGGCATTCCAACCACCGCCACCAAAGACGACCTAAAACAGCCACCGACAACAATGGTTTACCATCACCTACATCAGCCATTGCTATAAACGGGTCGAAAGCCGCCGGCAATAGCGCCAACAGAAGTCAACGACGAAACCCCAAAAATTAGAATAACAACCCGCCGTCTACAACCACAGAGAAAGTGCGAAGGTCCGCCACCACCATAGACCATCACTGCCGTCTCCTAGGGTTACGAAAACGGAACCTGACAACACTCACAACATCGCTCTCCGTCACCGCCGTCGACTGATGGAAACAACGATGGTCAAATGGTTGTTTGATATCGGGGTAGAGGAACTCGGGATAGCCACCGTCCTCACTGCCATCGCGGAGATTGGGATTCAACGAGTAGGACGGGTGGTTCATGGGTTTTGTTGTCTGATTCTTGTGGATCCAGGGTTTCGGATTGATTAGGCTTTTGATCGGCCATGGAATGGTGAATTCAATTGGGGAAGATTGATTGTGTGTGCCTCTGCTTTCTTTTTTTTATTGTCTTGGGTTAAATGTTAAATGGAGGATTATTAATTATTTATAGGCCGTGTTATATTATTTGTCTATTATTAGTTTAATATAATAATTCCTAACTTAATTCTAAAAATAATAAAATACCTATGGACTATCCTACCCTCCTTTGTTATATTTCATCTAATGGTCCATATTACTTTTTACACTTTTTAGGAAAAAAAGCAACTTCTTATTCTAACCTCTCTCTCTCTCTCTCTATATATATATATATATATAATATTAATAAACAAAACCGAAAAAATTTAAAATAGGTCGGGTTTTCGGGTTTGAAAAGTAAAGAAAGTTACATATTCTGGTCGCACCATTCGAAGCATTGTATGGATAGAAATGTAGAACACCGATATGTTGGTCTGAAACCGGAGATAATCAAATGTCTGGACCTGAGGTAGTCCAAGAAACAACGGATAAAGTATTACAAATCCGTGAACGACTTAAGACGTCAAGAGATCGACAAAAGAATTATGCAGTTTTCGTCGTAAGCCGTTAGAATTTCAAGTAGGCGATAAAGTCTTATTGAAGGTTTCACCGCTGAAAGGTGTGATACGATTCAGTAAGAAAGGAAAATTAAGTCCTCGTTTTGTTGGACCACTTGAAATATTAGAACGAATCGGTACTGTAGCTTATCGCTTACGATTGCCAGAAGAAATGAATGGAATGCATGATGTATTTCATGTTTCTAATTTACGCAAATGTCTGGCTGACGAAACTTTAGCTATGCCTTTAAAGGATGTTGAAATTAATGAAAATCTTAAATTTGTAGAACAACCTCTAGAAGTTGAAGATTTCCAGGTTAAGAAACTTAAACGGCGAAAGCTAAAGTTAGTCAAGATAAGATGGAACTCCCAAAGAGGACCAGAATTTAGGTGGGAGTCAGAATCAAAAATGAGAAAGAAATACCAGCATTTGTTTTAGCGAATATCGAGGACGAGATTCATTTCAAGGCGGGGAGGATGTTACATCCCCAAAATTTTGGTTCAATTTTGATAATATTTATAAAGATGAAGGACCAAAAATATTCATAAATAAGTAATAGGGAAATGAGATAAACATCTCATATTCAAAAATAAAAAACTTCATCCCACATGGAAAGTGGAAAGAAAATATAAGCATTCCACAAGGGTATATATAGGAAAGAAAAATACCCCCCCACATTGTAAAATTATAAAACTTGGAAGCTCTTTATAAGAAAGAAAGTTTCCATGGTAATATTCTTATGTGGCTAACCAGTCTCAGTAATCCTAGCTGAGGGTGCGAAGCACCCGGCGGGCAGAGCGATGGGCACAATGTGGCGCTTTGATGTTGCACTTCACACGCTCGCATTGCCGCATGCCGCTTGAGAGCAACCTTAGTATTTTTGGATGATAGAAGTTACATCAAAACGTCAAGAGCTACAAAAGTCTAGGAACTAAAAATGAAAATTTTAATTTTCAGTTGCTTCACGCGACGCGAAGGAATCACTTGCTTCAGCTTCGCGCTACGCGAAGTAATGATTAAGTAAACGTACCGTTGAACGACACATGGATACACGCCATAAGACACGTGTCACCACGTGGTGACATGTGGTAGGTCTAGCTGTCAACTCACCAGATATATTGGTCTACTTCGCGCAACGCGAAGGAATACTTTGCGCTAAGCGAATGACAAATATTTTCAAAGGCGGTTAATTGGACCTTCGCGCTACGCGAACGGACAATATGAAATTTCTTCGCGCTATGTGAAGCAACAAATTTTCGGCTTATAAATAGGCAGTCATGGGATGAAACCCCATTCACTCGTCACACACTCACATTACCTCGAAATATGTGCAACGACCCCGACATCCCAAAGGTGTTCGTTGTCTCGAAGTGCGTAAAAGAAGTAGAACCTCTGTCAGTTATTCTCTCGATTACCCGTTGATAAGTAGAAGTGCTGCCCACGTCAAGCGTAGGCATTTTTTATAAACAAGCCATACAAGGTAGGGGTTCTGCTAGATTATGTTATTATTTAGACCCTAGTCGGGGATGTAGCCCGTACCTTGATCATATAATAAGTGAAATATAGATATCATAAGACGAGGTTATAGATGGAATATTATTCTTTATTTTATATAAAGATTTTATAAATGTTTCTTATGAAAGAAGAAACTCGATACATGCGTTTCTTTATGAAGAAGAAACGTAGTGTATAAATGATGAACAAAGAAATGACTAGAGGTCCTTATGTTTTATTAAGAAATGAATATCACGGTAAAGGTTGCAAACAGACTAAAAGTCTGAAGTTAGATCGTTGATCTAGTATTTATAAAATGTTATTCTCGTAATATATGTCCGAGTTAACCAGAAGCATAAGTTAGTGAGACACACTGATCAAAGAACAAAGGTGAATACGCTCAAACTTTTATAACTTTATAACGAGTCTTACCAATGTTTACATGGAATTATGTATCCCTAAAACTCTATAAACACAGGTAATCGATGACCCTCAGGCTATCGTATACATATGTCTGGATCCTTACATATGTGGGTAGATGGTGGGCACACCGCACCACACTTTCTAATGCCTCTGCCACGTCGGGTCGGACCTAAGTAATGGTAGAGAGGGGATTATCTTGTGTATATTGATAGTTTCTAAGTCCTCGATGTTGCGGTGTTAGTTGAGTGGTTTTGAGTTGAGCTGGATGTTTATTATAGTTATTCAAACTTTCAGAACTTGGTTATTTCCTAAGCCACGTTGGGCTGAAGCCTACGTTGTCTCGAGTGGATAATTGACTTTCAAAATGTTTTGTGTCAAGGTGTTCACCAGCATGTGTTGCTGACGTATTTTATAAACTGATTTACAGGTAATTAAGAGTATGTGATTGGAGATGATGACTAGCCATTAGACGATCTGATGGCTCAAATGGAGTTTTTGTTAAATAAAATAATGTAAATTATGGTTTTATAATTCCAAATTCTTTAGTACCAACCATCGGGTGTCCCGTATTTTGAATATAATAATATTTTAAATAAGTGTTCTGACACTCTGATATGTTTATAAAGCACGTATTTGGGTGTGACATCTATGTTGATCAGTTCTTCACGTATGTAATAGAAAACATGAATGTTATGATAAACCCATAAGTAAAACATACCTGTTACAATAGGGGAAGTAGTAACCGACGGAGAAGGATGTAGACGACATGATAGTTAGCTTGGTCAAGTTCCCCTTTAGGATGTATGTTAGTGATGGGGATTAGGGTTCTTAAGGAAACCGAATTATGGAGAGATATAGGGGTCACGAATTACTTAATGTGAGAGTTAGGTTTTTTCTTATGATGTTAATTAATCTCTTCCATGCATTTATATACGCCCAAGGGGAAACCCTTGATTAGCAAGTAATAGTAATATGGTCCATCAATAATTACTTAGCTAATATAATAATAAGGTATAATTTAATTATTTTGATATATTATTATATAAATGATAATGATGGCCATACATAAATATATATATATTCATATATTTATTCTTCCTCATCCTCTCTTCAGAAATCTCCTAATTTGACTAAACCTCTATTTCATGTTCATAATCTATATCAACATGTATTTATTCCCTTTGCTTTTGACACTTTTGGTTTTCTTGTGCCTGAAGTTGTGTAGCTACTTACCCGTGTTCAGCGGGTCATGCATAGTAATATTATGACTTCAAGATAACAAATATAGTTTTTAAAAGATTGAGTTTTGCGATTAAAAAGGGTATCTGCATGTTGCCCGCACTTAATCCAAAAGACAATGGACTAAATAATCGGAACCACCACGTTCGCCACCAAATCTATATCATCTTCTATTAATTTGATTCCGAGTTTTTGTATATATGTATATTAATTTGTATGTCTCTTCTATTTGATTCCGAGTTTTTAAAAGATTGAGTTTTGATGGACCATATTACCATTACTTGCTAATCAAGGGTTCTATTTGTATATTAATTTGTATATATGTCATTACGCATGCAGAACATATTAAGAGACATACAAATCAAAACTGATGAGGAAAATTAATAATTAGTCAATAATAATTGGTCATTCATATAACGATATACTATTATACATGGTCATAAATAATCCCGTCTTTATTATAAGCGCTTTCATAAGACTTATGGGTAATAGACCTTTAGTTATAGGATCCTTAAGCATATCATGAATGTATTCGATATGAGAATTTAGTTTCCTCAATTCGTTCATAAACGAATAATTTATTTCATATCGAAATTTGATGCAGCACCTCTCGAACTATTACTGTTTGAGAAAACACGGTAGCTGACTTTATCACAATAAGTCTTCAATATATAATTTATATGGAGTTAATAAACTTATGAGTCCAATGATAAATTTTCAACAACATTTATTGACAATTGCGTTGAGATTTAATCAACATATTATGTCGTTAAAATTTAGATTGTTGTTATCAGTTCATTATGACTCCTCCATGAGATAGATTATCTTCTGACATAAGAATATATCCCGAAAATTAGATTTTCTTATTTTTGAATATGACGAAGTTTAGAGTAATCAACCGGTTTGAATTCTCACTTATTCTTTTAAATTATAGTTCCTCGTTTCCTTTAAAGATATTTTAATACTCTTTTAGATGTTTCGCGTTAATCTAGACATATCTAGTGTGTTGCAATTCGAGTAATATCTGAACGAGTATAGACGGCTTCTACTTAATGAAGCCCAAGGAAATAATCTCAGTGATCCTATTATCCTCTAAAGGAGAGCGTTATTGTGTGTTACATGTACAAGGACATGTACAAGTTAATACTTATAGAACAAAAATAATGTCCCTTCAGGTCTATCTCAGTATGTTATGATATCTACCACGTAAGAGATATCTCTTGAGATTTATCATATCAAAGTATGTACAAACAATACTTAGACTTATGTAACATATGCTTGTCAAAAGAATGTCATCTATATAAGGACAAGTTTGTTTTTTTTGTTTCTCCCACTCATCTTGAGGTAGGTACATTGATCCACTTAGTTGTTAATGAAATTATTGTATAAAGGTTTCATCACATTTCTAATGTTTGCATTAACCCATAAATAGAATATATTAACTTACAGACTAAGTGTTCTTTGACCTTCAGTTTAGAACTTCAAGTTGCTTTATGAACATATAAATATGCAAGCCAGTTGTTAGGAAAAGTTGTTTAAATGTTCATGTAATGTAGCTCTTAAATATTATAAGCTACTTGAACAACAATGATGATCCTCAAAGAAATCTTTTGTAATATGGGAAAGATTCTTTGATGATTTATTCCCTTATGAATATAATCTTTAATAATCAATCATGCTTCTTAGTGTCTTAACGTTTGTATTAGGATTTAGTTTAGTTATGAAAACTCTTAGGTGATTCAACCAAATCCAAAACGTTATTCTTACTTATAGAATTTAATTTAGATTATTAATGATAGCTTTATTCCATTCAGAAGATTGATTGATATTACTGGTTTAATTAGAAGATGTAGGATCAGTAAACTTTTCATCATCAATTTCAACTTTAGTTAAGGAGGTTATATAATCATCAAAGTTAGTAGGTTTTTAAAACCTAGATGATCTCCTGAGTTAATTATTGGGTTTATTAGAAGTTTCAGTTTTTATGGATTAGCTCTTGTTTAGGTTGCTATCATTTCAGGATTTCGAGTGTGACGTACAGATTGCTCAAACACACGTGACAATATTAGGTGACCATAATAACATTTTTTCATTTAAATCATCATGTAACACAAGTTTATCAAATAATACAAGTTGTAACAAATAAATAAACGAAAATGTTAAGTTTTTTTGAATATCCTATAAGCATGCTATGTGTCTTCTAACTTTCATCATCGTATCTCTACACCTGTAACATATGTATAAAATACGGTCAGCTATAAATATAGCTGGTGAGATTTCCACAGTTTGATATATATAATATAAAAACCATACAATTCCATGAAAACTTGTAACATGCGCAAGTAAGGGTTCTTTACACTCGATAAAATGGACCTGAGTGTAAAGAACAAATGAAGGTCCTTTCCAGTTGGGGCTACCAACGTACTTGGATATGAGGTCCCTTTTCCACTCGATACAAATAGACCTGAGTGCAAAAGGGGGCTTATGATCATACTTATTGAGGCAACCACTTGAAATCCACGTATATAACAAATAAGCAAGTAACCATACAAGTCCATGATACGAATTATAGTTTATAAGCAAAGTTGTAAATCTTGAAGTTTGATAATAAATACATATGCCACCCCAAAATATGAAAGCGTTTAAAAAGGGGTTGTGAGAAACTCACCTCGAAATCGAAGATAAACATTGTAAATGAAACCGAAAGCATGATAACGAAACCGAAGCGGTCAAACGTCACGAACTATAAATGAGAATGCAAGGAAAAATCAAGACTAGATACCGGGATTTAATTAACTTGGGTTTTAGATATGTTGCATTATTTTAATATAAAAAGTAATGATAATTTACAAGGCATAAATTTTATCTCAAAAGTAATTGTGACCTTTATTATTTTAAGGTATGGATTATGTTAATATTATTCTAAGTCTTAACGGCTTATATTATTAAAATTTTAATACTAATATGAGAGTTATGATATTACATTGAACGAATTTTTTAATGGAGATCTTAACTTGAACAATTATAACTAAGTCATTAAAGTTAACTAATTAAAAGATAAAAGTTACGGATTGAGATTAACGAATTATATGCTAATGAATTTTAAAGTTAACGAGCTAAGGTTTTCAAAAGAAAATTTTAATGAATTTATTATAACGATATTTATAACTCATTTTTAACGATCTAACGAAATATGACAATCAAATATTATTTCAACAAATAATTTATTATTATAATGCTTATAGAACATTGATGTTAATCGGAAATTTCATCTTGAAAATGGTTACGTTATAAAGTTAATGAAAAGAATAATTATTATAGTTTTAACCGGGTTTTACGAATCTTAACGAATATGAAAAGTTGGGTTTTTGGACGGAACAAGATAAAATATAAATTATACTTAATTTTCTTTAAAATAACTTTATTTGATTTTTAAAGAATTTTTAATGATTTTTATTAACTTATTATGGCTTAATATAATTAGGAAATGATTTAAAAAAAACTAAAAGGCCTGACCCGCGTTCAAACCCGGGTCTTTGTAGCCATACTCTACTGTTTTAACCATTAGACCAGTTTCTCATTTGAGCTAAGAACAGGAAACAAAAATACATATACAAGATTACATGTTCATCATCTTCATCATGAAACCCTAGGTTTTTGATTCTCCAGTTTGGTTCCATGTGTGATTAAATCATGTTAGGGGTTTTGTTTTACGTAAGATCGCGAGTTAAAAACATATAAAAGTTACCTCTAATGTTGACAGAAATTATGAGAACGATAGTGGCCGGAAAACGAACTGAAACTTCTTGATTACGGCTTATAGAAGTAGTTTGATGTTAATGTGAAGCTGTGAGCGAGTTTAGTTTAGTCTTAGGTTTGTATTTATACTAGTTAATGGAGCGTGTACGCGTTAATTCCAAGGATTTAATTTCCGGATTTTCCGGCGTATGTTACGGGTTTGATTCGCGGTGTTTAGGATGTTATAACGTAATTAATTAGTTTGTTAAGATGTTATAATGTCGACATAACGCGTTAAACTATAATTTTGGTTCAAACACTTTGGATTTAGGGGTGTTTGGGTTGGCCGGAGGTCGTTTTACGGTGGCCGGAAAACCGGGTAGGAAAAAAGAGGGGGGTAGGGACGGGAGAGTTGGGTTTAATATTTTAAAATTATAATTTAAACTGAAGTTACATTTTGCACCCTTGAAGATTCAGAATTATTTTAAATAGAAATTTAGTATCTTGTAAGTTAATAATAGTTTAAAAAGTCTACACTTTTAACCCTAAACTTTAGAATTTAAGTTACATAATTTCGATTTTGGAATATTTACGTGTTTAGCTAGGTTATCGATAAGACTCGGGATTTCATAAACAATCAGATAACAACGAACATTGAACATTAAATGTCGATGAGCATAAATACTTTGAACGATAAACCGAGGCGGAAAACATTAACGAACGTTAAACGAATCTCTTGAATATAAAATATATATATATATATATTATATATATATATATATATTATATATATATAAATACTTGAAAACACAAATCCGAAAATTCGAAACGGGTCGGGTTTTCGGGTTTGAAAAGTAACGAATGCTACAAAGAGTTGGTGCAGTATAGTGTACAAAAGGTGTAATCGGAGTTAAATTTGGAGTAAAATTTAATGACTCTTTCCCCCCCGCCTCTTGTACTTCTGATAAGTCATTTTAAGGAATTTTACTGCTCCCACTGACCTTAGAAACCTTTAGGAAATTGGCATGCTTAGGGTCAATATTTAAAGACCAATAGATTTTAATGGAGAAACTAGTCGTTGTAGTTTCTCTTGTTTTGAGGATTACTTTAGTTATGATAAGAAACCTGATTATGCCCATATTTAAGTATCAATGAAACTTTTGTAAGGGTATTGTTGAATTCTAAAGAGATAAGTTATGATGAAACAATTTTGTGTTGGAGCAACGTCTTGTACAAGAGGTGTAATTAAGCTAATATCAAGTTTTCACCCCCACCTCTTGCAAATCTTACAAGTTATGATTAAGACACTTAATGCTCCCACTGATCTTCGAATTTCTTTGAAAGCTACATGAGAAGTTTCAATGATGTACGTGACGTAGGAACATTTCATTCATATACCAGACTTGGTTTGATTTCCTTAACGTCCATATGTCATAAGAAACTTAGGGACATATTTAGAAGGAAGCATGTTAAGTATATATGAATGGATATCTTTAAGACCGTGGACCATAGAAGTCAGATTAGATACAAGTAAATAGTTTTTAAATGACAACTTATGTCTGAATATTCCGTTTGGAATAAGTTCTACGAATGTCAGTGAAATATAACTTTGGGTGAACCCACACTTATTCCTTAAGCCTAGTAAGGCTTATGGCATCTAACACATGATTTTAAAATCACTTAGAATGAGATTAGATGAAAAATCATCCTCATCAACTATGTCATGATTTCTCATGAAATTTTGGTTTCAATGGATGACGTTTATAGGTCTAATTTGTCTTTTGTTAAGTTCACATTTGCATCATAACAAAAGTTGTGAAAGTTTATAGTATCATCTAGTTCTATCCAAATATTGATAACAAATAATATATGAGAGTTTAATGTAAGACTGACTTTATGTTGGCTATGCAAACCTCAAAACTGTCATAACACAGCTTAAGTATTGATACTAAATTTCTGACTAAACACCAGAATTCATAAGGTATCCTAAAGCATAACTAGAACAGTTTATTATGGTTTATGATAACTTGAACATTTAAAATTTTGTCACCAACACTCATGTTAGTTATTCGTTGATTTTTGGTAAGGAAACATATAAAGAACTAGAATCAACATATCATGTGTTAATTGGAATATAGAATTAGCAGACTTAAATATCATGAATATGTGACTACTGATTTTAGCTAACAGTTCTTTTAAATTATGGAAAATCTCGTTGCTTATGCCTAGTATAATGACATATATATGCATTGAGGCTTCTCTTTAGAGAACTTAAAACTAGAAGTTATACTTGTATTTTGTCTATGAACCTTAGAATTGTCCTCTTTTAGGTTTTAATGGTGGTGAGTTGAATAACATCTTATTTTCCAGTACTAGATATTTCTTTTCTTGTACATATGTTGCTGATCAACACACTCATTTCCCTTTGGTACTTCTGAGTGTTATAGTTGATTCTTAAGGCATCAAATTGTACTATTGAAAAATTTAGTGTATAATGTACTGGAAAAATTATACTTATTTTCATGTGTAAGCCCTTAATTTTATGGGTCATGTCATGATATTGTACATTATGATGCATTCAATAATGCCATTTAACCTTATAGTTAGAATTTAGAAGAAATGCATGCATTTTAGGAGTTATTTTGATTATTTTCTAGATATTAGATTAGTTTTAGGGAAAACTAAATCTAGAATAACTCTATTTGATAGCATTAGTTTATTAATTATCATAAGAGACATTATGTTTGACTTATCTCATTTATCATGCTCTAGGTTTCTTCTTTATTACTATTATTAGAATGAGCAATTTGACGGTCATGTCTTGAGAAATAATAAAAAATGAGAAGAGCTAAAAGTTAATGAAACTCTTTATGAGGCAAACATATTGGGTTTGAAATTAGAGTGGATGATTTGAATGAGAGTAATTTCTAGGAAGAAAATTATAGTGAGTAATGTAATGGGATATTTAAAGTAAGACATATTAAATTTTTTGATCGTTAGATTAATGAAGAATCATTAATGTGATGATCATTATATTTTATTGAAGATGTGATATGTCTATTATTAACATCAAACTAATAGACAACTTAAATTAAAAGTTCTACTTAAATAAAAAATAAATCACATTTGGGCAGAATTAAATCTTATTTAAGTATCTGTGCAAAACAATTGTAACACATCACCTTTGGGCATAAGTGAAACAATCATTTTAATTATGCACGAGTTAGTTTTGCTTTATTTAAATGTAACTCATCACCTTTGGGTAGAAACGATACATTTTAAATCATGTTAGGCTAAACTAACATGGCTTGTATTAAGACTTGAATGATATGCCAGATGTAATGCATCACCTTTGGGCAAAAGCGATACATTTTAAATCATGTTAGGCTAAACTAACACGGCTTGTATTAAGACTTGAATGATATGCCAGATGTAATGCATCACCTATGGGCAGAAGTTTACATTAACAATTTATTCAAGTTTAAGCTTTTCTATGTTTTGTAAAATCAGTCAATATATATTTATATTATAAGTGTCTCACAAAACATTAATTAATTATCGTGTTTTCGGTTTTATGAGACCTCAGAAATTATGAGTTCTCGGTTAACACTTGGGTTTTCGGTTTTTATTGTGTTTTCGGTTTTATGAGATCTCGGAAATCATGAGTTCTCTGTCAACACTTGAGGTTTATTTTATTTATTTTTTTTTTGAGATTTCGGATTTAATGAGATCCTGGTTTTAACCAAGATTTCGGTTTTAACCAAATATAAATTATTTAAGGTAAACATATTTTGGTTCAAATTCTTTAGAGATTAATTTTATCTCTAAGATTTGTTTTAATTTTGAAATTCATAGATTCCATAATTATTCAAAATTTAAAATCTTTGAAGATTTGTTTATTCAATTATTTTAGGAAAAAACACAATCATAATCCGAATTTTAACCAAAATATGCAATATATTCGAAAAACTCATAATGAACACGAAGAACACCACCGAAAAACCATAAAGTTTTTAATAGGTTTTTGCTGTGAAATTGGTTATAAGATTGTTTTTAAACAGTTTATATATAACCAGATTTCAATAAGTTCAAAAGAATTTAATGACAATAAAACAGAATTCGGATTTATCAGATTTTAGTTCATGTCTTCCGGTTTAGATCCAAATTAATTTAAGGAAAACATAAAGAACTGATTAATCAACATAGCTCTGATACCACATGTTGATCAGTTCTTCACGTATGTAATAGAAAACATGAATGTTATGATAAACTCATAAGTAAAACATATCTGTTACAATAGGGGAAGTAGTAACCGCCGGAGAAGGATGTAGACGACATGATAGTTAGCTTGGTTGAGTTCCCCATTAGGATGTACGTTAGTGAAGGGGATTAGGGTTCTTGAGGAAACCGAATTATGGAGAGATATAGGGGTCACGAATTACTTAATGTGAAAGTTAGGTTTTTTCTTATGATGTTAATTAATCTCTTCCATGCATTTATATACGCCCAAGGGGAAACCCTTGATTAGCAAGTAATAGTAATATGGTCCATCAATAATTACTTAGCTAATATAATAATAAGGTATAATTTAATTATTTTGATATATTATTATATAAATGATAATGATGGCCATACATAAATATATATATTCATATATTTATTCTTCCTCATCCTCTCTTCAGAAATCTCTTAATTTGACTAAACCTCTATTTCGTGTTCATAATCTATATCAACATGTATTTATTCCTTTTGCTTTTGACACTTTTGGTTTTCTTGTGCCTGAAGTTGTGTAACTACTTACCCGTGTTCAGCAGGTCATGCATAGTAATATTATGACTTCAAGATAACAAATATAGTTTTTAAAAGATTGAGTTTTGCGATTAAAAAGGGTATCTGCATGTTGCCAGCACTTAATCCAAAAGACAATGGACTAAATAATCGGAACCACCACGTTCGCCACCAAATCTATATCATCTTCTGATCCGCATTAAATTTGCACAAATTTAGCTTAAGAATCACTTAAGCAAAGCCACAGGGTGTTTCTCAGGCCATGATTTATGACGTAGGTGAGCCCCAAATTGGTTTCGCTACCGTACCCGACGTAGATGGTGTTAAGGTAACTGAGGCTGACGGTGGCGATGGTGGTAACGTACCTGGAAAACGGCGACGGTTGAATACCTTCTTGATTTCCAAACGAGGATGTAGCTTTTGTTCAACACCTGATTCCAAAGCCAAAGCATTAAAGGCTGGAAATATATACGATGACGACAAAGGGATTGAAATCAGGTGGTGGTGGCGGAGGTAGCTTCAGGTATAATCGCTCTAGTTTTCCAGCAAGGAGGTGAAATTGAATGTTGCTTCAACGTTGATTGATGTATTCTTTAACTTTTATTAACTAATCTATATCTATATCTATATCTATATCTATATCTATATCTATATCGGCGCATGTAAAATTTATTGTACGTCACCACCGGAGACCATCTCAAGCGTTACTACTCATCCGCCTGGTGACCTTTCCACTCTGCCTTCAATTGCAACCAATACGCAATTAATTGAATTGAACGGTTACGATGCAATTACAATACTGAAGAAACACTAAGTGACCCGGTACAGATTATAGATAATCTGGGGGTTAAGTAATGTTTCCCACGAGAATGAGGTCCAACAGAGACGGTTGTTCTTCAGGGGACCTGCAAAACAAACACCGTAAGCTCGTCACTGAGAAGGGGGGGTTCCTCCTTGTGACCACCCTCCGGCGTGAGAATCAGACTAGATTGCTCTGAATATAAGTGTGTATTAAGAGATTGCTAGATAACTGGATAGCAGATGATCTTACCATTCCAAGATGTTGGAGTATTTATAGCCGAAGGTAGGTTTCCTAGAAGGTACAGCCGGCTGAATAGTATCCCTGTTCTACCAACAGTGGACTATGCACAGGCCATACTGGTTGGTGGGTAGGTTACGGCCAACAGTAACAAAGTCGGCTGCACTATTCCACCAACTGCAGATTATGCACGTCCCACCTACTGTGGATTGTACGCAGGCCATGCTGGTTGGTGAATAGGTTACGGCCAACAGTAACACTATTCCACCAACTGTAGGCTGCGCATGCCCCACAGTAAGGGTTGGTGAGTAGGCAGCGGCTAATAGTGACAAACAGTACTAGAGGGTGCTCCTCCTCGCACTGTTGTCGGTGAGCTGTCACCCTGTGATTGGCTCATGGGCTGTTCTGGTCAGATCGTCTGTCCTATCCATACCTTGGTAGGTATAGTACAAAAGATCTTTCAGAATCATACAGACTGGCTCATTTAGGCGGGATTGTTCCCGCCTTGCTCATTCCTTCATGTGACTACTGAAGTATCTAGTGTCTTGTGCGTGTAGCCCTGCTGTCTGCGGGTAGCCTTCCCTGATGGCTTGTATCCGCAACTGCGGGAACAGGCGGGGTACTTCACCATTGGGAGGCTTTCCCTGCGTGTACAGCTTGCGTACTGCGCGTAAGATTCTATGAGCATGGTGGGTCCTGCGGGAGCAGATGGCCTTTGCGCAGACGTCCCTGTTCAAGGTGAGTCTTGCGGGACCAACTGGTCTCTGCTGGGACCTACCTCTTCAAGTCCCCCCAGTCCAATGTTCTTCTCATGAATGTTTAATAAAGTGAGGTGAACTTTTGGACTTTAAGCAAGGGGTTTTGAAAAGGGTTTTTAGTTTTAAGGTTCTCCGTGGGGATTCTTCCAGCGGGTTTCCTAATGTCACTTGCAAAAATTCCCGATTTTTTTGCTTGATCTTTGGGTATGATGCGGGTAGGTATGTAACCTTCTCGCAAGTCAGGAGCGTTGAGTCTCACTTGTGTGGATTCTCCCTGAGGTTTTGGTAGTTTTGAACATAGTGATCAATTATGTTTAAACCACCAATTCCATCCTGGAGCCTCAAACAATGTAGTTCTCGACGTTCCCGCTTTGCGGGGGTGTTATTTCCGTTTCCGCAAGCATTGCCCAGAAGATCCTTCTTGGTTTCAATTCCCTGCGGAGCGCTAGGTATGTGAAGGGTTTTGCCTGAACACTGTACCCGCGCTCGTCTTACGGTTACTTTACTTTCAAGGTACTCCTGGCGTCAATTCCCTGCGGGTGCTAGGTATGTGAAAGTTTTGCCTTAACACTGTATCCGCACCCGTCTTATAGTTACTTTGTTGCCGGGGTATTCTTGGCTTCAATTCCCTGCGGGTGCTAGGTATGTGAAGGGTTTTGCCTTAACACTATACCCGCACCCGTCTTATAGTTACTTGGTTGCCAAGGTAAGGGGTATTTTCCCGCTTACTTTTGAATCTTTTTGAATTTTGAATTTTGAAATTCGAAAGGTTGGTGAGGATAAGAACAGTCCAAACATCTGAAACGTCGTGCGACGGTTTCTTCTGACTGTGTCAGGACGTGCAGGAAGTTATGGTGACGTGACAGTACATGGTCATTCCAGACGCTTTTTCAGGCGCGTGGGCGTGATTTTTTGGGCGCGTGGCCGCAAAATTAATGGTACGCGTCCTGTCAACAGCTGTTGCCAGCCTGCTCTTTGCCACGTGTCATAGTTTCATTGCACCTTCGATTTCTCTCTCCTTCGCATTAAATTCACCGCATTAATTGCGATCACTATATAAAGGGGGAGAGGGTCATTTGTAATTCACATCTTCACTTCTTCTCTTTCATCTCTTAAGGCGATTTCTGGTGAATACTCTCTTATTCAGTTGAGCATTCCTCCGAAATTGTTTCTTCTTCCTTTGCAATATGTCTTCACATGATACTGAAGCTGTAGTCGATGATAAGAGTACTGCTGGCGAGTGCCAGTGTGCTCTGCCCGGCGATCAGTACAGGTATATTGTTAGGAAGTTCATGCTCGATCCTCTCGAGCCTGAGTTTCCTGAACCCCATCAGACCGTGTACGATGCCCCCAGTGGCAAGATCGGGGTATATGCTGCATTCTTTGTTTATGGGAACCTTAGGTTCCCATTGACAAAGTTTGTGTACCGTGTCCTGGAGAGGCACGGTGTGCATTTGACCGAGTTGCACCCCATGGCGATCGCCAAGATTCGCCACTTCGAGTGGGTGTGCCGGATTTTGGGCATTGAGCCCTATGTGGACCGCCTGATGACCTTCTATACTTGGAGGTGCATCCAGGGGTGGTACACCCTGACAACCCGGATCAAGGGTTTGAAGATTTGCGCGACCGAGCGCAGTCTCCGATCGTGGAAGCAGGAGTTCTTCTACATTTCTGCCCGCGCCGTCCCAATTGCCATGAAGTTTAAAAATGGCCAAGCAATTCCGAGCCACCACGCCACTAACTACCAGGAGGCGGAATGGTTTGCGAAGATATCCCGGGTCCAATCTCCGGTTTACCGGTTTGCGGAGTCTGGGATGGTGATGCTGGGGATGAGCCGGGTATGGAAGGAGGCGTCTCAGGTTCCCATCCTTCTCGAATACGGTTTGAACTCTACTCCTTATGGTATGTCTTGTCTTTCTTGCTGATATGAGTTTGTCTTCTAACTGTTTCTTTTCTTTCAGAGGGGAACAATTTGGAGTCGCTCCTGTGCCCGCGGGAAGCTGACGGTCCCGTACGGGTGGGTACTCGTGCTCTTGACGAGAACGAGTTGCCCATCCTGGAGCAAACAGCGGATCGGTTCGTGGAGATCTATCCGCTGGGCCACGAGATCCTGAGCCACCGGCGGCCAGGTAAGGCGTTATTCTCTCCTCCACCCCTCAGTGCTGTACCCGCTGCTGGAATTCCTGACATCCTGTCTTCTTCTGAGGAATCCGCAGATGGTCCTCCGTTAGTGCGGAAGAAGAGGGCTGCCGGCGGGAAAGGGAAGGAGAAGGCGGCCTCCACAGCCGATCCAGTGCTCCTATCTGACACTGAGTCAGATAGTGAAGAGGTGGCGGGGAACCCCGGTGGTGAGAAGACCACTGTTCCGGAGGCTACGACTGTTACCTCCGGAGAACCAATGGCGACGACGGTGACCGGCATCAAGAGACCGGCTCCATCGGGTTCGTCCCCGCCCGTCCGTACGTTCAAGCTCAAGAAAACCCGTAAGTACAACTCTTGGCTTTTATCTTCGTAGTTTAATTTTCCAAGTCTTTTAACACTTTTCTTCTTTACGCAGGTGTGGATGTTGGCGCATTCCAGGGTGAGGGGCCGAGTACTACCTCTCCGCCAATGACGGTAGGTTTGGTCAGCCTACCTGAGGCGTCGACCCAGGCGCCTGCGCCTGCTTCCGCTGGTTCAGTTGCTCATTCTGAGCCGACTGTTCCAGCCGAGATGACGTCACCGCCGGCTGTGAGTGCGATTTTTACAGCATCCTTCACAGAGCCGGCGGTTACTTTTGCCGCGGATTCTGCGGCAGCGACCGCGGCGGCAACCACGGCGGCTGCTACCCTGCCCCCGTCATCGGCAACGACGGCCGGTCCTTCAGGTACGCGTGGGGCTTCTCGCATCTTTCCGCCACCTTCCCATCTGCCTGACCTCTTGGACGGATTTCCCTTGGGTTCAGGTGATGGGTTCGGCGGCTATCGGCCTGTAATTGACCCTACAGGTGCGTATGGTTCTTTTGGCCCATTTTTCTATATATATTTTATCATCTTTTCCTAACTGCTTTTTGTTTCTTTTGCAGTGTCGGATTCCAATGAAGTGTATGTTCCGCGATGGAACATACGCCGAGGAACAACCCTTCGTACCCCTGTGGAGTGCGTGGAATGGGCTCGCCACGCTGCTCCCCATGGTGCGTTGGGGGAAGCCATGGCTAGCTACCAGGAGGGTAGGCTAACCAACGAGCTTCGGGTTCTCCAAGCCCGGATGCAGCCGCGCGTCGAGCTGCTTTGTCGTGAAAACGACAAGTTGAAAGCAGCTCGCGCCAAAGAAGTATCTCAAGCGCGGGCTCTTCGGGAGGAGAACCAAAAGCTGTCCGCAGCTGCTACGGAGAAGGAGAAGGCCTTCAAGGCCCTCGAGGTTGAGGTTCAAGCGCGACTCGAGGCCCGCTCCAAGGTTGCCCAAGCTGTTAACGAACAGCTTCGGCTAGCTAAGGAGACTGCGAGGAACGCGACCGAGAGGGCCACCAAGGCTGAAGCCGTTGTTGAGCCTTTACGCATGGAGAACGAGGAGCTCAAGGCCAAATTAGAGGCTCTCCAACGTGCTCATGATGCCTTGGCGATGGAAGATGCCAAGAAGCTCCAGGAGATCTTGGACCAGAGGGGCGTGCTTAACCAAACCGAGCGGAAGCTTAAGGGCGTCGAAGAGGCTGCCGCAAAGGAAGTGCTACTTGCCAACCTTAACAAAAGCGAAGCCGAACGCGCCTGCACCCAAGCTCAAGCCGCCCTTAAAGAAGCTCTGGTTGCCAAGGAATGGCTTCTTCGAGAAGCGTTGTCTCAGGTATGTCTATCTTCATGTCTTCACGCTTTTCTTTGTAGATAGGGTGTTGACACTTGTATATTTTCTTATGCAGGTTGTGCATCGGGTCTTTTCAGAGACATCTTACGACGATGCAATGAGCGCAGCCCTCAACGCTTCTCACGAGGATGGGGAACGGGTCGGCTTCCTGCTTGGTCTAGGGTTTGTTGAGAAAGGCGTCCCGCCATCCAACTTCCCTTTGTACAATGTAGATACTGAAGCCATATATGACCAAGCAGTAAATCAATACGCCGCCTTCCCGCATCCGGTGGTGGAGAAGGTGAATGAAATTGCTGCTGCTGATGACGGGCTACTTATCCTTAAGGCTTACCTTGAACAGCCACGCTCTACTGACGGCGCTGGTCCAAGTGGAAGTGGCCCTGAAGCTTGATCCTGAAGATCCCTTCCCGCTGCTAGGATAGATTTAGTTTGTACAGATTTACTTTCTTGTAGGCGGGTAGTTACCCGGCCATTCTTGTAACGAATATTTATGAAATGTAAATCTTTGCGCGGCTAAGACCGCTTGATTCATTGGATTCCTTGCTTTATAAACGTTATATGACTCACATACTTAAGTTTAAATTAGCAATTTTCCAAGTGTTTAGAATAAGTTAACCTTTGAACGTGGTAGATAGGTGTGAAGTTTTGCTTCCTCTTCCGTGATTGTGCGGGTAGGACCGTCACTTGCACGTAGTAGGATGGCTAACTTTACCATCTGACCTGCGTGTAGGTTTACCTTATTTGAGGATAAGTTAACCTTTGAACGTGGTAGATAATAGGTGTGAAGTTTTGCTTCCTCTTTCGTGATTGTGCGGGTATGACCGTCACTTGCACTTAGTAGGATGGCTAAACTTTACCCATATCTGACCTGCGTGTAGGTTTTCCTCATCTTTTTTTTTTTTTTTAGGATAACCTTTGAACGTGGTAGATGATAGGTTGAAGTTTTGCTTCCTTGTTCGTGATTGTGCGGGTAAGACCGTCACTTGCACTTACAAGGATGGCTAAACTTTACTTACATCTGTCCTGCGTGTAGGTTTCCCTTATTTTTAACGTTGTGTTTATGCGGGTTTTGCCGCCTTCCACACGTAACGACTTACTTCTTCCCGTTTATGCGGTAAATACCGACCAGTGGGAAGTTCATAAGTATAAAGGTAAACACATTATGAAAGGAGAATCATTTCCATTAGAAGTGGCTCTAGGCCTTTTCTTTACAAGTTTTGGAATTGATCTACATATAACATTTGCGTAATTGAGCTCCATTCCATGTTCTTGGGATGGGAGTGCCATTGAGCCTTTCGAGCCGGTATGCGCCCTTTCCCAGGACTTCTTTGATAATGTATGGCCCTTCCCAAACCGGGGCCAGCTTTCCCGGGCGCTCTTGGTTTGAAGCCTCGTTGTTACGCAGTATGTAGTCTCCTATCTTGAAGTTGCAGAGTTTTACCCGCGTGTTGTAGTACTTTTGCATTTGTCGTTTGTAGTTCTCTTCACGCACTGCGGCTAAGTCTCTGCGTTCCTCGGTTAGCATGAGATCCAACCGTCTTTCCGCATCATTGTCTTCTGGCTGAATCAAGACCCTTGGCGAGGGTAGACCAATTTCGACCGGGACCATGGCTTCAGTGCCATAAGTGAGGCTGAACGGGGTTTCTCCCGTACTGGCCTTCTTCAGCGTTCTGTTTGCCCAAAGGACGTGCGGAAGCTCATCCACCCAGCCGGATCTGTGTTCCGATAGTCTCTTCTTGATGCCTTCGACGATGCTCTTATTTGCTCTTTCCACCTCACCATTACCTTGCGGGTGTGCCACTGAGGTAAAGGTGTGGGTGATTTGAAGTTCTTTTAGCCACTGTTGTAGCTTCTTGTCAGCAAAGTTGGTGCCGTTATCGCTCACCAAATTCTGTGGAAGTCCAAAACGACAAATAATAAATTCCCAAATAAATTTTTTGATATGTTTCGCGGTTGTTTGGGCTAAAGGTTTTGCTTCTATCCACTTGGTGAAGTAGTCGATGGCTACCACTAGGAACTGAACATTTCCTGCTGCTGTAGGAAATGGGCCTGTCACATCGATGGCCCACTTCTGAAATGGCCATGAAGAAGTGACTGGAACAAGTTCATTCTTCAGGAAGTGCGTGTTGGGTGCGTAAAGCTGACAAGACCTGCATTTTCTGATGTATGCCAGTGCATCCGTATGCATCCCCGGCCAAAAGTATCCCGCGTTGTTTAGCTTGGCTACAACAGCGCGAGGACCTGCGTGTACTCCACAGATGCCTTCGTGTACTTCCCTTAGGAGGTAGTCAGCATCTTGGTTGTCCACGCATCTCAAGAGTGGGCCAAGAAAGTTACGTCTGTAAAGGATGTCATTGACGAGCTGATAATTCAGTGCTTTACAGCGTAGTTTTCTTGCCTGTGTTTTTGACTCTGGTAGTGTTCCTGCTGCAAGGTAATTTATTATTGGTGTCATCCACGTTTCTGTACCGGTTTGGATGACACAAATTTCCTTGTGCGGGACTGATGGTGCTTCGAGGAGTTCAATGCGGATGTCCTTTCCCAAGTGGGTGAAGGCTAGTGATGCAAGCTTGCTTAACGCATCCGCAGATTTGTTTTCGCTGCGCTTGACGTGTATGACTTTACAATCACTAAAATCACGCATAAGGGTTTTTGCCTGGGCGAGGTACAGGGCCATTGTGTCGTTCACAGCCGTGTACGTCCCATTTATTTGGTTGGCCACCAGCATGGAATCCACGTGGGCTTCCAAGTTTTTCACTCCCATCTTACGCGCAATTCTCAAACCGGCCAAGAATGCTTCATATTCGGCTTCGTTATTCGTACTTGGAAAATCCAACCGAATAGCGTAAGTATATTCTTGGCCTGCTGGGTTGGTTAATTTTAACCCTGCGTCTGAACCCTCGTTACTGGCTGCTCCATCAGTGTAGAGTCGCCAGACATCATTGATGTCCTGTGCTGGGGAGGGTTGAGCCTCCTCCTGGCACTCTTTCTCCCGCGAAGCGGGGACTTCTGCAATAAAATCGGCCAGGACCTGGCCCTTTATGGCTGGTCTTGGCTTGTACTTAATTGCATATTCTCCCAATTCAATTGCCCATTTGGCTAGACGTCCCGATAATTCGGGTTTGCCTAGAACGTTTGAGAGTTTGAAGTTGGTGAGAATGGTGATTGGGTGGCCCTGGAAATATCGTCTTAACCTGCGTGAAGCGTGTATAAGTGCTAAGACCAATTTTTCGAGGGTAGAGTACCGGGTTTCTACGTCTGTTAGTACACGGCTAACATAATAGATTGGCATCTGGATGCCTTTTCGTTCTATTAGCAGGACTGCCCCGGTTGCTCTATCTGTTGCGGAAAGGTATAGGATTAACTCCTCTCCCGCTTGTGGTGCTGTAAGTGTTGGGAGTTCGATCAGGCGTGACCGAATCTCCTGAAAAGCTGCTTCCGCTTCTGGTGTCCAGCGGAAGTGCGTTTTCTTTAAGCAGTTTCTCAATGTTGACACGAAAGGAAACGACTTATCCGCATGGTTTGCCAAAAAGCGATTAAGTGCGACTAGTCGTCCATTCAGTGTCTGAGCCTGTTTGATGGTGGTAGGTGATTCCATTTTAATAATGGCTTCGACCTTTTCAGGGTTCGCTCTGAAGCCATCTTTAGTAACAATGACTCCCAAGAACTTCCCTTCTTCCATCCCAAATGAACACTTGCTCGGATTGAGCTTCATGTTTATCTTTCTGAGCGTGTTGAAAGTTTCTTCAATGTCTTTCAACATCGCTTCTGGCTCGGGGCTTTTGATGACCAAATCATCCATATAGACTTCCAAGTTTCTCCCGATTTGGGCATGAAACTCTTTGTCCATCAGTCGTTGGTACGTGGACCCTGCATTCTTAAGTCCGAATGGCATCATTTTATAACAAAATGTACCATCGGGCGTCCGAAATGCGGTTTTGTCCTGGTCATCTACGGCCATGTGGATTTGATGGTACCCCTTATACGCATCCAAGAAGCATTTAAGGCGAAATGGTACCAACAAGTCCACCTTAAGATCAATTTCTGGTAACGGATAACAATCTTTGGGGCATGCTTTGTTCAAATCTTTGAAATCTATGCACATGCGCCATTGTTTGTCATTCTTCGGTACCATTACGGGATTTGCAACCCATGTTTGATATCTGCTAACGCGTACGATGCCTGCGTTAAGGAGTTCCTTGACTTGGGTTCTACACGCGTTAGTTTGTTCAGGCCCCATTACTCTGCGCTTTTGTACGACTGGCGTAACAGCCGGATCGCACTTGAGCTTATGCTCCGCCTTACTTCGGGGTACACCAGTCATGTCAGCTGGTGCCCACGCAAAGATGTCAGCGTTTTTCTGCAGTAAGCATTTGAGTAGGGTGCGGGTGGGATCAACGATTGTTGGTCCAATGGTAACGGCCTGGTCGGGGTATTTGCCATTGAAGGCCCATTTTTCCGGTTCGGTGATGGTTGGTTTAGCCTTTTTCGGTTTGGGTTTAGATGAGATAGATGCGATGCATACCTGGGGAATGCCAGTGATCATCGCTACACCCTCAGCTGTTGGCCATCCCATCATGCCGTGGACTGAAGATACCACGGCGTTGAATCTTGCCATCCCGTCTCTTCCGAATAGGATGTCGTACGTGTGGTGTGGCTTTTTCATCACGACAAAATCCACGTCTTCTGTGCGTGAATGATTCCCATCAGTAAGAGTAACGGGGAAAGATAGGATACCCAGGGGGTTTCTGTACTGCCGTCAAACCCTTCCATTGAAGCGTAGACCGTTTCCAAGCGTTCTTTGTCTTCATCATCCAGCTTATCAAAGAACTGCCTGTACATCACTGTCGACGAAGCGCCGTTGTCAGCAAGAGTGCGGGAAGTGATGTAATGCCCCAGCTGGCTTCTGATGACGATGGGGCCTTCTTTGCTGGGGCCTCCTGGCACTCGCGGGAAGCGCACCTCAGCTTCCTTCCACGCGCATGGTTCTGTCACTCGTCTTTTTCTTCCTCTGACCTTGCCATGAACCATGTTGATGCTGATGTCGACGGGCTTTCGTCCGTTACCTCTGTACCGGTTGTCATTCCTTCCTCCCTTCCTGATTGATGCCACGAGATGTGCAAGTCTTCCATCCTTGACAAATGTCTCAATAATATCCTTCAAGGATGTGCACTCTTCAGTACCATGACCCTTTGTTCCGTGGAAATCACAGGATTTGCTTTGATCCGCATTAGGTTTCTGCCGGATCAATGGGGCTTTTGGCCATGGCAATTTTTCCGTGGCAAATATCTCCGTGACGCTCTTCGTGAGTGGCGTCCACCGGTGTTTTCGGTTTGAAGGGTGTGTGTTGTCCCTTCCGCCAACAAGAGGGCGAGAGCTGGATGAGGTGTCAAAGTTTACCCTTGACTGCCAAATACCTAGCCTCCTCTTTTTGTTCTGCCGGGCGATCCGGACATTGTTTTCTCTTGTCCTCTGCGTGTAGAGGTGTGTACTCTGGGGAAGATCCCTTCCCAGTTGCTTTTCCGTCTCGGCAAAGCGCTTTGCCGCCGTCATGATGGCATCCCATGTTGATGGCATGCCATCCTTACCCGTCAATGTGCGGATAAGTTCTGGGTATTCGGCGCCTTGGATGAAGGCGGCGCGAACCAGATCCTCACTTATGTTGCCGAGACTTAGCTTTTTGGAGTTGAAACGAGTGATGAAGTCTAGTAAAGATTCATCCTCCTCTCTCACGCAGTTGAGGATCGTCCACTGCTCTTCAGTGTACTTCCTCTGTTGGCTGAAGTGCTGGCTGAACTTGTTCTGAAAGTCCGCCCAGTCATATATGTGGTTGATCGGTAAACGATCGAACCATGCCCTGGCCGCTCCGACCAGAGTCATCTGGAACATGTAGCACCACGTGGGTTCCGTCCAGTTGCTGACGGTAGCCCCCGCAATGAACCTGTTCAAATGGTCATCTGGGTCGGATAGACCATCATAAGTGCCAATGTTGGACATTTGTTTGGCACTTCTCGGGGCGATTGCTTCCGCAATGTCCCTTGCGAATTTTGACTTTCCTGCATTTGTAGCAGTTGGTCTAAAGGTTTTGGAGAAGTCACGTGGGTTTCTCTCCGCGATTGGTTTAAAAGCTTCCCCAAAATTCCTTTTTGGTTGGACGTCCGTTTCCTTACGCTTCCCTTTCGCCTTATGGCGAGGGTTTGCGTCGGTATCGGACTCCAACTCGTCGTCTGAGTACTCGCAGTCACTGCCCATATTGAGGTGTTGGCGAGTACTGCCGAATTCGTCAGCCTGTTGAGCTGAACGCAAGCGTTCATCCAATTCGGCTTGGAATTCTCTTTGCCGTGCTTCGGCCCACGCCTTCACTTGATCTAGTGTTTGGCGAGGGACCCTCGTTCGTTTTTCCAGCTGGGTATCGGTGAACCCCAGTGGAATATTTACTGCACTTGCCCCGGCTTGGGTAGTCGGGGTAGTGTTCGTAAGGATTGTATAACCGCCGGTGTTCCCCCCAGTTGCTGGGGTTGTTACCGGGGTATCTTGGTCGGTTACAGGCCTTTGGACCGGAGTAACGTTAACCATTTCTTCAGAAATTGTGAAAAAACTAAAATAGTTCTAGCTTTTATGCACGGATGGCGCCAATGAAGAAACACTAAGCGACCCGGTACAGATTATAGATAATCTGGGGGTTAAGTAATGTTTCCCACGAGAATGAGGTCCAACAGAGACGGTTGTTCTTCAGGGGACCTGCAAAACAAACACCGTAAGCTCGTCACTGAGAAGGGGGGGGGGTTCCTCCTTGTGACCACCCTCCGGCGTGAGAATCAGACTAGATTGCTCTGAATATAAGTGTGTATTAAGAGATTGCTAGATAACTGGATAGCAGATGATCTTACCATTCCAAGATGTTGGAGTATTTATAGCCGAAGGTAGGTTTCCTAGAAGGTACAGCCGGCTGAATAGTATCCCTGTTCTACCAACAGTGGACTATGCACAGGCCATACTGGTTGGTGGGTAGGTTACGGCCAACAGTAACAAAGTCGGCTGCACTATTCCACCAACTGCAGATTATGCACGTCCCACCTACTGTGGATTGTACGCAGGCCATGCTGGTTGGTGAATAGGTTACGGCCAACAGTAACACTATTCCACCAACTGTAGGCTGCGCATGCCCCACAGTAAGGGTTGGTGAGTAGGCAGCGGCTAATAGTGACAAACAGTACTAGAGGGTGCTCCTCCTCGCACTGTTGTCGGTGAGCTGTCACCCTGTGATTGGCTCATGGGCTGTTCTGGTCAGATCGTCTGTCCTATCCATACCTTGGTAGGTATAGTACAAAAGATCTTTCAGAATCATACAGACTGGCTCATTTAGACGGGATTGTTCCCGCCTTGCTCATTCCTTCATGTGACTACTGAAGTATCTAGTGTCTTGTGCGTGTAGCCCTGCTGTCTGCGGGTAGCCTTCCCTGATGGCTTGTATCCGCAACTGCGGGAACAGGCGGGGTACTTCACCATTGGGAGGCTTTCCCTGCGTGTACAGCTTGCGTACTGCGCGTAAGATTCTATGAGCATGGTGGGTCCTGCGGGAGCAGATGGCCTTTGCGCAGACGTCCCTGTTCAAGGTGAGTCTTGCGGGACCAACTGGTCTCTGCTGGGACCTACCTCTTCAAATACCTCATCAATCTTCAATCGAATGAAATTGAAATGTCAACACACACTCGCTTACAATTCCATCCTTTAATTGAATGCTTAAAATTCGGCTACACTTCAGCTTTCATATAGAATCGTTTCTGCGAATCTCTCAAGTGTGATTTAGGGGTTTTTTGGTTCCGTTTTGAGGTACAATTTCGGGGTTATTGTTATTCGATCGGTGGCTGAAAGCGTCGAGGTCAGGCCTTTTCTTTATTACTATTTTGGTTTTATCAAGCAATTGATTCCTGATTATTGATTGTTACTTGTATCGATGTTGTTGATGAACTCTGCTTGAACGGATTTATGCTGATCGCTTATCAATTTAGTTTAAATTCCGAGTTCTATTTGATTGCGATTATGATGTTATAATATTACATGTAGCGGTTGTGATGGTTGTGCTTCACCTGCACGATACTTAAATTAACTATTTCTTTGTGATTAATTCAATTCATATTATCTGAGCAGAATATACTTCACTACAGTTTGATTATCCCTATAACAATAGCGCAATGGCTCCAAAACTCACAAAAAGATACTAAAGACTATTTCTTAAATTTGTCACAATGTTTCATAGTTTGATCTGTTCTGCTCACTGGTTGTTCGTGTTTAATGTTCACTATGCGTATCTGAATACTTAACGGGGATGACAACACATGTTTATCACCAACATGTAAACTCTCAGTTGGCCATTATTACACATTCAGGAATGCTATGTCTACTGATAAGCCATCAACAACTGAAGACAAATCTGTATTTTTCTTTAGCAAGGTCATATAGCTTCCAAGATTAAAGCTACAGTCGAGGTTATTTTCTCAAATTGCAGATCAAATAGTTTGGTGTTGAAGGACTACCAATAAAAGATGTTCGTGGTACAAGGGTGTTGTCTTACCTACCCATTGTAAGTCTTCGTCTTTATATACTTATGTTGTCTTAAATTTGCCATTCATATACAACACAGAAATAAATTAATGTAATAGATATGATTACAATAAAGAATAACTACACTATTATACTTGTCTAAATCTTTGAACTGATTTATTAGGAAATTGTAGCATTTCTTTTAGGTTTTAAATTATTAAATATACATGAATCAACCACCCATTTAAAAGTAAATGGGTTGAAATCTCTCTCTAATTTCTAGGGCTAAATCTTAGAAAGATAAAAAGTTGACCCGAATTGACCCGGTCATATTTGAATATCACAATGGCAACATGGCAAGAAAAGTTTGTCTATTGCCGATACAGAAGGATGGGGATATACAAATAGTGATAATTGTGGATATCGAGCTTCAATCTCTATTTTGTAGGTTTACAAACATCTCAGTATCTTACTATGTGTGTGTATGTGTAGTATGTGAACAATATAGTTTTACCATTAATTAATGTTTATGATAGGACAGTTATTCAGAAAGACTTGGCAAAATGTTTGGGTGCATGTTCTTTATATATATATATGGTATCATGGAAGATGGTTTATTTGTTTGTTGATGAAACAACAAAGAAAAAAGATAAGTTTTGTCTATAGTTTACGCTTGGCAGCTCAATTCACTTACTTATAACGGGTCATGTCTTATTCTTTATGGTTCACAGGCCAAATATAGATTCATATAAGACAGGTCAAAATGTCAAACATGTCATAAGTCAACCCAAAAGTGTACTTTTATTTAAGCTTGTAAACGCACTGAATGTTTAGTGATCTGTTCGGCGGGAAGTATTAAATGAACGAACTTGAAGACACATTTTTGTTCATTTAGTTAAACGAACGAACATGAACAAATGTTTCGCATTAATGTCCGTGAACGCGCACTCATTTAAATTCGTCTATGTTCGTTCGGGCGTTTACGTTTGTTTAAGTTTGTTCATTTACATTTGTTAATACAGTCATTATTTTTATAGACCATGCACATTGTTGTTCGCGTTTACTTTTAATTGTTCTTTGCTTCAATTGATCGTTCATCCATGTTCAGTTATGTGCATTGTTTATACTTGTAACAAACAAACGTAAACGACCGCGAACTTATTAATTTTCTTAACGAACAAACACGAACAGGAAAATCCGTTCGTTTAACTGTTCGTGTTCGATCGTTTGTGCCGTTAAAGTTAATCAAACGAATACGAACATGCTCTGTTCATGTGCGTTTGTTGTAGGCTTACTTCTATTTCATAAAGCCAGTGAATTTTTTTTTTCTAAAAAATATATTATGATAGACATAATAAACTTTTTGTAATCATGTTTAACACAATAACTATTTATAAAAGATAAGAAAATTTTGGGATAAGTGTTTGTGATCAACCCTCCGTTTGACCTGCTTATCCTGTGTTTTATTGGACCAAACTTCTGTATTACAAGTGCATTTTCTAGACTACACATGACGCCATGCATCCTGTAATGATATTGGACTTCGAGGACCTAATAGACACCTAAAATCATGCATACGTATATGGCAATGTAAATTAGTGATTAGCATAATATCAATCTCCAAAAATAGGAGATTCACTTGTATGGTTATATATTGTCCATTGTAAATGAGAGAAGGCAATCAATTATTCATTTTATTACATGGTATCACCCTCACGATCCTCCTGATCCCTGCCCAAAATTTTCATCGCTTCCTCTCCCTCAATGGCCGACCAGAAACTTCATCCTGCCGTCACCGTTTCCAACATCCGAACCTTCGTTCCCATCACCTTAGACAACGAAGCTGCCGACTATCACACATGGTCGGAGCTATTCTGGATTCATTGCACGGCTTTTCTCGTGGCCGACCATCTTCAACCTTGTCCCTCCCCTGCCGCCGCTTCATCCACGGATAAAGAAAAGCAAACGGCTCCCCCTCATACCGACTCATGGGAACGACTTGACGCCATCGTCCTTCAATGGATCTATGGCATGATCTCCACCGGTCTCCTAAAAACCGTCATCAAAAAGAGCACCACGGCCTATGATGCTTGGAAAGCCATTGAGAACCTCTTTCAAGACAACAAAGCCACTCGAGCCCTCCTTCTCAAACAAAAATTCGCTAACACTCGTCTCGAAAATTTTTCCTCCATGCATGACTATTGTCAAGAACTCAAAGTTTTGTCTGACCAATTAAACAATGTTGATGCTCCTGTTGACGAACACGACCTCGTTTTGCAGACCATCGCCGGGCTCACCGAACAATACGAAACCGTTGGCACCATACTCCAAAATACTCAACCCCTACCCTCCTTCTTTCATGTCCGTTCACAGCTATGTATGAATGAAACAACCAAAGCTAACCAAGCACTTCACTCTTCCCAACAAACCGCAACAGCCCTTCATGTCCAAAGCCAACCTCGCCCTCCTCGCAACACAAATTTTCCAGCCCCTCCGAACTCCTCTGACTCCACTCGTGGTAGAGGCCGCTCTCGTGGACGAGGTCGGGGTCGCTCACCATCTCAGTCCAACAGTTCCAGGAGCCAAACCAATCAACCAAATCAACCCAACCATTCGACCCAACCTCAACATCCCTATATTATCTTTCCAAACACCTGGGCCACTAACCAATGGGCCTCTCTCCTCAACAACTCCTACAACCCACAATCCAACACAACACCTCCCTGCCCTTACCCCTCCACCCCTCGGCCCAACAACTCTCCAGGTATCTTGGGCTCTCGTCCAGCTTAGGCCCACATGGCAGGTTACAGCCCAACTCCCACTGATATTGCGCAGGCCCTCTACACCTTGTCTATGAGCCAACCTTCTGATCCCATCGGTTACATGGACACCGGCGCAACTGGACACATGGAACAACCCGGTACGAACTCCCCGTTTATTTTTAATACTTGCACTAATAAACAAATAATCGTTGGCAATGGCACGACCATTCCCGTTATTGGACAAGGCAACAAAACGTTACCTCCACCCTTCCCACCACTAAAAATGAACAACATCCTTTATGCTCCAAATCTAATTAAAAATCTCATCTCGATCCGTCGCCTAACGACAGACAATTTAATTTCCATTGAATTTGACCCGTTTGGTTTTCTTGTGAAGGATCTCAAGACCAAGGAACCTATCCTACGATGCAATAGCTCGGGAGATCTCTATCCCCTCACCACCAACTTCATCAAGCATCCCACCAAACCCACTGCATTAGTTGGCATCACTCAAGACCGTTAGCATCAACGACTTGGGCACCCGGGCACCTCTTTATTGCATTCATTAAAGTCTAGTTCTTCTATTAATTTTAGTAAACCAAACAATACGCTTTGTCAATCATGTGTTTTTGGCAAAAGTATTAAACTCCCATTTTATGATTCCATGAATAAAACTCACATTCCTTTTGATATCATTCATAGTGACTTGTGGACCTCCCCCGTTTTAAGCACAAGCGGTCATCGCTATTATATATTATTTCTTGATAATAAAACGGATTTTCTATGGACCTATCCCCTAACAAATAAATCACAAGTTTACACCACTTTCACCAATTTTTACAACCTTATCAACACCCAATTTGAGCGAAAAATTAAACAATTCCAATGTGATAATGGCACCGAATACACAAACAATAGTTTTAAACAATTTTGCTCCACCAATGGTATGCAATTTCGTTTCTCTTGTCCCCACACCTCATCCCAAAATGGTAAAGCCGAGAGAAAAATACGAACCATTAACAACATGATTCGTACCATATTATCTCAAGCCTCCCTACCTCCATCATTTTGGCACCATGCTCTTGAAACCGCCACCTACCTCCTAAATATTCTTCCTAAGAAAAACCACAAATTTCTATCCCCCACCACCCTTCTCTACAATGTTCTTCCAATCTACACACATCTTCGCGTATTCGGTTGCCTATGTTATCCCATAACCTCCTCCTCCACTATAAATAAACTCACAAACCGCTCCAAACCTTGTGTCTTTCTTGGCTACCCCTCCAACCATTGAGGATATAAATGCCTTGACATTTTCAACAATCAAATTCTTATATCCCGACATGTATTATTCGAAGAATCCATTTATCCATTTTCCATCCAATATTCCACTACTACCCCTCCCTTTAACCCACTGTTATGGGACTCTATACAAACATCCCAACCCTCTGACCCAAACAACGCCCAACCCCCTGCCTCCTCTAGCCCAACTCCAACCGGCCCAACCACCCCATCCTCCACTGCCTTCAGCCCACATTCATCCCCTGGCCCACCTACAAACTCTTCCAGCCCACTCCAGCCGGACCAATCGCACACCTCTCCAGCCCAAACTACTTCAGCCCACCCCTCGAACTCACAGCCACCACCCCGTACCATGCGAACAAGAGCAATGGACGGTATCACCAAACCGAAACACCTATTTAACCTTCACACCACTTCCCTTGTTCCAATCCCAAAAACGCCCCACCTTGCCTTGTCCACAACTGAATGGTATGACGCCATGCAAACAGAATTTAGTGCACTTATTAAAAATGATACTTGGGAACTAGTACCACGTCGTCCCGACATGAACATTATTCGTAGCATGTGGTTATTTAAACACAAGTTTCGTTCCAATGGCTCTTTAGAACGTTACAAAGCAAGGCTGGTATGCGACGGTCGTAGTCAACATGTTGGAGTTGATTGTGGTGACACCTTCAGTCCCGTAGTCAAACCCACCACTATCCGAACTGTTCTTACCTGGCTCTCTCTAAATCATGGCCCATACACCAATTGGATGTCACAAATGCTTTCTTACACGGCCACTTACAGGAAACCGTATACATGTACGAACCAATGGGATTTCGCCACCGGGACTATCCTGATCATGTTTGCCGCCTCAAGAAGTCTCTCTACGGCCTCAAACAAGCTCCAATAGCTTGGTATCAACGATTCACCGATTTTGTCATTCGACATGGTTTCACTCAATGCAAAATGGATAATTATTTGTTCATCTATCAACACGGCCATGATGTTGCCTATCTACTAATTTATGTGGACGATATCATTCTCACCACTTCCTCCGACCGACTGCGCCAACAACTCATGAGTATTCTTGCAGGCGAATTCGCTATGAAAGATTTGGGGCCCTTATCCTACTTTTTGGGCATATCGGTCACTAGAACAGGAAACTCACTTTTTTTGTCTCAACATGCGTACACAAAAGACATCATTCATCGGGCTGGTATGGACTTGTGCAAACCTGCAGCGACGCCGGTAGATACACAAAGTAAATTGGGTAGTGAACCGAACTCGCAGTTTGATGACCCTACCACGTACAGAAGCTTGGCCGGAGCATTACAGTACCTAACTGTCACGAGACCCGACATTGCATACGTGGTTCAGCAAATATGTATGCACATGCACTCCCCTTGCATATCTCACTGGAACTCTCTTAAACGTATCATCCGGTATTTACAAGGCACGGCTGAGTACGGTCTTCATCTTCGCTCATCCTCGGATCTCTTCATCCGTGCCTACACAGACGCTGATTGGGCAGGCTACCCCGACACTCGCCGCTCCACATCCGAGTATTGTGTCTATCTAGGAGATAACTTGATATCATGGTCCTCTAAAAGGCAATCTACTGTTTCTCGTTCGAGTGCCGAGGCCGAATACCGCGGCGTTGCCAACGTAGTTGCAGAGATATGCTGGTTGCGAAACCTTCTCCTTGAGCTACATCGTCCTCTGAATAAAGCCTCACTAGTTTACTGAGACAATGTCAGCGCCATATACTTATCTGGAAACCCGGTTCAACATCAGCGAACAAAGCACATCGAGCTCGACATTCACTTTGTCAGGGAGCACGTTCAAAAAGGGCTGGTCCGAATCCTACACATGCCATCCCGCTTTCAGATTGCAGACATCTTTACCAAGGGTCTTCCTCGGGTTCTATTCGACGATTTTCGGAACAGTCTAAGCATACGTGTGCCTCCCGCTTCGACTGCGGGGGTGTAATAGACACCTAAAATCATGCATACGTATATGGCAATGTAAATTAGTGATTAGCATAATATCAATCTCCAAAAATAGGAGATTCACTTGTATGGTTATATGTTGTCCATTGTAAATGAGAGAAGGCAATCAATTATTCATTACCTTACACTGAGTAACTACACCATGGGAAATTTGCTATTTGAGATGCAAAAGCCAAGTCATGGACCTTGTTAGACCTTGGTATGTTTTCTTACAAATTTTTTTGATCAAAACCATATTATTTAATTCATCATGTGCATATTATTGCATATTTAATTCATCATGTGCAACAGAAGCCATATTATTTTCTTCCTTCTGGTTCTATAATGAACCGGTGGCATTTTACATTAAATTTAGGTGATGAGGTGGTGCATATTTCTAACAGAGAGAAGTTTATAATCCAGAAGAGGTTATGCCAACACAACTCGTATAGAGTTGCCTTTTGTAAACCAATACAAGATTTGGATGCCGAAAACATGGCGGTTAAAACCCGACACTCACGGAAATGCGGTTTTACCCTTTATGAGGAACCAAAGTGGCTCATGCTTGATCAACATGGAAACTGGTGCTGGAGATTATGACTAAGGTACAGATTTCATAAAATGTTCTTTAAATCATCGGAATGCTGTTAAAAGGTAGCATTTAGACGTTTTGAGCCAAAACTTGTTTCAACTCAAAGCCATTCCAATCTGAAACTTGCTCTGACCCAACCACTTTTGACCCAAACCCGAATTCAACCAAACCAAAATAACTCTTTTTCAAATAGACCAAAACCAGTTCTGACTCGTGACCTGAACCTGCCTGACCATTTTCCAGTTCTAATTCAAATGGTTCTCTAACAAGAAGATGTCCCATCATCTGGAAGAGATTACGGCATCGAGGATCTGTTTAAAGTAAGCAAATTTTGTTGGTGGTCAATCTTTATTTAGATGTTTGCAAAACACTATCAGTTATATCTTGCTAATATCGTCACATTGGGCCAGTGGTTCGTTTGGTTACTTCCTTTTGGAGGAAAGTAAGTCAAAGCGAGTAAATTAATGATCTTAGTTATTAATATTTTAGGTTGCAAGTTTTCTATGCTCATTTTTTTCCTTTTACTTTATGACAGCCAATCATCTTACGCCCTGCTTGCAGTGCGCGCATATAATGTATATATGTGTGAACCCTCAGGTGGGCAAAAGTAAAATTGCACTAATTTTGACATTATTTTACTAATCTCATGAAAATAACGTTAAAAGTGGCGGAAGGTTAATCAGGCATCATGTGGTGGCGTTGATAGCCGAAAGACAAGGGCATATGCACCAATCAGCCGGTGTCCCGATGATTGAGTGCTATGTGCCTTATGTCCAAGGCTTGATGCAAAACTACTATCGAGCCGGGGGTCTCACCGGAAGCAGTCTCTATATCCCTATGGGATAGAGGTAAGGCTGTCTACATCTTACCCTCCTCAGACCCTACCATAGCATTGCTATTGGTGGGATATACTGAGTACGACGATGATGATGATGATGATGATGATGATGACAGCCAATCATCTTCACAAGCTTGGTAAATGGAAGTATAAGGGGATTCAAAGTATTGCATATGTTTAAAAATTTTAGGTAATTTATACCAAAACATGTAGAAATTAAGTGTAGATATATTTTATGGGTTTGATGAGTGTGGTCAACAGGTGATATACCTGAAACATCAAATTTCACATCCCATAATTAGTTTGATGTATCAGGAATAAATAAATGTCGTGACAACATTATACTACAATGAGCTTTCCAAATTCAGGGCTTTTGAATTTCTGTTAAATGCATGTTGGGACATTATACTACAATGTGCTTTGAAAATTCAAAGCTTTTGAAGTTATGATTAATAACCTTCAACTGCATGAAAATTGAATTTGAGGGAATATTTATAACAATAGTTATAACTAATAGACGTAATTATTTAACCTTTGTTTCTGTATTTGGGCTTTTATACAAGTAAACATAAATTAGTTATACACATTTATACACATTTGTTGCGTTCTTAACTTAAAAAAATTATAATTGTGTTTAATTTCGTTTTTATGATAATGTTAAAAATTCCTTATTTTTGTGTAGTATACAATACCGATTACAAATTTGACTATACCAAATGACAGTACCATAATGAACAAAACTTCTACCGACCGAATCTTCGTTTTGTCCCCACCGCAACGCGCGGGCTCTTCAACTATTTAATTAAATGGTGAATAAGGGTATAAAAATTATAAGGTAATTATTATTTATTGATAGTAGGGTATTTCAGTCATTTGACCCTAACTTAAAAGAATATAACTAATAGAGTTAATGATTCATTAGACTGTGATTGCTATTGATAACAAAATTGAAAGTTGGGATTATTACTAACAAGATTGTTAGTTGGGATAAATAAAATCTATTTTTTTTTAATTATTGAAGATAACCGACCTAATCATTATGTAATGATTTATGCATCAAAGCAAACATTTTTAACTCAAGTGTATTGTATTTTAATTAATTTAATCAAAGTTAAACTTTAACCCATTTAAAATCTCCAAGAATTCGTAACATGCATAAATGGTTCAATGACCCTTAGGTATTTATTAGGAGTGCAAAGGGAAATCAAATGACAAACTATACGCTAATAATTTAAAATATAACTTAAATCTCTAAACCTAACTTATATATTAATCATTAAAAAAAGGGATTACTCCATATATATAGTAACCAAGTTTTAACTTTGTTCCAATCAAGTCACTGGTGTAAAGTTTTGTTCTATTTAGGTTACTTAACCTTTATTTAGTGTTTCAATCCTAGATATTTGACCTATATAACAGATTATCTAGGTTTATTATGAACTCCTCTTAAGTAAGAGGTAAACACTTGCACTCCTCGTAAGTTACCAGGTGTTTACTTTACACTACATTTAAGTTAACAGAAGTTTGCTATGCACTTCTCTTAAGTTAAGAGGTGTTTACTTTACACTCTTTTAAGTTAACAGGTGTTTATTATGTACTCCTCTTAAGTTAAGAGGTGTTTGCTATGTCTTAAGTTAACATGTGTTACTTTACACTTCTCTTAAGTTAAGAGGTGTTTACTTTACACTTATCTTAAGTTAAGAGGTGCTTACCCTGCACTCCTCTTAAGTTAACAGGTGGTTAGTATGCAATGTCAAAATATTTAAAAATAAAAAAAAACCTAGATAACTTGCTATCCATGTCAACTATCTAGGATTGAAACACTAAATAAAGGTTAAGTGACCTGAATAGAACAAAACTTTACACCATTGACCTGATTGGAACAAATCCAAAACTTGGTTACTATTTTATAAAGCAGTCCGTTAAAAAAAAACTCAAAACTAGAGGGGACATATCATATGATAATCACATAAGTAGCCTCCTCATTCACTAAGGCATGATAGTACCCTTTAAGCTCTTGATTATAACTTATATTTGATGAACCATCAAATTTTACTCTTTGATATTTAGTTCTACCGTCGATTTATTCACCCACACTCAGATACACATTTTCTTTAGGCTCACAATAACTCACATAATGGCCAATCCTCTTTCTTTACTATATTTTGTCATATTCTAACTTGTTCACTCACACTCAGACAAATTTTCTTTAGACTCGCAATAACTCACATTCACATAACGGTCAATCCCCCTTTTTTGACTATATTTTGCCATATTTTAACTTGACACACTTAGTCCCTCAAGTTGCAAGGTCAATCTTCTTCCTTAGAATCTTGTGACTGTCCGGATGATTAGACGGGTGTCTAAAGACTCTGACAGTCCATCTAATGGTTGCTTCAGAACCAAGTATTTCAAAGCATTAGACAAACCTTTCTAATGCAAAGGTGAAACCTAATATGGTCTATTTAAATATGAAAGTGGATAAATTTATTTAATCAGTAAAATGATTTTGAATCAGACTACAGAGTATAATACAAGGTTTAACCTATAAAACTAGACCCTGTAAAGGTCTAGATGTGCAAGACTAGATCACATGAAATCTTGATGATTATTACAAACCGATAATTTAACAATAGGCTGGATTTATAAACACTTGGACAAAAAATAGGTGAAAACTATCACCAAATAGATTATCATATATTATCAAGTGAACATGTTAAACTCTTTCAAAGCAAATGTCTTTCAATTGCTTTTATACACTGAAACATTTAGGGGGTGTTTGGGATTCCTTATTTTACCTCCTTATAATTTTTCATTAAGTTAATAAGTTACAAAAGTGTAACTTATTAACTTTTCCCTCTCACATCAAAAGCAATCCCAAACATCTTATTCTATTTTAAAAAATTAATAAAGTTATAAGTTAGTGAAAATAAGCAATCCCAAACACCCCCTTAGTCCATAGGATATATTTAACATGACAACATTCAAGCTATATGGGTACCTACAAACAGATTCACTATAATACCAAGCAATAGATGAGATGTAACAAGCTAGTAATTGTCCTAGTTAGCAAATCAATAGCGTTTTGAAAGCAATCAATGGCTCGAGAAACTCATGATTAATCAAAGACGATGAATGAACCAAACGTTCAAAGAACAAAGTTCTCTTCAATTAAAATCAAAAACTAAATAAACAATAAACCCTAGCACCCTATTTATACTAAACGAAAAAGAGATAAACTTGTAAACGAGATAAACATGAAATAATAAAAGATAAACTAACAATATAAAAGATTCTAATTAAATATAAATGCTCCTGCATTATACTCCCCGTTCGATCTCTTCAATATCCCGGACTCGTTGTCAGAGTCGTTTGATCTCTTCAAGATCGCGGACTCGTTGTCAGAGTCGTTTGATCTCTTCAAGATCTCGTGGGTCAGGATGGACTCAATTGCTGCCTCGGGCGGCGAATATGTGAATAGGACGTCGATTTTCTCCACAAGCATGTGAATAAAAAACACTTCTGTTGTTGCCTCTGGCGGCGAATCTATGAGCAAGCAGGTATTCATCCTTACGTTGAGCCATTTGAGAACCAAAAGTTATGATACCAACTTATGCAGTTTTGGAAGCGATCAATGGCTCAAGACACTCATGATAATGAAAGATGATAAAACGAACCAAAAGTTCCAAGAACAATGTTCTTTATAAATAAATTTCAATAAAAAACTAACTAACAAAGAACCCTAGCACTCTGTTTATACTAAACGAAAAAGAGATAAACATGAAAACTAAATAAACATACAAATAATAAAAGATATTAAAAACTAAATTCAAATATATATATACACATACATCAAGAGATAAATCTGCATCATACTCCCCGTCTTCGAATAAAACTCGTCCTCGAGTTTTGCCTTCAAACCAAAGCCACATGGATCAAATGGAACATCAACTCTATTCTTATTTAGTATAATCACAACACACCCAAACAGCTGTACTTCTAGAAACGTCTCGCTTGACTCTTGACTTGTACCACCTGGGTCGAAGGGAGCATTGGAGAGTTTCTTGTTTACTTTATTTGTTGTAGGTGACACATTCGGTTGATGTTTAACTGAAGGGATGGCGCCAAGTTGGGCATAAGTAGCATAGAAGGCTCTTGCATTTGGGCTGCTCAAACCATTAGTCATTGTTTGCAATTTTGGTTAAGGCTTTTAGAAGTTGAGCTTTGGTGAGGCCCACATATAGCTGACTTAACATGATTAGGCTCTTGCTCTACAACACCGACGTTTGCATTAACGCTGTGTTCCCGAGTTCATTTATGAAAAGAAGGGGAAGGAAAAGAAAGTTTTCTCTTGTATTTTCTTTTGTCATCTACTCTTTCTCTTCAATTTTCTTTCCTTCCAAATCTTTCCAATTTGGAAATATACAAATTCTCTTATTTTACTCCTTATTTTTCTCTCCCCTCCTCTCCTTTTCTTTCCTTTAATAAAACTCGGGAACACCCCTTTTATATTTTCCTTTCCTTTCCTTCCTTAAATGAAACTCGGGAACACAACAAGTTTTGTCCATCCCTCATTTTTCTTCTCTTTCCTCCTTTAAATGAAACTCGGGAATACACTGTAATATTTGAATCACCATTTTCTCTTGAATTATCCAATTTAAAAACATAAAGGCCACGTGTATTTTTTTCTTGTTGCATGGTGTGTATGCAATCATTATGCATAACACACACATAATCATAATTAATGGGCAAATCATCGCTATCTTTGGTAACATCAATTTCACTACCAATTTGAATTGGAGATTCCATAATTAATCTCGAAACTTGTGGATCAATATTCAAACCATTCTCATTGATTTGAATTGTCAAATCCCTAGGAAATCCCAAGTTAAGCGATTCTCCCATAATTGCGGGCCGAATGAATGGAACTTCCATAGTTAACTCATCTTCACAGCTATCCACCACTACACCACCATTGAAGCTACCAATATTTACTAGATTTGCAAGGCCATCGGTAATCACTGCATCACCACCAAAAACCTCACTAAGAAGCGTTTGCACCAAAGAACATTCTTTTTCATCGGGTTTAATCTCGTCTTCATCATATCGGGGTTTCGTGTCCGGTAAAAACCTTCTGTCGTACTTGTCTCTATAAGTTTGTTGGAAGAACCAGGGGGTAGGAATGGCATAAAGGATATTCCTCCTTGTCGTTCTCATTGTCCCGGGCGATGATTCCCGATTTGGTCTCCTTAACGCGCATATCCTGTTGCAACTTGAGACTGCGGACTCGTTTTAGGAGCCGTTTGATCTCCTCAAGATCTCGGACTCGTTGTCGGTGTCATTTGATCTCTCCAAGATCAAAAAGTCGTTGTCGAAGTCGCTTGATCTTTTTAAGATCGCAGACTCGTTGTCAGAGTCATTCGATCTTAAGATCCTGCGGGTTGGGATAGATTCCACTGTTGTCTCTCGTGGCGACTCTTCTAGTAGAATACCAATCTCTATTATGGGCACGTGAAACAAACATACTTCTGTCGTTGCCTCTAGCGTGGAATTTACGAGCAAGAAAGTATCCATCCTCACGTCGAGCCATTTGAGAATTAAAAGCTCTAATACCAACTGATGTAGTTTTCGAAGCGATCAATGGCTCAAGACACTCATGATAATCAAAGACAATAAAACAAACCAAAAGTTCCAAGAACAATGTTCTTTATCAATAAATTTCAATAAAAAAAACAAACTAACAAAGAACCATAGAACCCTATTTATACTAAACGTTAAAAAGAGAAACATGGAAACTATTTAAACATATAAATAATAAAAGATATTAAAAACTAAATTCAAATTAGGAGATAAATCTGCATCATACTCTCCGTCTTCAAATAAAACTCGTCCTTGAGTTTTGCCTTCAAATCAAAACCACCAGGATCAAATAGAACATGTGACATTTGAGACAAAATCAGGTACACCTTAGTAATTACATAGAGAATAAATGATTAACCATTTATTGCGTATCGAACAAACGAATAACCAAACGAGTCTAGTTATGACCCAGATATCCTATCCTGGGGGGGCATATATAAGTGATATATGTATATTATAATCTAACATATTGATATTATGGCCTTAGTATAATAGCAAACCAGTTAAACAAAAAGATAAACGTTTAACTACCCGCTATGACTTTAAAGGCGAAAGTTAGTTTCAAAACAAGTATTGTATCATCCGTTAAGCCAAAAAAGACTTACAAAACATTATTTGAGATGTTTTAAGTGATTCGTGAAAATATTTTGGATTTTTACAACCAAATAGTATGCTTTTCTAAATTTACAAAAATGTGGCCGAAAAACACTCGTTTTCACGCTGGTTGTAGTACGCGATATATTTTTCTTGCAAAAAACCAAACCTGAAATAAACTTGGACAGATTTCATGTACGGACATGAAAAACGAGGCAAATGGACCAAGGTGGGGCCTAAGGTGTAACACCCCGACCAAAGGCGGATTATACATCGGGGCGCCACATGTTGTTTCATTACTCGTGACACTATTGGGTGTCAATATTTATTTATACACATTATCGCGCACGCGCAAAGTAAGAATAGAAAAAAAACATAAATCAACATAAATCTATATATTATAAAGCATAATATTCAAATAACATAAACTTGTCTTGTTACATTTTAAATCTAGGTCCAAAACAAAAGTAAACATCCTATGTGTCCTCAAGCTTCAAAGCAGCTACTGCAAACCTGAACATGTGTTAAAATAAAACGTCAAACACTTGCGTGTTGGTGAGAAATCAAGTTTAATAGATATTCATAGTTAATCATAGATAATCATAGATAATAACAGTAAATCTGCGCGCAACATATGTTAATCTGGTATCTAACAAGGGTGAAATCAGATTGTGACCAAGCCTTAGATTCATAGCTCATAGTTCAATCCGTACTCCCAATTGAGCACAAAAACAAGAAAACTGTGCAAGTGTAAACAAAAGAGAAAACATAAACGATAGGTTCTCCCGTGTCTACCAATGGATCCATGAGAACTTCGGAATAGGCCGAACAAAGCGGTTAATGATACACACATACAAATAACAGCCAAGTAAATATCCATAACACATGGGATACTGCGCGACTAAAACTTCATAAACAGTTTAAGACTCAGTTTTGTACGAACACATGAACATCCCAAAACATTAAAACAAAAAGGGATTAGATACGAGATTACTCACTTGATAAAGATGCGATGAAAGATACAGCAAGAACCACTTTAAAATAAGCACAAGTTAACCTATAAATAAAGATTATTGTTTTTAATGATTTGTTTTAAGTCATAATTTAATAAGTAAATTATTATATATAATATATTACCGGAAAAGCAAGGCAGAACGGAGAGGAAGACGGAGGCAGAGAGGAGGCGGCAGAGAGTGTAAGGAAAACAGGAGAGATTAAGTGTTTGTGTGTGTAGTGTTAAGAAAATAATACTATTATTTATAGGAAAACCCTAGGAGACATAAATCCAGAAAAAGGGGAAAAGGTTCCAAGACAAACAGAACAAGACAAAACAAAAGATAACAAAAGATATCAAAAGATATGGCAGCTGCAGGGGGCAAGATAAAGCTGACAGCGAACAGTAAAAAGGCATGGGCAGGTCAGATAAAGGTACTGGTCAAGCATGGCAAAAGCAGATCTCAAAAGATAATGTCAGTCACTTTATCTACCAACCAATGGGGTTGGTACGCATGCTGCGCCGAAAGTAACTATTCAGACATTAGATAGGTTAGGTCAACAGCACAGAAGATAAGACAACACAAAGCATACAGGCTGGAATAAACAGAAGATACAAGGGTTAAGCGCGGGAAGGCTGAGTGCGCGAGCGCGAAGGCTGGCACAAAAATCCTTAGCGCACTGCGGGAAGAATCACAATTCCTTAGCGCACTGCGGGAAGAATCACCATTCCTTAGCGCACTGCGGGAAGAATCACATCCTTAGCGTGCTGCGTGAAGAACAAGAATTCTAAGCGCATCGCGGAAAGAACATGCATTCTTAGCGCGCTGCGAGAAGAGTTCTCTTCACGCATCGCAGGAACAAGATGTCTTCACGCAGGCTTCCATGTAAGGAGTCTGGCGCGTGGAGCTGCAGACATCCTTAGGCGGGAGGGACCAAAGGACAAGCAAAGAGGGAAACAAGGCGGAAAGAGAGGAGAGGGACGGGACAGCGGGAAGGAAACGAAAGGCGGGAGGGAAATAAATACTAAATAAAATACATATTAAAAATAAAGTAAAAATACTAAATAAATATTAAATCACCAAAAGAAAGAGATCGGGTCAGAGAAACGGGTACCTGGGTCGGGTCGGATCGGGCAGATGTCACAGTCTCCCCTACTTTAAGAAATTTCGTCCCGAAATTTATCTCGAAGTAGGTTGCGCAGAGAACAGGTGCGGGTACTTGATCTTCATTTGATCTTCCCTTTCCCATGTAAACTCGGCTCCGCGCTTGGACTCCCAGCGAACTTTCACGATAGGGATGCGACTGCGCTTGGTTTGCTTTACCTCGCGATCCATAATCTCAACAGGCTTCTCAACGAAATGCATAGTTTCATCAACTTGAACTTCATCAAGTGGAATGTGAAGGTTCTCGTCAGCTAAACACTTCTTGAGATTGGATACATGGAACGTTGGATGCACATTACTGAGCGCGGGCGGCAGGTCAAGTCTGTAGGCAACTTTTCCCACACGCGCGAGAATCTTGAATGGTCCAACATAACGAGGAGCAAGCTTACCTTTCTTCCCAAAGCGGACAACACCTTTCCAAGGCGACACCTTGAGGAGAACAAGATTACCAACTTGAAATTCGAGAGGCTTTCGCCTGCGATCTGCGTAACTCTTCTGTCGGCTTCTGGCAGTCAGCAGATGATCACGGATCTTGGCGATTTTATCGGTTGTCTCTTGAACAAGTTCGGGTCCTGTGATTTGAGTTTCACCCACTTCGCTCCAACAGATCGGGGAGCGGCACCTACGACCGTAAAGTGCTTCAAATGGGGCCATACCGATACTGGAATGATAGCTGTTGTTATAAGAGAACTCGATCAAAGGCAGGTGTGAATCCCAATTTCCTCCAAAATCAAGAACACAAGATCGGAGCATATCCTCAAGAGTTTGAATAGTTCGCTCAGACTGACCGTCAGTCTGAGGATGATATGCCGTACTCATGTCCAAGCGAGTTCCTAGCGCAGATTGGAGAGAATTCCAAAAGCGAGATATAAAACGGCCATCGCGATCGGATATGATGCTCAAAGGAGTACCATGGCGGCAGACAATTTCCTTGACATAAAGCTGCGCGAGCTGCTCAACACGGTAGTTTTCACGAATGGGCAGAAAGTGAGCAGACTTAGTCAATCGATCCACTATTACCCAAATGCTATCATGTTTGCTTGCTGTCAAAGGTAACTTGGTAATAAAGTCCATCGCTACACATTCCCATTTCCACGTAGGAATTTCTGGTTGTTCGAGCAAACCAGATGGGCGTTGGTGTTCAGCTTTTACTTTAGAACAAGTCAGGCATCTAGCTACGAACACAGCAATATCCTTTTTCATGCCAGGCCACCAATAAGTAATGCGCAAATCCTTGTACATCTTATCAGCGCCAGGATGAATAGAATACCGAGATTTATGCGCTTCACACAGGATATCAGCGCGAAGATTCTCATCACAAGGGATCCAGATGCGATTGAGATAGCAGAGTATTCCACTCAGATTAGGGACAAAGTGCGCTTCCGCGCCACACGCTAACTCGGCGCGAAGGTTACCATTACTGATGGATGCGCGCTGTGCGTCACGAATACGCGATTCAAGGTTGTTCTGAATCGGCGCGAAGTGAAGCTGGGTGCGCGGCAAGATACAGTTAAGCTGGCAGGGTTTTCGGCTGAGCGCATCGGCTACCACATTAGCCTTACCAGGATGATACCGGATCTCACAATCGTAATCGCTGATGAGTTCGTTCCATCGGCGTTGCCTCATGTTAAGTTCCTTTTGATCAAAGATATGCTGAAGGCTTTTATGGTCAGTGTAGAGGATACACTTAGTACCATAAAGGTAGTGTCTCCAGATCTTCAAGGCAAAAACAACTGCACCAAGTTCGAGATCGTGAGTTGTATAATTCTTTTCATGAACCTTAAGTTGCCTCGATGCGTAAGCGATAACCTTGCCTCGTTGCATAAGAACACAACCGAGACCTTGGTTGGAGGCATCGCAGTACACGACAAAATCATCATTACCCTCAGGTAGCGCAAGAACAGGAGCTTCACACAACAGACGCTTGAGCGTCAGAAAGGCTTCTTCTTGCTTCGAGCCCCAAATATACGGTTTACCTTTGTGCGTTAGAGCTGTTAAAGGCAAAGCGATCTTCGAGAAGTTCGAAATGAAGCGCCGGTAATAACCAGCTAAGCCCAGAAAGGAACGGATCTCAGAAGGAGAGGATGGCGTAATCCAGTTCTTGATTGCTTCAATCTTGGATGGGTCGACATGAATACCCATCTTGTTTACAACATGACCAAGAAACTGTACTTCATCAGACCAGAATTCACACTTGGAAAGCTTAGCATAGAGTTGCTCAGCTTTAAGCTTTTGCAATACCAATCGGAGATGTTGCTCGTGCTCGGCCTTGGTCTTAGAATACACCAGAACATCATCGATAAACACAATCACGAATTTATCCAAGAAAGGCCTACACACCCGATTCATTAGATCCATGAAAACGGCGGGTGCGTTGGTCAAACCGAAGGACATGACCAAGAATTCAAAATGGCCATAGCGAGTTCGAAAAGCAGTCTTCGGAACATCTTCATCGCGGATGCGCAACTGGTGATAGCCAGAGCGGAGATCGATCTTGGAAAAACAAGAGGCACCTTGGAGTTGATCGAAGAGGTCGTCAATACGTGGTAAGGGATACCGGTTTTTAATGGTGAGTTTGTTCAACTCGCGGTAATCAATACACATGCGAAACGATCCATCTTTCTTTTTAACGAACAACACCGGAGCACCCCAGGGCGAAGAGCTAGGGCGAATGAATCCTTTAGCTGTCAACTCTTGAAGTTGGCTTGCCAATTCTTGCATCTCAGCGGGTGCAAGACGATAAGGAGATTTAGCTACGGGGGAAGCACCAGGGACAAGATCAATACGGAACTCGACTTCACGAGCGGGAGGGATACCAGGAAGATCATTAGGAAAAACTTCAGGGAAATTACGCACGACAGGGATATCGCGAAGCTTCTTTTCTTCAGCAGGTTTAACCACATGGGCTAGAAATGCAACACACTTCTTCCGCATGAGTCTTTGGGCTTCGGCGCAAGACATAAGTTTAAGACCACTGGAGGGTTTTTCGCCGTAAATGTGAAGATCACCATTTTCTCGAGGTATGCGAATCAATTTCTTGGCGCAAATAACTTCGGCGCGATTCTTCGAGAGCCAGTCCATACCAATGATAACATCAAAGCTTCCAAGAGGCATAGGGATGAGGTCGATCAGAAAATCGTTTTCGTTAAGGTTAAGCGTGCAATCTTTAATCACCGAGTTAATTAAAATAGTTTCACCGTTAGCCAATTCAACTGAAAAATCCTCTTTTAAATCGCTGCGCGGTCGCGCAAGCTTCTGCTCGAAGGCGCGAGAGATAAAACTTCGATCGGCGCCAGTATCAAAAAGTACAGAGGCATAAAATCCGTTAAGTAAAAATGTACCATTAACTACATCATTATTCGCTTGCGCTTGGTGCGCGGTTATGTTAAAAGCTCGTCCACGCGTCACTTGGTTCGAAATCTGGTTCACCGGATTCGCTTGTGTGATTTGCACTTGTAGTCTCGGGCACGCGTTCCGGAAATGACTGGGATCACCGCAGTTAAAGCACGACCTGGGTCGTGGGTTTTGGTAGGTTGGTTGTGGGTTCTGCGGGTAAACTGGTGGTGTTGGCGCAATTGGATTGGCGGGAAGGACTCTACAGAACTCAGCAGAGTGACCAACACGGCCACATCGGTTACATTGTCGACACGGGACTTGAGGTGGGTGATGAAGTCTACAGGTTGGGCAAAAGGGTTGGTTCCCTGTGTAAGGTTTCTTAGTTGGCTGGGCAGGAAGTGCTGGATTGGTTAAGGCATAGTTGTGGACCACAGGAGGTGCTGGGTAGGTTGACAGTGGGTTAGGCGTGTAAACTGGAGGTTGGTATGCGGGTTGCTGGACAACGGGCGGGTTGGTAAGCGCGTAAGCTTGTCTGCGCCTACGTTTCTGGTTATGGTTTGAGGGTTCAGGTTTGGTTTCTGCGGGTTCAGGGACAGTCTTGGTGGGTTTGGTCTTCTCAGTTCCCCGCAGGAACAGGGTTCCTGCTCTGACATGGTTGTCGCTGAGCACAGCGGCCAACTCGATGGCGTCAGAGAGGGTTACTGGGTTTCTGGCCCATACAGAATCTTGAATTTCCATGGGGAGACCCCCAAGAAATTTCTCTATGGCTCGGCGGGAAGGGGTAACAAGGTGAGGGACCAGTAAGCTTAGCTCGTGGAAGCGCGTCGCGTACTCGCGCGCTTCACCGCTGTATTGCTTAAGATTCCAAAATTCCTCCTCCAGGCGCTTAACTTCGTTGGGAGGGCAGAATTCTCGCGTAAGAATTTCCTTGAATTCCTCCCATGTCATGCTTGAAGCAGCCTCTGCGCCACGCGCATGAGCTACTCCATTCCACCATGTAAGCGCTCTGGATTCCAGGACACTGGAAGCATACAGGGTTCGTCTGTCTGAGGGGCATTGGGTGTGGAGGAAAGTGTTTTCAATCTTCTCAAGCCATTGGAGCATCACGGTGGCTCCTTCAAGACCTGTGAATTTTGGAGGGTTACCCGCGTTGAAGGATTTAATGTTGTAACTGGAGGTATTGGCATTGTTTTGGCTCAAGGCTTGGGCTATTGCGGCGGCCATTTCCTGGGAACGTTGCTGTCTACGCATGCGCGAGGCTTCTCTTCTCTGAAATCGGCGAGATAGCGGAGGCATTCTATAAAAATTTTAATTTTAGTTAATATCTTAGTTTTAGCACAAAGTTTAAGAAAAGCTTGGTTTCACGGAGTTAGATACTATCAAAAGTTAAAGTAAAATAAATGACCCTAAATGCAGACTTAATAAAGGTAACAAATTCATATTACTTACTAAAACCTAACAATATTCATCAAACCATATTACTTACTAAAACCTAACAATATTCATCAAACCTAGGTAGAACTAACAAGTTTAGCCTACCATTATTTTTGGAGAGCAGCTATACATCAAAGTAAACCCCATAAAACTTAACCAAAACATAATTAAACTCATTCAATAATCAATATCAATCAAGCACAACTCAATCTTCAATTTAATTGCAAAACAATTCAAGTTAAAAGATCAAATCAACAAGTTATAAATCTTGAACAAGAACACAAAGTTTATGGATGTTTACTATCAATTAGAGCTGAGTTTTTATGATGAAAAATACCCCGAGCTGCTGTCCCAAATTTCGTTAACTTAATTCTCCTTCCTTGGCTCACCACAACTTGTAAAATAATTTCTTTTTCCCAACCCTTGTTGTCTTGATCGGAAGTATTATGGAGGGATTGTGATGGTCAGGTATTTTGTATATATATTAGTGTATTAATTATGTAGTTTTATTGAATATATTGTTAGAACTTTGGTACTTCATACGTGCTTTTGTATTTCAGGTCATTGATCATTAAATATACTAAATTGGAGACTTGTACGAGCATGGAATGATATCTCGGGAAGACCGAAGCATGATTTGATGTCTTGGGAAGTGATACAAGGATTTGGGAAGAGTATGGATGAGAAATCATAAGCCGATGCTAAAACTGAACAAGATAGGTTGACAAAATGCGACCATGAAGTAAAACGAGCATATCCTGAGCTTGAAAATGAGTTACGGGAGCCATAATATATGAATTTTGGGTTTCTCAACGAGAGGAATCTGAAAATGAGGTTTTATTAGGTCGCGATACGCGATGAAATGGTCATATGGCCATCGCGTATCGCGATGGACATAAAAAACGGGTTTTGACCTATATCTTCTATTTTGCGAACCCTAATCAAGATTGACGACCAGCAGCAGCTATTAGGCGATTTTGGGTGAATTCCAGGGCTACCAATCATCTCTTGATCAATCCTAATGGCCTTCCTAATTGAAGATCTATCGATTACGATGCTCGGCTGGTCTTCTCTGAATCATACACGGGATGTATAGTTTGTAACTTTTACAGTTTTTCTCATGCGATTAAGAACACTCTTGTATAATTATTGTTTATGGTTGATATATGATTATTGATGTTTAGTGTTTTTGTGTGTTCAGTCGGTTTAGGTTTACGTTGGTCTGAACGATTTGTTACCAGTTGCTAGATAATTGATCATATGATTGTTTAAGTGGATTGAATACGATAAAAACATATAATTGCCCTTAACTGAGTCACACTAGCAAGGACCGTTTCATAACCAGTGTCGTGTGTAAAGCGATTATTGATGTCTAAGGTTTTGTCTAATTGATCAGTTTGTAGTTAACCAGTAATAATTAATATTTATCGGTTAGGTTGCATGAGATTACTGTAGGTTGCTTACTTGAATTCTCGGGTGTGATTTGCTTTGTTAATTGCTTGAAACTCGTTTATTTGTTTACTTGCGTAATTCCATAAATTCACTTTATTCGCTTGTGTGATCAGCAACTTAAACTAGGTCAACTAATCGCTCACAAACCCAAACCCAACAAGAACCGAACCCGCTCTCGCGCTATCCTAATCCTAACAAGTAAAAGCTATGAGACGACCTTACTTTCTATCACCTCTCGGTCTCTAAGAAAGTGCATACCCGCTGAATTTAACTAATTAACATACCCAACTAAACCCTACGGTTGATCACCCCGCAAACAATCTCTAAACACAAAGTAAAGAGTTCAAACAAGCTAAAATCAATCAAAACTAATTCAATCAATCAAAGCAAGAGGTATATGAGTATAATTAATTAAATCACAGCCACTAAACACAACCTAATTCAATATTAAACCAAACTTTCATTAACAAATCAAGTCATGATGATCAACAATCCATATTACTTACTAAAACCTAACAATATTCATCAAACCTAGGTAGAACTAACAAGTTTAGCCTACCATTATTTTTGGAGAGCAGCTATACATCAAAGTAAACCCCATAAAACTTAACCAAAACATAATTAAACTCATTCAATAATCAATATCAATCAAGCACAACTCAATCTTCAATTTAATTGCAAAACAATTCAAGTTAAAAGATCAAATCAACAAGTTATAAATCTTGAACAAGAACACAAAGTTTATGGATGTTTACTATCAATTAGAGCTGAGTTTTTATGATGAAAAATACCCCGAGCTGCTGTCCCAAATTTCGTTAACTTAATTCTCCTTCCTTGGCTCACCACAACTTGTAAAATAATTTCTTTTTCCCAACCCTTGTTGTCCTGATCGGAAGTATTATGGAGGGATTGTTGGTTTGAGTTTGTATATTATAATTGTTGTTGCTCTTGTGATGTTGCTGCTCCTCGTTGATTATTTACAGCCACACACAATTAAAAAAGTTAATTCTTTGTCTCCTTAAAACCATCCAACCGAGCCGACCCACAAAACAACAACTCTATTATTTTTCTTTGTTCTTTTCCGATCGGCCTCCAGGGGTGTTAGGGTTTTATTTTTTTTGTGTTTTAATATATAATTTCCATGTAATGCTCTTCTCTAGCGGGCTTGGGTCAGGCCTTGAGTTTTGTCTTCAAACTTGATCGTAAAAGCCTCTTAGAACCTTTTCACTTTTAAAACTCGTCACCTACACAAAATAATAAAATTTGTAAGATCAAGTTAAAAACGAGTTAAAAACATAATCTATTATATAAATTAGTAATAAAAAGATGATAAGATGGTACGGAAAAATAGGTGTGTTTTACAACACATCAATTGATCAACGTTTACCCACGTCCGATCAAACTCCCTCGTCAAGTACGGTACACCCTCTAGCCCATTATGTTTCTTATGAAACTTTTACTCAAACTCATAAAGCCTTTTTAGTGGCCATCAGTTCGAAAGATGAGCCAAAATCCTTTAAACAAGTCGTGCAGGATGAACATTGGAGGAAAGCCATGGAAAAAGAAATACTAGGCAAGGAAGAAAATGGAACATGGACCCTCGAATCTTTACCAAAAGGCAAACAAGCTATAGACTCAAAATGGGTCTATAAAATAAAATACAAGCCCAATGGTGAGATTGAACGTTATTAAGCAAGATTCGGAGCAAAAGGTTTTACTCAAATGGAAGGGATTGACTTTCATGTCACGTTTGCTCCATTTACCAAACTTGTGACGGTTCGAACCATCCTTGCCGTAGCCGTTAAGAAAAATTGGCTCATCCATCAACTAGATGTCAACAATGCCTTTTTGCATGGAGAACTTCATGAGGAAGTCTACATGAGAATTCCACAAGGATTTGATAAAGGAAGGGACAACAAAGTTTTTCGGTTAAGAAAGTCGGTATACGGCTTGAAACAAGCCTCTCGAAATTGGTACCAAAAGTTCACTTCGGCCCTCTTGGCACTTAATTTTAAACAATTAAAGGCAAACCATTCTCTTTTCATTTGTAAGGAAAGAAACTCCTTCGTTGTCGCCTTAATTCATGTTGATCATGTTATCATCGTTGGCGATAGCCCATCAAAAATACATGCCACAAAAGGATACCTCAACGAGCAATTTAGCATTAAAGACTTAGAAAACTTAAAATATTTCCTAGGCATTGAGGTGGCTCGAACCAAATAGGGCTTAGTCCTTAGTTAATGGAAATATACTCTTGACATTCTAAAGGATTGTGGTGTTCTAGGGTCCCGTCCTAGCGCTTTCCCAATGGAGCAGAATCTAAAATTAGGTAAAGACGATGAAGGATCTCGAGTAGATGCAAATCAAAATAGGCGTCTTGTGGGAAGGTTACTTTATTTACAAGCAACTCGACCGGATATCGTTTAGTCGGTAAACGTATTGAGCCAATTTCTTTCTTGATCCACGTCAAAGTCACATGGAAGCTACTAATAGAATTCTAAGGTATTTGAAAATGACCCCGGGACAAGGGATTTTGTTACCAACGGAAGGTGGAACCAACCTCACTTCGTATAGTGACTCTGATTGGCTCGGATTCCCTTACTCAAGAAGATCAAGAACCAGTTACCTACTTCTCTTAGGAGGAGCACCTACTTCATGGAAGTCCAAGAAGCAATCTGTCGTGTCACGCTCCTCAACAGAGGCATAATATCGTGCTATGGCCACCGTGGTAAGTGAAATTTATGGTTACGTTGGCTCTTGAAAGAACTTGGGCTACCACAAGACCAACCGACCCCCCTCATCTGTGACAACCAAGCCACAACACACGGGGCCAACAATCCGGTTTATCATGAGCGCCCAAAGCACGTTGAAATAGACTATTTCTTCATACGGGAACGAGTAGATTCTAAAGACATTCAACTAATATCCATTGACACGAAAAACCAAATAGCAGATTTGTTTACAAAGGCTTTAGGTTCTCAACACTTGCAATACCTTCTTAGCAAGTTGGGCGCTCGTAACTTACACGCTCCAACTTAAGGGGAGTTTAATTATTGCATTTATTTTTGGTTCCCACATTCACGTCGCAATGACAGATGCAATATGCAACATTCATTCACCTAATCACCTTTATTTGCTTTCCATTTTAAAAGCTAGGAGCAATTCATGTTTAATATTATTATATAAAGTGTATGTCAACGAGAAGGATAATTGTAATAAACAGAATGCTTTTATTAAAATTTATACGCTGAATGCTTCACGAACTGTTCGCTAGACGTTAGGTTCGTTTACATCCCTAATCATGAGTATCTATGGCGATAGGGAAGTGAGACCTTAAACTTGAACCCTATTTTTCGGATTCTGCTAAATTATAGGGATGGAGTTGATATATGGAATCAGATATGAATGTTCTTATGTGAAATGAATTAATGTGTGTGTTATTAGAATATGTTATTGTTGTTATATATTATTGATGAACAATTGGTTACAATATATAACAAGACGAAAGTATGAATTAGGGAGACAAATTCTCTAATAATAAATTACAATGAATATAAATAATCTTCTAATAAGAGAAGGTTGGATTGAAGCATGATTTGAGAATAATCCGATTTATTATTTTATTACATTAACATGCCCCCGCAAGATTTACGGTCTCATAGTTAGTCCAATCTTGACCATTAAAGTATGAAATCTTGAACGTGGAGTGGGTTTTGTAAGAGAATCGGCTAACTGATCGTCCCCGGCAATGTGAGTAGCCTGAATATATTGGTTAGATACTTTTTCGCGTACAAAATTGAAATCAATTGCAAGGTGCTTCATACGGGAGTGAAAAAATGGGATTTGCGGAATATTGTGTGGCACTAAGGTTGTCACAAAAAATGGTGGGGGTAATGGTGAATTTGAATCCGACTTCATGTAATAGAGGTTTTAGCCATAGAATTTCTATGGTTGTAGATGCAACTGCTCGGAATTCGGCTTCTTTTGAGGATCGTGCTATAGTGGGTTGTCTTTTGGAGCTCCATGCTATTGGGTTATATCCTAGATAGAAAATATAACCCGTTTTGTTGCGGTAGTTGTCATTGTCTCCTGCCCAATCTGCATCTGTAAAGGCATGGAGGTGTAATGGTGATTTATAACGGAGCATAATACCTTTGGTTATGGACCCGTGGAGATACCGCAATAGATGTTTGAGGGCATTCCAATGAGTGGTGGTTGGAGCATGCATAAATTGTGATAACTTATAAACTGTGAATGCCACGCCGGGTCGTGTAAGGGATAGGTATTTTAGAGCACCGACTAAAGCTCTATATTCCATGGGTGACGGAATTGTTGTGCCACTATCAAGTGTGATCAGTTTAGAGCATGTAATTGGGGTGGTCATCGGCTTGCATTCACTCATATTGGCTCGTTTAAGGATATCATGGATATACTTAGATTGAGAGTGTAACATACCATGGGAATGTGGAAGAACCTCGACACCAAGAGAGTAGGATAGGGTTCCAAGGTCCTTAAGGGAGAATTTTGTGGCAAGAGATGAAATAAACGAGTTAATGATGTGAGAATTTGGTTCTGTGATGATGATGTCATCAACATAGACCAAGATGTAGATGGGGGATATATTGGAAACGTGCATAAACAAGGAGGGATCCGAGATAGTAGGATGGAATCCTTTTAACGTGAGGTAAGATTTTAACTCTTCATACCAAGCACGTGATGCTTTGTCGAAGCCCATATATGGCTTTATTTGGTTTGCATATATGAGTTGGGAAGGATGGTTATATGAAGTCGGGTGGTTGAGCCATATATGTATGTTTGGATAATGTCCCTTGTAGAAAAGCATTGTTAATGTCTAGTTGACGAAGGGGCCAATTTTGTGACACGGCTAAAGATAGAATAAGACGAAGAGTCGCAGGTTTAACGACCGGGCTAAATGTTTCGGCATAGTCAATTCCCGGGCGTTGATGAAAACCTTTGGCTACAAGGCGAGCCTTTAGACAGTCAACGGAACCATCGGATTTGTACTTTGTGCGGAAAACCCATTAGGAGCCCACAAGATTAGAGGCTTGGTCGTAAGGAACAAGGGTCCAAGTGTTGTTTTTCATTAAAGCATCATATACTTCGGTCATCGAATTTCTCCAAAGAGGATGTTTTATGTAACACCCCGACCAAAGGCGGATTATACATCGGGGCGCCACATATTGTTTCATTACTCGTGACACTATTGGGTGTCAATATTTAATAAATATATTCATTCACGCATGCGCAACGTATACATAAGATATAAATAAACCAACATAATCAATATATTATAAATCAAAATATTCGAACAGCAATAACTTGTCTTGATACATTTTAATCTAGGTCCAAAAGTAAAAACGTCCTATGTGTCCACAAGCTCCAAAACAGCTACTGCAAACCTGAACATGTGTTAAAATAAAACGTCAAACACTTGCGTGTTGGTGAGAAATCAAGTTTAATAGATATTCATAGTTAATCATAGATAATCATAGATAATAACAGTAAATCTGCGCGCAACATATGTTAATCTGGTATCTAACAAGGGTGAAATCAGATTGTGACCAAGCCTTAGATTCATAGCTCATAGTTCAATCCGTACTCCTAATTGAGCACAAAAACAAGAAAACTGTGCAAGTGTAAACAAAAGAGAAAACATAAACGATAGGTTCTCCCGTGTCTACCAATGGATCCATGAGAACTTCGGAATAGGCCGAACAAAGCGGTTAATGATACACACATACAAATAACAGCCAAGTAAATATCCATAACACATGGGATACTGCGCGACTAAAACTCCATAAACAGTTTAAGACTCAGTTTTGTACGAACACATGAACATCCCAAAACATTAAAACAAAAAGGGATTAGATACGAGATTACTCACTTGATAAAGATGCGATGAAAGATACAGCAAGAACCACTTTAAAATAAGCACAAGTTAACCTATAAATAAAGATTATTGTTTTTAATGATTTGTTTTAAGTCATAATTTAATAAGTAAATTATTATATATAATATATTACCGGAAAAGCAAGGCAGAACGGAGAGGAAGACGGAGGCAGAGAGGAGGCGGCAGAGAGAGCAAGGAGCAAGAGAACAGGAGAGATTAAGTGTTTTGTGTGTGTAGTGTTAAGAAAATAATACTATTATTTATAGGAAAACCCTAGGAGACATAAATCCAGAAAAAGGGGAAAAGGTTCCAAGACAAACAGAACAAGACAAAACAAAAGATAACAAAAGATATCAAAAGATATGGCAGCTGCAGGGGGCAAGATAAAGCTGACAGCGAACAGTAAAAAGGCATGGGCAGGTCAGATAAAGGTACTGGTCAAGCATGGCAAAAGCAGATCTCAAAAGATAATGTCAGTCACTTTATCTACCAACCAATGGGGTTGGTACGCATGCTGCGCCGAAAGTAACTATTCAGACATTAGATAGGTTAGGTCAACAGTACAGAAGATAAGACAACACAAAGCATACAGGCTGGAATAAACAGAAGATACAAGGGTTAAGCGCGGGAAGGCTGAGTGCGCGAGCGCGAAGGCTGGCACAAAAATCCTTAGCGCACTGCGGGAAGAATCACAATTCCTTAGCGCACTGCGGGAAGAATCACATCCTTAGCGTGCTGCGTGAAGAACAAGAATTCTAAGCGCATCGCGGAAAGAACATGCATTCTTAGCGCGCTGCGAGAAGAGTTCTCTTCACGCATCGTAGGAACAAGATGTCTTCACGCAGGCTTCCATGTAAGGAGTCTGGCGCGTGGAGCTGCAGACATCCTTAGGCGGGAGGGACCAAAGGACAAGCAAAGAGGGAAACAAGGCGGAAAGAAAGGAGAGGGACGGGACAGCGGGAAGGAAACGAAAGGCGGGAGGGAAATAAATACATATTAAAAATAAAGTAAAAATACTAAATATTAAATCACCAAAAGAAAGAGATCGGGTCAGAGAAACGGGTACCTGGGTCGGGTCGGATCGGGCAGATGTCACAGTCTCCCCTACTTTAAGAAATTTCGTCCCGAAATTTATCTCGAAGTAGGTTGCGCGGAGAACAGGTGCGGGTACTTGATCTTCATTTGATCTTCCCTTTCCCATGTAAACTCGGCTCCGCGCTTGGACTCCCAGCGAACTTTCACGATAGGGATGCGACTGCGCTTGGTTTGCTTTACCTCGCGATCCATAATCTCAACAGGCTTCTCAACGAAATGCATAGATTCATCAACTTGAACTTCATCGAGTGAAATGTGAAGGTTCTCGTTAGCTAAACACTTCTTGAGATTGGATACATGGAACGTTGGATGCACATTACTGAGTGCGGGCGGCAGATCAAGTCTGTAGGCAACTTTCCCTACACGCGCGAGAATCTTAAATGGTCCAACATATCGAGGAGCAAGCTTTCCTTTCTTCCCAAAGCGGACAACACCCCTCCAGGGCGACACTTTGAGGAGAACAAGATCACCAACTTGAAATTCGAGAGGCTTCCGCCTACGATCTGCGTAACTCTTCTGTCGGCTTCTGGCAGTCAGCAGATGATCACGGATCTTGGCGATTTTATCGGTTGTCTCTTGAACAAGTTCGGGTCCTGTGATTTGAGTTTCACCCACTTCGCTCCAACAGATCGGGGAGCGGCACCTACGTCCGTAAAGTGCTTCAAATGGGGCCATACCGATACTGGAATGATAGCTGTTGTTATAAGAGAACTCGATCAAAGGCAGGTGTGAATCCCAATTTCCTCCAAAATCAAGAACACAAGATCGGAGCATATCCTCAAGAGTTTGAATAGTTCGCTCAGACTGACCGTCAGTCTGAGGATGATATGCCGTACTCATGTCCAAGCGAGTTCCTAGCGCAGATTGGAGAGAATTCCAAAAGCGAGATATAAAACGGCCATCGCGATCGGATACGATGCTCAAAGGAGTACCATGGCGGCAGACAATTTCCTTGACATAAAGCTGCGCGAGCTGCTCAACACGGTAGTTTTCACGAATGGGCAGAAAGTGAGCAGACTTAGTCAATCGATCCACTATTACCCAAATGCTATCATGTTTGCTTGCTGTCAAAGGTAACTTGGTAATAAAGTCCATCGCTACACATTCCCATTTCCACGTAGGAATTTCTGGTTGTTCGAGCAAACCAGATGGGCGTTGGTGTTCAGCTTTTACTTTAGAACAAGTCAGGCATCTAGCTACGAACACAGCAATATCCTTTTTCATGCCAGGCCACCAATAAGTAATGCGCAAATCCTTGTACATCTTATCAGCGCCAGGATGAATAGAATACCGAGATTTATGCGCTTCACACAGGATATCAGCGCGAAGATTCTCATCACAAGGGATCCAGATGCGATTGAGATAGCAGAGTATTCCACTCAGATTAGGGACAAAGTGCGCTTCCGCGCCACACGCTAACTCGGCGCGAAGGTTACCATTACTGATGGATGCGCGCTGTGCGTCACGAATACGCGATTCAAGGTTGTTCTGAATCGGCGCGAAGTGAAGCTGAGTGCGCGGCAAGATACAGTTAAGCTGGCAGGGTTTTCGGCTGAGCGCATCGGCTACCACATTAGCCTTACCAGGATGATACCGGATCTCACAATCGTAATCGCTGATGAGTTCGTTCCATCGGCGTTGCCTCATGTTAAGTTCCTTTTGATCAAAGATATGCTGAAGGCTTTTATGGTCAGTGTAGAGGATACACTTAGTACCATAAAGGTAGTGTCTCCAGATCTTCAAGGCAAAAACAACTGCACCAAGTTCGAGATCGTGAGTTGTATAATTCTTTTCATGAACCTTAAGTTGCCTCGATGCGTAAGCGATAACCTTGCCTCGTTGCATAAGAACACAACCGAGACCTTGGTTGGAGGCATCGCAGTACACGACAAAATCATCATTACCCTCAGGTAGCGCAAGAACAGGAGCTTCACACAACAGACGCTTGAGCGTCAGAAAGGCTTCTTCTTGCTTCGAGCCCCAAATATACGGTTTACCTTTGTGCGTTAGAGCTGTTAAAGGCAAAGCGATCTTCGAGAAGTTCGAAATGAAGCGCCGGTAATAACCAGCTAAGCCCAGAAAGGAACGGATTTCAGAAGGAGAGGATGGCGTAATCCAGTTCTTGATTGCTTCAATCTTGGATGGGTCGACATGAATACCCATCTTGTTTACAACATGACCAAGAAACTGTACTTCATCAGACCAGAATTCACACTTGGAAAGCTTAGCATAGAGTTGCTCAGCTTTAAGCTTTTGCAATACCAATCGGAGATGTTGCTCGTGCTCGGCCTTGGTCTTAGAATACACCAGAACATCATCGATAAACACAATCACGAATTTATCCAAGAAAGGCCTACACACCCGATTCATTAGATCCATGAAAACGGCGGGTGCGTTGGTCAAACCGAAGGACATGACCAAGAATTCAAAATGGCCATAGCGAGTTCGAAAAGCAGTCTTCGGAACATCTTCATCGCGGATGCGCAACTGGTGATAGCCAGAGCGGAGATCGATCTTGGAAAAACAAGAGGCACCTTGGAGTTGATCGAAGAGGTCGTCAATACGTGGTAAGGGATACCGGTTTTTAATGGTGAGTTTGTTCAACTCGCGGTAATCAATACACATGCGAAACGATCCATCTTTCTTTTTAACGAACAACACCGGAGCACCCCAGGGCGAAGAGCTAGGGCGAATGAATCCTTTAGCTGTCAACTCTTGAAGTTGGCTTGCCAATTCTTGCATCTCAGCGGGTGCAAGACGATAAGGAGATTTAGCTACGGGGGAAGCACCAGGGACAAGATCAATACGGAACTCGACTTCACGAGCGGGAGGGATACCAGGAAGATCATTAGGAAAAACTTCAGGGAAATTACGTACGACAGGGATATCGCGAAGCTTCTTTTCTTCAGCAGGTTTAACCACATGGGCTAGAAATGCAACACACTTCTTCCGCATGAGTCTTTGGGCTTCGGCGCAAGACATAAGTTTAAGACCACTGGAGGGTTTTTCGCCGTAAATGTGAAGATCACCATTTTCTCGAGGTATGCGAATCAATTTCTTGGCGCAAATAACTTCGGCGCGATTCTTCGAGAGCCATTCCATACCAATGATAACATCAAAGCTTCCAAGAGGCATAGGGATGAGGTCGATCAGAAAATCGTTTTCGTTAAGGTTAAGCGTGCAATCTTTAATCACCGAGTTAATTAAAATAGTTTCACCGTTAGCCAATTCAACTGAAAAATCCTCTTTTAAATCGCTGCGCGGTCGCGCAAGCTTCTGCTCGAAGGCGCGAGAGATAAAACTTCGATCGGCGCCAGTATCAAAAAGTACAGAGGCATAAAATCCGTTAAGTAAAAATGTACCATTAACTACATCATTATTCGCTTGCGCTTGGTGCGCGGTTATGTTAAAAGCTCGTCCACGCGTCACTTGGTTCGAAATCTGGTTCACCGGATTCGCTTGTGTGATTTGCACTTGTAGTCTCGGGCACGCGTTCCGGAAATGACTGGGATCACCGCAGTTAAAGCACGACCTGGGTCGTGGGTTTTGGTAGGTTGGTTGTGGGTTCTGCGGGTAAACTGGTGGTGTTGGCGCAATTGGATTGGCGGGAAGGACTCTACAGAACTCAGCAGAGTGACCAACACGGCCACATCGGTTACATTGTCGACACGGGACTTGAGGTGGGTGATGAAGTCTACAGGTTGGGCAAAAGGGTTGGTTCCCTGTGTAAGGTTTCTTAGTTGGCTGGGCAGGAAGTGCTGGATTGGTTAAGGCATAGTTGTGGACCACAGGAGGTGCTGGGTAGGTTGACAGTGGGTTAGGCGTGTAAACTGGAGGTTGGTATGCGGGTTGCTGGACAACGGGCGGGTTGGTAAGCGCGTAAGCTTGTCTGCGCCTACGTTTCTGGTTATGGTTTGAGGGTTCAGGTTTGGTTTCTGCGGGTTCAGGGACAGTCTTGGTGGGTTTGGTCTTCTCAGTTCCCCGCAGGAACAGGGTTCCTGCTCTGACATGGTTGTCGCTGAGCACAGCGGCCAACTCGATGGCGTCAGAGAGGGTTACTGGGTTTCTGGCCCATACAGAATCTTGAATTTCCATGGGGAGACCCCCAAGAAATTTCTCTATGGCTCGGCGGGAAGGGGTAACAAGGTGAGGGACCAGTAAGCTTAGCTCGTGGAAGCGCGTCGCGTACTCGCGCGCTTCACCGCTGTATTGCTTAAGATTCCAAAATTCCTCCTCCAGGCGCTTAACTTCGTTGGGAGGGCAGAATTCTCGCGTAAGAATTTCCTTGAATTCCTCCCATGTCATGCTTGAAGCAGCCTCTGCGCCACGCGCATGAGCTACTCCATTCCACCATGTAAGCGCTCTGGATTCCAGGACACTGGAAGCATACAGGGTTCGTCTGTCTGAGGGGCATTGGGTGTGGAGGAAAGTGTTTTCAATCTTCTCAAGCCATTGGAGCATCACGGTGGCTCCTTCAAGACCTGTGAATTTTGGAGGGTTACCCGCGTTGAAGGATTTAATGTTGTAACTGGAGGTATTGGCATTGTTTTGGCTCAAGGCTTGGGCTATTGCGGCGGCCATTTCCTGGGAACGTTGCTGTCTACGCATGCGCGAGGCTTCTCTTCTCTGAAATCGGCGAGATAGCGGAGGCATTCTATAAAAATTTTAATTTTAGTTAATATCTTAGTTTTAGCACAAAGTTTAAGAAAAGCTTGGTTTCACGGAGTTAGATACTATCAAAAGTTAAAGTAAAATAAATGACCCTAAATGCAGACTTAATAAAGGTAACAAATTCGAATCAAGAATCGATAATTCATGTATCACCATGACTTTCCGAATTCCCAATTTAAAATATACGAGCAAACGAGTATTGGAGATTGATGATTCATGTATCACCATGACTTTTCAATCTTCAATATAAAATATACAAGAAAATGAGTATTGGAGGTTGACAATTCATGTATCACCATGACTTTTCAAGTCTCCAACCTCAGAACATAATCGTAAATGGAAATTGAAAATCAACTATTCATGTATCACCATGACTTTTCGGATTTTCAAACCCAACAAACGAATATGTAAGAAAAATCAATAAAAATCGAAATTCGACAAAAATCGAAATATCGCGAAATAAAACATAAAATCATATACTGCGCAAGTGCGAGCATATTCATAAATAACGAGTAATTAACAATAAGCGCGCAAACATGAGATTTCTCTCATGCGCGAGAAGGGACTCTTAGGTATTCTAGGCCGTTACGTCTAACCACCTATCCTAAAGTCAACGAGCTCTGATACCAATCTGTAACACCCCGACCAAAGGCGGATTATACATCGGGGCGCCACATATTGTTTCATTACTCGTGACACTATTGGGTGTCAATATTTAATAAATATATTCATTCACGCATGCGCAACGTATACATAAGATATAAATAAACCAACATAATCAATATATTATAAATCAAAATATTCGAACAGCAATAACTTGTCTTGATACATTTTAATCTAGGTCCAAAAGTAAAAACGTCCTATGTGTCCACAAGCTCCAAAACAGCTACTGCAAACCTGAACATGTGTTAAAATAAAACGTCAAACACTTGCGTGTTGGTGAGAAATCAAGTTTAATAGATATTCATAGTTAATCATAGATAATCATAGATAATAACAGTAAATCTGCGCGCAACATATGTTAATCTGGTATCTAACAAGGGTGAAATCAGATTGTGACCAAGCCTTAGATTCATAGCTCATAGTTCAATCCGTACTCCTAATTGAGCACAAAAACAAGAAAACTGTGCAAGTGTAAACAAAAGAGAAAACATAAACGATAGGTTCTCCCGTGTCTACCAATGGATCCATGAGAACTTCGGAATAGGCCGAACAAAGCGGTTAATGATACACACATACAAATAACAGCCAAGTAAATATCCATAACACATGGGATACTGCGCGACTAAAACTCCATAAACAGTTTAAGACTCAGTTTTGTACGAACACATGAACATCCCAAAACATTAAAACAAAAAGGGATTAGATACGAGATTACTCACTTGATAAAGATGCGATGAAAGATACAGCAAGAACCACTTTAAAATAAGCACAAGTTAACCTATAAATAAAGATTATTGTTTTTAATGATTTGTTTTAAGTCATAATTTAATAAGTAAATTATTATATATAATATATTACCGGAAAAGCAAGGCAGAACGGAGAGGAAGACGGAGGCAGAGAGGAGGCGGCAGAGAGAGCAAGGAGCAAGAGAACAGGAGAGATTAAGTGTTTTGTGTGTGTAGTGTTAAGAAAATAATACTATTATTTATAGGAAAACCCTAGGAGACATAAATCCAGAAAAAGGGGAAAAGGTTCCAAGACAAACAGAACAAGACAAAACAAAAGATAACAAAAGATATCAAAAGATATGGCAGCTGCAGGGGGCAAGATAAAGCTGACAGCGAACAGTAAAAAGGCATGGGCAGGTCAGATAAAGGTACTGGTCAAGCATGGCAAAAGCAGATCTCAAAAGATAATGTCAGTCACTTTATCTACCAACCAATGGGGTTGGTACGCATGCTGCGCCGAAAGTAACTATTCAGACATTAGATAGGTTAGGTCAACAGTACAGAAGATAAGACAACACAAAGCATACAGGCTGGAATAAACAGAAGATACAAGGGTTAAGCGCGGGAAGGCTGAGTGCGCGAGCGCGAAGGCTGGCACAAAAATCCTTAGCGCACTGCGGGAAGAATCACAATTCCTTAGCGCACTGCGGGAAGAATCACATCCTTAGCGTGCTGCGTGAAGAACAAGAATTCTAAGCGCATCGCGGAAAGAACATGCATTCTTAGCGCGCTGCGAGAAGAGTTCTCTTCACGCATCGTAGGAACAAGATGTCTTCACGCAGGCTTCCATGTAAGGAGTCTGGCGCGTGGAGCTGCAGACATCCTTAGGCGGGAGGGACCAAAGGACAAGCAAAGAGGGAAACAAGGCGGAAAGAAAGGAGAGGGACGGGACAGCGGGAAGGAAACGAAAGGCGGGAGGGAAATAAATACATATTAAAAATAAAGTAAAAATACTAAATATTAAATCACCAAAAGAAAGAGATCGGGTCAGAGAAACGGGTACCTGGGTCGGGTCGGATCGGGCAGATGTCACATTTTAAGGCTTGGGTTATGGTGGATGGTTCGGTAATCTAGTCGTTAATAGCCGTGTACAACTGAAAAGAAGTGTTATTGTATTTGGGATTTGGTTTGCGGGTTCGAGTTTGAACTTGAGGTTCAGCGACAGTGGGTGGATTAATTGTATTTTGGGCTGTTTTTTTTTGGGGCCTGTTGTAACAAATTGGTGGGTGGTTGGTGAACGGTGTTCTGGGCTGGATTGGAGGAAGGACTAGTTGGGTTGTTGAAGTTGGGCTCGGATGGGGAGAGAGGAGATGTGATGTTGTAACATCCGGCCCCTCGCACCACCAATATTGTCTGCTCTGCCCACGAAGAGCTCACGGATTTGGTTTTGGTTGCCCAGATGGAGACTTCCCAGGAGGTCACCCATCCTAGTACTACTTCCACCTAAGCACGCTTAACCGTGGAGTTTTCATGTGCTCCACAGCCAGCTAAGCCCAAAACGCGTTGGTGATTGAAGAGGCAGGACATTTACTTATTAACCAAGGATCTCTCTTATCCATAGCCGATGTGGGATTTGCCTAAGAGTGGGACGATGTTGTGTTTGCCAAGGATGTTACAGACAACCCCCCTTTGGACTCATCGTCCTCGATGAGGCGTGTCCCATCGTGCCGAACGGCACAAGAGTGGCTCTGATACCACCTGTAACATCCTGCCCCTCGCACCACCAATATTGTCCGCTCTGCCCACGAAGAGTTCACGGATTTGTTTTTCGGTTGCCCAGATGGAGAATTCCTAGGAGGTCACCCATCCTAGTACTACTTCCACCTAAGCACGCTTAACCGTGGAGTTTTCATGTGCTCCACAGCCAGCTAAGCCCAAAACGCGTTGGTGATTGAAGAGGCGGGACATTTACTTATGAACCAATGATCTCTCTTGTCCACAGCCGATGTGGGATTTGTCTAAGAGTGGGACGGTGTTGTGTTTGCCAAGGATGTTACAAGAATGATAAAACTGGATTAGAACAGTGTTATTATAAGATAATTGAGATATGGAAATAATATTTCTAGAAATGGAAGGAACACAATGAACATTGTTTAGTATGAGAGTGGGGGTTTGTGTACGTATAAAGAGTGAACCAATATGAGTGATACTAAGAGACGAACCATCGCCAATAATAAGCTCATCGGTCCCATCGTACGGTGCATGGTTGGTTAACGTGTTTAAATCATTTGTCACATGATGATTAGCCCCACTATCCATTAGCCATTTTGTGGTTTAGTTATTCTGCAAGGACATCATGTTTGATTAAGGTGCGATTCTTGTTGTCGGATTATGATTAAAGGGGGTAACGGTAATATGTGGCATTAGCTTTTTAAAAATAGGGCAATTGGTGAGGGTGTGACCTATGGTATGACACCATTGGCAGTTGTTAAGAATGGGTTGATCGTTGTTGAGTGATGGATTTTGGTTGGTCTCCCCATTAATAATTAATTTGTGAGTAATTAATTGGGTAGGTAGATAATTTAGTTGTGAGGTGCAGGTCGACTTCAGTAGCTTTTTAGAAGAATGAAAATATTAATGGAGGCAAGAGATGGATGCAGCAGAAAAATGGATCAATATAGTGATTTTTGTTAGAAATATCACTGTGGCTTTGATACCATAATAGAATATGTTATTGCTATTATATATTGTAACACCCCAACCTGGAACAGGCTGACGTGTCACTATTACAGATATCGAAAACAAAATTCGAAGAAGCCTAAGTCAAATTATATTCACTCAATTAACCGCAAATTGATAGTCTTAAAAAAAGAACTTCATTAATCTCTCTCATCACTAACTTCCCCGAGTCCCGGATTACCCGTAAACAAAATAAGAAAAACAAAACAAGAAAATACGGTTGAGCCAAAAATTGCCCAGTAACGGAAAGAACAATTGTATAGGTAAGGACAGACGTAAGAAAATAAATATACGAACTTCAATTCCAACTCGAAACCAACTTGTTTACCGAAACATATACTTAATAAAATTAGGAGGTATTATCTGACACTTGGCCATAACATGGTCAAACGCATGTGGAAGCATATCAGAAACATATCATAACACATACACACATCAAACTACGTGACTACACAAATCAATAACTCAAAGTTACGTGAAACGGAAGCACCCACGAGCCTAACAGAACAGACTGGTACACAGCTAGCTAGTCCATGCACCTATGAGACGGTGAGCGTGGCGTACACCCATTATTCCATCTCCACAAAACAAACTCAAACTCAGAGCTAAGATCGATCTATACGCCTCTAGGGGCAAAGTGCTACGCAAGCACAAGCTAGAGACGCCGTGAACTTTTATTACGCACTGTCACGATAAGTGCATGCCGTTGACGCCCATACGACATTTCAGACATGCTCGGGTGACAGAGTACAAAAGCTAAAAGCATATAACTAAATATATTTAAAACCGGAACATGCAATAAAAAGTACAAATAAATAATCTATTGCATGTTATATGTTATATTAAACAATTGAACTCAAAATATAACTGACGCGTAACGAAAATCCGTACTACAAAGTAACGGAATAGAGTAAATACTATAAGTAACCGAAAACAGAAACCGTAACGAAGTAACGGAATATAAATTATACTATGAGTGACATAAACCATAAACCGTACTGATATGGTCTAAAATATACATATTATCTTATAAATATTTCCTACACTTTTAAGTGTTTTGAGCTAAGTTTTTATTGAATATTATTTTTAGTTGGCTCATATATGAGTTTTCAAGATTCTAAGAAATAATGAGCTAAAATTGAGTACTTTTATTAAACTTGGAACAACAAGTTAAAACTGTCTATTTAAAGTGAAATTAACATCAACAATTGATTTATCATACAAAATTTTTATTATTGTTATTACCGATTAATTTATTTAGATATTAATTTTTGAATGGTGATATCTAATACATATAAGTTTGTTTTAGGCAGATCATCAGATGAGCAAATATTACGTCATATATGGAATGACTTATTTCATTTATAGTAAAGCCTCTTGATCAAGCCCATGGGCCATGATGATGGACGTTAAAGGCCTGGAAGAAATTTAAGGTTGGCATATAATTTAAAAAGAAAGAAAGACAAGGAGAAAAAGTAGAGACGAGGGGACGACCTGAACAAGAAGGGGACGAAACAGAGGGCAACGCAAAGCAAGGGTTGATTGGAGAAGAGTACGTTTGGGTTCAACACCTACTCAACCAAATATCATTATTATTGGTTTAAATTTATTATTATCTTTATGAATTTATTATTTGAACCAATTTATTTTCTTTTGTTATTGAGTATGGTTGTTGGCTAAACCCTTACACCGCCTAGGCTCATGATGAACTTTTGTTGATTTTGGAATTTGGTTTGGATTTTGTTTTCGTTTATGGATTTATGACTAAGTAAGAGGTTTATTTTTATTCGTTCGATTCATATGCGTGCTTAGGTTTGTTTGGTGAGTTTTATTGTTTCACAGTTTCCTTGGTGATTGTCTGTCATATACTAGGATTATGTTAGGTCATCTACTGTGTGTTTTTTGCTAGTTTATGGTTGATTTGCAATAATACCATAGGAACAATATTAATAAATCAAGTAGACCTAAGTGTGCTGCTAATCTAAATAGATGTAAGGTGATAGATTATTTGATAGGTCTTGGTTGATGAATTGCTAGATTTAGTTCTCTGTAAAGAGTTCGTCTAGGTTTGGTTTATTTACCTTGTCTATCTAGTCGAGTGAATTATTTAAATTACCTTTGATTTCCCCGCTGTAAGGTAGGATTTCTTATAGAGGTACTTGTCATAAAATAAATTAGCGACCGTAAGGGAGTCAAATTAAAACCAGTAATTTTAATAGCTTATTAAGAGTCCATAGGTGTCTTCTTGAGAAGGGTCAAGAGTCCTGTTCGGTTTCCCATTAAGTGAATAGTTTAAGATCCCGGTTCCATAACTTAGCATTTTCCAACCATTTGATAATTGATGCATTAGAGATTTTAGCCTAGGTGGTTGTTCGTCATCCTTTGAGTTAAGTCAAGATTTAAGTCGTTTTTAGTTTTATTTAATTAGTTAAACATAGTTATTAGTAAAATCCCCCTTAATAAATATAAAATAAATAGTTGTGTCTGCAGTGAAGTCTAATTTAGCGTGTTTACGTAACTAAAAGAGTCTCGTGGGTTCGATATCCGGACTTACTTAGCTGTACTAGAGTCGACCGGTTCACTTGCCGGTTAGTAGTTTTAGTTAAGTTAAGAGTCTAGAATTATTACTTAGTGTCTAGATTAGTTTATTTATAGTTAATAAATATTAGACTACTTTTAGTACATCACGTACCTTAGCAGTCGAGAAGCAAGCAAGAAAAATTGAGTTGCGTAAAGTTGTACTAACACCTACATTTTATTTGTTTCCCAATTAAACTTACTAAACTTTAACTAGTTGATTAATCGATTTTCCGGCCACGTAGACTTTTCAAATCTTTACCTTTCTCTGTTTTATAACGTTTTTTTCATAAATTAATTCATCCAGTACCATTAGATATAATAAGTACTAGTAATAAATACTATTCAAACTTAATTTCTTCATTAATATAAAAATAATTGCCCTCCTAAACCTTTACTAAAATTTTAATATATAGACAAGTAACGGTTTAAAAAAAACATCACAATTTATCTCAAATATTTATTTTGGAAAACGACAAACAACTATAAGATTAAAGTACTCTGATGATGAACAAAACAATTTAAACGAATAGAACTTGTAATTTAAACGAATAGGACAATATTATAATAGCATAAAACAAACGTATACAAATGAGTTTGCTCCGCTCATGTATGGGAGTTGGAAAGTTGTTGTTTGGTCTCAGAACATGCCAACCTGTGTATGTAGGGGAAGCAGTTTCTGTGTTTGACAATAGCCTTCGGGGGGCGATTGAGGACATCGTGGTTTGTGGTGGTCCCTTCTTTGGAGTTTTTTAATGGAGGTTGGCATCACTTCCGACTCGTTTTGGAGGTTTGGGTTTATGTTCAGCTTCAGACGTTTCTACTTATGCGTTTGTGGCCTCGAGGGCGCAATCTTGAGAATTACAAGACCACATTCTTCGAGGTTGTGGTATTGATGGGTTTGACTCTGATTATGGGAGTGCGATAGATCGGTTGCACATTTCACTTCCCGATTTTGACATTAGCGGTTTCTCTAATAAAGACACCGCCCCCCCCCCCCTAAAGCCCAACATGCTTTGTCGAGTGCCCTTTATAGTGGAATCATCAAGAGTTTGGAAATGAAGTTTGATTTATCCCCTCGTCAGAAAGCGGTGTTTGAGTGTCTTCGGGCTCCTCGGGCTCAAGATTTCTTAAGTGTTCTCCCTATTGAAGGATTGGGCCAACATATGTCGGCTTTGGAGTACCGTGCCATCCTGAAGTATCGGTTAATGATCCCTTTTGTTTCCGGTAGATGAGCCGTGCCCGATTTGCCGTAAGGTTTGTTTGGATTCTTTTGGCGAGCATGCGGTTCACTGCAAAGAGTTGCCTGGGTTTAAGTACAGGCATGATTTGGTGAGGGATGTTCTATGCGATGTTCTTAAACGAGCCGGAATTTCGGCTAAAAAGGAAGCCCCCGTAAACTTTCTTACGGATCCTCAAGAAGGAAGATCTACATTACGACCGGCCGATATACTTGTTTTTGGGTGGGTAGGGGGAAAACACGCTTGTGTCGACCTCACAGGAGTGTCCCCTCTTGTTGGGATTAGGGACACTGGATTTGTAGCAGGCCAGGCAGCATTAAAGGCGGCATCGGGCAAGGTTGCTAAACACGAGAGAGCTTGTTTGGAGAATCAACACGTGTTTATCCCCTTCGCCTTTGACACTTTTGGTTTCTTAGCTCCGGATGCCGTGGACCTTTTAAATAGGGTTCAGAAAGTTGTGTATAGTAACGTATCAGCCCATAAGAATCATAACTTTGTTTTTAGTCGGATTGGGTTTGCTATCCAAAAGGGGGTTGCGGCGCAGCTTGTTGCCCGCTTACTTGCCACTTCATTGTAAATCGTTTGGATGTTTCTATGAAATATAAAAGGAGCGTTATAATGAGTTTTGTAACTTTTATTAACATTATTCAAAAAGGTAACTTCCATGTTGAAGACGATACAGTCACCGGAACAATCAAGTAATACAAAACGAAACTTGAACTATGTAGGCATAACCAAAACAAAAGTAGATGTAGATCGGGAGCGGTACCTAAAACGTAGGACGACAAAGAGTTTTAAATTATATGCGTTTAGATGATTCAAAATAGTTTAAGTCACCATGGATATTAAATTAGGTCTGAATATAAACTATGATTCAGACCTAATATAAACTATCATTCAGCAACAACAGTAAGAGTAAGTCTGAATGATTCAGACCTAATATAAACTATGTTGAAGACGATAAAAGATTTTGTAAGATTTTATATGAGCTATAAGATAAATCATCATGTTGTTTTGAGCTTAAATTGAATTATAACACAGCTTAATTAATAAATTCCGCTGTAGCATCTCAAAACCCATAAGATAAAGATAAACTCGGCTCCTCTAACCAAGGAGTCCTAGGTTCGAGTCCTGGCAGCGGAAACATTTTTTTTAACTGCTATGCTAGTAAATATTACTTATTGCCTGATCTAAATAAACAATTTGAATAACTTGCTCTCATTGGTATTCGGTAGGGTCATACTCATAGAGGCAAGCGGGTCAAGTCAAACGCACCCATGGAGCATATTCAAGTTATCTTTGGTTCTGGCTTAAAACTCCTTAGCGCCAGAATAATCGATGCAGGGAATTACATGGGTGGTTTCACGATGACGTTTCAGCCATGATAACCTATGAGGTTCTTCGTTTTATTTCAAGTCAATGTTTATATTTATCAAAACTGTTAGTTCGTAACTTGGAGAAACCACCCTTCTCGAATTGGGTTCACTATCATTTGATTTGTTTGTTTACTTTTGATTTCCAGTTTTTACCGTAGGACTTTGATAATTTTGTACAAATTTAGTTTTCTTGATTTTAATTGTTGGGTTCCCGTTTATTCGGTTTCGTGTAGCTTTAATTTGGTTACTGGTTGGTTTTCGGTTTTATATTTAGGTTGTAAGTGTTTTGAGTGTAGAGGGGTCCCTAAGAAATATAATATATATATCCAAAACATAAACAAGCGAACATAAACGGACAATAAACAAGCAGATTTACATGTCTTCACGAATGCAATTGAATGACGAGATTTCTGTTCATGTCCGTTCACATAAATAATCGAACAAAGCCTATTGTTCATTTTCGTTTATTAAACGGACGAAGTTGAACGAACTTCCCGTCGAATGGTTTGTTGAATGTTTGGTTCGCTTACAAACCTACTTTTGGCTACCATATTCCTGGTAACAAACATTACAAACAACTTTGGTGCGCATCGGTTCAATGCGTTTTGGGGCGATTTGATTTCGAAATGAGGTATACTTGAAAGAAACGAGCCGTAGCTTTTGGTTAATAATAAAAAAAAGAAAAAAGAAAAACCGAAACTTCAGTTATTAGGTAAGGTAGGTTAGGGGTGTTTGTTTACATCTGATTCATTCAGACTTCAGCTAGTTTGGTTCCAAACATAAAAACATCTGAATTGTTAAATCTGAATCATTTAGACTTACTGTTGTTGCTGAATGGGACAGATGCTCATTCAGATCTGAACGAACCAAACAGCCCCTAGCATATAACATGATTTATAAGCTTAGTTACAATTGAGTTTACATGAATTGATGTGGTGTGTTATGTTGACTGTGTGTAGTATCCTGGTTCCAAATATTAAATGTCATTTGGTTTTATGTTATTTTACTATGTTAAAATCTAAGGTTAAACAAAAAGCCATTAGCATAGTCAAATAAGCACCAACATAGTTAAAGCAAAACGATACAATGTGTGACAACGTGAGCAGTTTTTCTTAGGGGTGGCAATCTTGACCCATGGGTTGAATGAGTTGTATTAAAATGTATAAGATGGGTCAGAATGAGTCAAACTAAAAAAAAGAAAATGATTGAAACGGGTCAGAACGGGTTGACATTTCTCGGGGTTTTTTTTTATTTTTTTATTTTATGGAACGAGGAAAACGGAGGAAACTTTTTGTTATTTTTACTTTTTAAGTTTTTGATTTATATTTCGAGTTATAATTTTTTAATTATTTTTTTTGAATTTTTTGGTGAAGGGTTTTGTAATGGGTTTTGAAATGAGGTATACTTTAAAGAAACGAGCCGTAGCTTTTGGTTAATAATAATAAAAATAATAATAAAAAAAAAAACCGAAACTTCAGTTATTAGGTAAGGTAGGTTATTAGTTTGCAGGTTATTTCAGTTAACGTCTCAGCTAATCGTTTTTTCATCACCCCTAACAACTACTTACGAGTTTACATGAATAATTGGGGTTGTTATGTCGAAGGAGTGTTTTGGTTTTATGTTATTTTAGTTTGTTAAAATCTAATATTAAAACAGAAAACCGATGGCATTGCCAAAGAAGTATGCTTTGTCATGGTCTGGTTATTTTTGTTGCATAATACCATACCAAAGTTGGTTTACGACAGGCGGCTTGTTTCATGTTAAATAAATATAGAGCACCATATGCTTAACATGTTCCGTTGTAGCACAATCTAACGTCTATATGAAAATCCGGCCCCTCTACTCCAGGAGTCCCAGGTTCGAGTCCTGGCAGCCGATATCTTTTTTATTTTTTAAGAAACGTTTTAATGTTATTCACATGTCACAATTTTGAAGTTTTTAGTGTTCAGCAAACCCTTTTTAAGCATGTTTAAGGTGTGTTTGGCTAAACTTTTCTCTTCAAGATCGGGTTGACGAAACTTATAGCATTTGAATAACTTGTTCTCGGTGATAGCCCAAGTTTTGTACAAATTCAAACCAAGTCCGCCACTAAGTGTGACCTTGCTAATTTACACATAATATGTAAATAGTTTTAAGATATTTGAGATATATTAAACTCACAACCACTTAGTTGGAGAATACACCACTTTATCACCAGGATGTCCTTCCTATCGGGGATTGAAAGTCACATTTGTTAAAAAAGAATTATTCATCTTGTAAAATCTATAACATTTCATTCCACGTATATATTCTTATTCAATTAAATCTTACTTCTCTTTTAAATTATGTTTCTTTCTTTTTTCTTGCACTCGCTACCATTTCAAAATATGAGAGAATGGAATGAATCATGAGCAGGGCTGTAAAATAACGAATCAAATGAAGCATTGTTCATATTCGTTTGTTTAACAATAAATTTGTTTTTAAACGCTAACCGACCGGAAAATCTAGTTTGTGTTCGTTCGTTAAAGATTTGAACTTGTTCACGAAAGCAAACGAACGTAAAACAAACCATCTGTGAAACGAACTGAACATAAATAATAAAATTATAAAAATTAAATGTTAAGTTGGTTATTACAAATAAACTATAATAAATATATAAAACAAACCTTTTAAAGGAATGTAAATGAACACGTTACCTAACGTTCACGAACACAGCTCTTGTTCATGTTCGTTCAGTTATTGAACGTAAACGAACTTCCCGCTGAACGGTTCATTGGATGTATGGTTCGTTTACAACCCTGTTTTGGGTGCTATAAACCCAATACAAAACTATTATAAACAGGTCTGGTGTGTTTTGGTTCGGCTTTTCAATTCGCTTTGGTGTGGTTCCGTTTTGAACCGAGGCATATCTGAAACTGATCCGTAACTTTTGGTTGAATAAAGCACAACCGAACTGTCGACCATCGGTTTGGGTAGGTTATCAGTTTATTTTGGTTTTCGGTTTCATTTTTTCCTCACTAGCCGTAGCATATAACATGATTTATAAGCTTAGTTACAATTGAGTTTACATGAATTGATGTGGTGTGTTATGTTAACTGTGTGGGGTATCCTGGTTCCAAATACTAAATGACATATGGTTTTATGTTGTTTTGCTTTGTTAAAATCAAAGGTTAAACAAAAAGCCGTTAGCATATTCAAATAAGCACCAACATAGTTAAAACGAAACGGTACAAAGTGTGACAACGTGAATAGTTTTTCTTATGGGTACTTTATATCCACACTTTTAAAAATTTTAATGTGTTGTCATAACAATACGAATAAAATAAAATAAAATCTAGTCGTTACAATAAATCAGTGTGAAAAGCTAAACGCATATATTAATAATATCCTTTATGACTTAGAACTATTTTGAATCGTTTATTAATAAGGGAAAACTTAAAAAGGTTTCAACTATTACAGAAATCATCTTTAATCTACGTACTAAAAGAAAAGATTTTATTTGAACTGTAAGATAAATTATCAATGTTGTTTTGAGGTTAAATAGAATTATAAGACAGCATAATTAACAAATTCCGCTGTAGCATCTCAAAACATATTTGACGAAGGAAAACTTGGCTCTTCTAACCAAGGAGTCCCAGGTACGAGTCCTGGCAGCGGACAAATGTTTTTTCTTTTTCTTTTAATTTTTAACTGATTTTCCATTCTGTTATAGGTAAATATAAATATCATTTTCTGATTTATTTATAGAAAAAGGCCTTGTTTCATGTAAAATTCCTCAATAATTAATTCTTCACTTAAATCATCCTACAATTTCCATATTTTTTTTAAGGTGTGCTTGGTCGAACTTTCTTATATACATATTCAAGATGTGTTTGATGAACCTTGAATAACTTGTTTGTTCTCGATGGTATTTGGTAGGGTGATACGAGCCCGGTTCTGGTGTATACCGTATAGGGTCAAACGCACACATGGAGCATGTTCGAGTTATGTTTCGACAGTTGGGTTCGCCAGGATATTCGATGGAGGGATACACGTGGGTGATTTTATGATGCAATTCATAACCGATAGGAGGCTTATTAATCTTCTTCTTCGTTTTATTTAAAGTCAATGTTTATGTTTATTTTACTTTGTAACTTTGATAGTGTTTACTATCAATTGAATCCTTTGTTTGCTTTTGATTTTCCGGTTTCTACCATAGGGCTTTGATAAATGTCTACAAATTCAAACTAAGTCAACCACTAAGTACTCTAACCTTGCTAACTTAACAACGATGATATTTGTAACCAGTTTTAATTAATTATCAATCAATGAGACCTAGATGGCTTGCAATATAGCAGCTATATTGTACAAAGCTGTGTTAAAATTATAAAAGATAATAAGAAAAATATGATTTCAGCTTACAAGCAATCAAAAAGGTATAAAACTCATCAGGTTGATTAGAAAGAAAAGGTTAACCAAAAATTACATGAAAATAAGAGGGTTTTGGATCCACTTGGCCCAACTTATTTTTGCGTTTTTGTTCTTATTTACAATCCAAATAAATGAGAAGTGTAAAATAGACCAAAAATAAGCTCCATCTTCAAGTCGTCCGCTTCAAAACTCGTTTTATTTCTAGTCTTCCAAATAACCCACCACAAAAATTTAACTTAACTATTTTGAAACGTTTTATTAAAAAGAGAAAATTTTAAAAGTAATGAAACATTGTCAAGTATAACATAAATCTTTGTTTAACCTACGGACTCATGAAAATAAAAGATCTGTTTTACGAGCATTGTTTATTGCATGCTAGTCTAAATACCCGTGTGACACACGGGTTGAAAAAAAATATTTTTAAAACATATTAATATATATAATCTATTATGTAGCTACAATGAAATCGTAACAATAACTATATGAATTCATTTCCGAAACATCCAAAACAATTTACAATGAAGTGGCAGGTAAGCGGGCAACAAGCTGCGCCGCAACCCCCTTAAAACAATGTATAGAATAGTCAAACAAAGATATAAAATAAAACAAATTTCTCAATGAACCAAATATTATGGCTATACAATACATTAAAAGATGAAAGTACGGAAACAATGTGCTTTTCACTTCCTTTTGTAGTTCTCGTTCTTGATTTTCTGTCAACCCAGAGACATTCTTATGCCACATTTGAAGCCATAAGCTTTAAACATGATCATATTCAACCTCCATCACCTCTTTATCACGTCGGATAGAGGTACGGTGTGCCTACATCCCCCCTCCCCAGACCCTACTTATAGCTTTGCTATTGGTGGGACCCCACTAGGTATGATTGATTGATTGATATTCAACCTCCATCACAATTACTTGTTATTACCAAGTTGAAATAGAAAATAGTTTCCACAAATTTCACTTTTTTTGATCACTTGAGACCACTCTCAATGCACATCTAGACAACATATCGTTATGAGTAGGGGTGTTCACAGTCCGGTTTGAACGGTTTTTAGCTCAAACCGTGAGCCAAATCGTTAGTAACGGTATCTGAAATCGAAAACCAAAACCAAACCGTTGAAAATTAGAACCGAACCGTTGCCAACGGTTTGGTTTCACGATTTGAGTTTGGCTTGTTAAAGTGTTACTATAAATTTACGGTGCTTATAGATTTATACATGACATATTGTTCTAATTTTAGTAATGAAAGAATTGTGAATGATAAGCAATTAAGGTCAATCAGCTCAAGGCTGTAGATAGTTATGCAAGTATTAGATGTTAAATAATAAACAAACAGTATGTAAATATAAAGTGATGGGTCAATAGGTCATGAGTGAAAGAGATTAGGTTGTTAGTCCATTTTAACATAAATTTACCCGGTGGTGTTAGATCCTTAGCACAGTTGACAGTTCATCTATTTCATTTCAATTAAACTCAAATGCAAAGAAGAACATAATTTGTACCTACTATAAATTATAAAACATCTAAAAATAAAATATATAAATACATATATATTTATTTATCATACGGTCCGGTCCGGTTTTATACGACCGGTTTTGGTATAAATCATAAACCAAACCGTTTGCTACGGTTTGAAATTTTTGAAACTGAGCAACCGAAATATACAAACAATAACCGACCGTGAAGCCAAACCGATGACCGGTTTGGTCGGTTTAATGGTTTCAAACCGAATCGTGAACACCCCTAGCTATGAGTAACGTGAAAAAAACAATTACCTTTTAATGACTGAAGTAAATATATAATTCTTTTGGGGGATGAGTGAGCTTGCAACATACAACCTCGACTATCTGCAAATTTCTCAACATAATGCTTTTTATTAACAGAAAGTTCATAGACAAATAACTATAAGAAATGAAAGATAATTTCATACCTTTGGGCAAGTGATTTAGTAGCAATGCATTAGTCATTGGTGAGACGAACTTACTTGATTCGTTTTTGCACTTAGTTATGTTGAACGTTCATTGATGAGACGTTTCTCTTCTGCAGAAATAGGGCAGCCACATTTTTTAAAGAACTATTCATAGGTCTAGAAATGAAATATGCAATGTTGATAAGATTGGTGGCATTTATGATTACTATATCACATATAAGTCATCAATAACAAATTCACATAAAGACTTAAAAAATCCCCTTGATTTTGGTGAGCCCTAGCCTTAAATCTTTATGGCGCACATGTGTAAAATAAAAATTAAAGCAGAACAAATTATACAAGTTGATTTGTCTGCACTTTGCAGTAATCTAAACATGGGTACACAAAATCAGCTTTATTATTTTCATGTCCAAATTTTCGTATATAATCATTATAATTTTAAAATGTATCAATACAATGAAGATATTAGTTTTAACTAATTAAAATAAACACATATTATTGTGCACACATAATATCATACTGTAAGCCTAGCTACTAAAAAATCACACACACACACATATGAAATAAATCAAGTCGGCTCACGAGCTCAGAGAGTGAGGGCTAGCTCAGGCTCGACCGTTTACAACCGAGCTTCGAGCCATATGCTATTTGGACAACCCTAATATATTGAGAAAACTGCCAGTCAAACCTACAATCCCTAAAGTCAAATGAACTTCTAAAAAATCCACATAATACTCCTAGACACAAATATTCTATTTGCAACCCATCGTAAAAACTGAAAACCTAACCCAAAAAAACCATGACCGAACTGAATCCATTGTAAAAAAAAATAAAAATAAAACTGAACCGAACAGAACAGAACGCATCTTCAAACCATACTTAAACCCTTAAAAACCAAACATATCAACTAATATGACATCAATAATATCATAATATGCAACTATGATTTCTTAAATGAATATACTAAAAATAGACATAAACCTGAACTCCTGAAGTAGTAACCAACTTGAGCAGCGGAGCCGGTCGATTGAGCGTCAAAATAAAATGTCAGAACCAACAGTTGATTGAGCAGCGGCTACACAAATTTATGAAAAAGTTAGTGATTAACCAAATCCACAAAAAGAATTGAATGAAAACAGCACAAGTGGTGTAGAGTGGAACAAAGAAAAGATCAGTAGTAGCACAACTTACATGATGAGAATGTGTTAGAAGCTCCCTTGAATACGCAGCGCTCGACTGGTGAAACATAATAGGCGGCGAGGTCAGATCCAGGATTATTCACGCCAATATCGTAACAATAATGATCTGTGTTACCATCTCCAGCCTAAAATTGAAATTAAAATGTCAGAACCGCACAATTAACTTATTTTATTTTATTTTTTTAATATAAACAAGCACATAGTTCCAATTACAATAAAGAGGCATCTTGTGAGAGCTGCGAGGACAAGTGGCAATTATTCTTATATTTATATGGTGTGATAACAGTCTTGTGAGAGCTGGTTTGGTTGAGGTTAAATAGATTAGAACGCAAAATACTTCACATATTCCGCTGTAGCACAATCTCTGATAAAGATTTCATCTTTCTGGCTCCCTTAACCATGGAGTCCCAGGTTCGAGTCCTGGCAGCGGAAATAATTTTTTGTCCATAGAACCTATCATTTTCTTTTCACTATATTGGATACTTGTATCTGATTGATTATGCCTTGGCAAGTCCCAACTAACAATAACATCATAAGTATATCAAAGCGTTGTTATTTAGTTTTGCAAACAAATTTATCATTTGTCATCTTTGAAACATGAATCTTTTGATTCATTCATTTGGCTCTTACGCTCAATGTAAATTCCCATATTTTGATTGTTCATGTATTGAGCAACTAACACCTTGCAATTAAATATGCAAAGCTTCTGAAAACAGTTTGAAGCTCGTGTTTATAATCTGATATCCATTTGGAGGTGACATGCAAGCCACACCTCTGAACGCCTTGCATGGCAGCATTTCCAGATGGGCATCCACCACGTCACCACCACCTTCACCAGTAACAGCCATACCACATGAATAAACTAACAAACCATTACACCACAAAAACACATTTCCAACCACTGCGAGGGGGTGAAGTTAATGACTGTAATACAATACAACATATAAAATTGTTTACAAAATAAAATCAAAAACTCGTGTGCCTTCTGCTACTATAATCATCACTATGATTCTATGCCTACTTCACTATCGTCTTCTAGCTTATCAGACGAGTCTGTATTGCATGTTTCCGGGAAGAATGCATCATCAGGGTACAAATTCTTGAAGAGCTGCCATACACCGTACAAACAGTTCAGCTAATCAATTTAACATCATCACATAAAATGATAAAATGCAATGTTAACTTTCGATTGACAAAGAATGCGCCAAAAAATGTTAAGAGCTACTTATTCATTAGTTACATACTTGCATGGGTCAATTAGTGCAAATAAGCAAACATATTATAGGGTAACAAGATACCTTTGAAGTTTCATGCAAAAGATCATTGTAGTTCAAATTTCCATCTGGAGTTGGGGTCATAACCACAGGTCCAATCGAACCCTAAAATCAAAAAAGGCAAATAATTTATGGATCAAAAGATCAAAGAAGGCAGCTTAACTGCATAACATAAAGATGCAAATTTTTCTTTTAAAAACAAGAAAACCACACACCTCAATGAGATCCTGTATATACAATGCACTCCAGAGCAAAGTGGGCTTCACTACTGTACTCTCAATTTGATCAATTGAACCGTTGTCAGTTGTACTCGAGGTGTGTACTGAGAAAAGACTGTCAATGGCTGCACGCAGAGCTTTGTTTCCTTCAACTGCATCATTACATACAGCTGAAATGTAGAAAACAAACCTGAAAGATAAAGATATGTCAACTCTAGCAATAATAATCTAATGACTTTTGAAAACGAAAATAAATAGAAATACAGAACTTACATGCCAGAAGGACAAACTGCTAAACTGCTACCAAGCTGAAGAACTCGGATCGACGTAACCTGACCAGGGTACAAAGCTAATTTTACAGAAACCAGGGTCAGATTGCATCTACAAATTTTCAAAAGCTACAGAACAACATTAACATGTGATCGTACATCTAGGAGGATATATGACTAGACAGCTGGATGTGTCTGCTTTTAAAGAACCTTTTGTGATGCATATTCCCCGGGCCACCTTGCCACTGACTCTTCCGGCATCAAAGACTTTGGTAACATTCTGGAGTGATTCTGAAGGTGAAGAAGCTATGGTAAATGACGGATCTATTACCAGCTTATTGCTGGTTATTTCCTGCCCAGATACTAACTTGACACCTTTATAATTCCCACTATCCTGCAATTTACATCAAGCGGTAATTTATAAACAAGTTAAAACGAAAAAATCAGTAATCTGATTTTGATATAATAGCAAAAATAATGTTTTTTTTGTACAAACCTTGTCAAGAAGCACAGATATCACTGGCATCCGTAAAACCTGAAAATTAAACAGTAGTGAGAGAAGTTTAGAACTTGAGATGATTCGTCATTCCATATACAAAACTGAAACAATAAATGATCGTCAGCCCTGAAATGCTTCTCTTTACACTTTAGTTAAAACCTATTTACTTTTTGTAAAAAGTTGAGCCCAGTTATACTGTATGGTTTTGTGCTGAACTGATATTACAAGGTAAGGTACTGTTTCACACCCTTAATAACACAAGTATAATACTGAGGACACCAGTAATCCAAAACTTACATAAAGACACCCTTTGACAGCAGCACGGCGGCAAAAGGCTTGCGGCAGTTCTCCTTGGCCATAAATGGGATAAATCAATGCACCAAATGCATTAGGAAACCTATATAAGCATATAATTCAGCATATTTTTAAGAAAACTGGCACACAATCACCATAGGACATATTGATAATATCTTCCGGATATTAAAATGTTCATGCTTCAGCTAACAAAGTCACTTCTACTGATGCAGGTTATAAAATGATAACCATGGCACAAACGAGGTTACGGATTTTAATGAAACTGCAAAACAAGGAAAGTATAAAGCTACCTTCCAACTGATGCGTGATAAAGAGCTAAACGATCAATCCCGTCTCTAGTCTTGAGAACCTCTTTACAGGATTCACCAGCTTCTTGATCATAATCAACCATGGCTATCGCGTACAGAATTATCCTACAAAACAACAGAAAATAACCATCAAATTCAATCTCCATAACTAAACTACACTAAAACAGTTTAACCAAAAGTCCAAGAAACATTACGATTTAATCTTCGGCGGCAACTTCATCTTGTCCAAAAACGCAACAAACGGACTATCCAAATCCGCCTCCGAAATAACCTTCCCATCGCCATCACCACCACTTTCACCAGACCTGACACCTTCCAAATGCCCCTGCACCAGCTTAAAGAAACTATTCAACTGATTCTTCTCACTATACTTCAACGTCCGGTCCTTAAACACGGCACTCTTCGAATCCAGGACACTAACCAGCTCACCACTCCCATCACACACATAACTCGCATCAATATTCTTAAACTCCACATACTGATTAGCAGTCGACTTCAACAACACATCCACAGCTAAATCAGCACAGAACAAAACCCTAGGTCCTGATAAATCCAAATTAAACTTTCTAGAATGTTCCAGAACTGACTCGTCGTGTGAACAGATCTCGACGTCGGAATAGATGACGTGGCGGTCTGTGTTGGTGAGGAAGGAAGTGAGGTCGTGGAGAGTGAGGGAGGAGTAGTGGGACCCGTAGTGAGGATTAGGGTCCAGGTGGAGGACGGTCTTGCCGGCGGTGGAGGTTGCGGCGGCGATGATGGATTCCGGCAGGCCGGTGCCGATGACGATTAGGTCAAAGTTGGTTGGATCGATCGGTGGGTAGGATTCCGTATCCGCCATGACGACTGTTTCTCGGTAGCTACCACCGGGCACCTTGATTTGTGTAACAGTCAAAATCAGGTCAAACTCTTTTTTTTTTTTTTTAAAGTAAACTGTAAAAAGTTAAAAAAAAAAGAAATTACTTGGTGCATGACATCTTTGATATTCGTAACCATATTCCGGACATAGAGTATAAGAGAAGGATGGTACAGTCTGTCATTATGGTGGCATGTCGGTGTATTTGGATGGCTCGAAATATATTAATCTTCTAAAACATGCCCTTTAAAATAGGGAAAATTCTGGGTGATATTAAAGTGTTGGAGTTATTTGTGGATTAAGAATAAATTGAAATGTATAGATCTAGATTGGGTAGATGGAAGATTTTGGCGTTGTAATGTGTTCCTAGTGTTTGTTTACCCGCCCCTGCTAGCTTCTGTCAGGAGGGGTTTTTGGGTAGTGTTTTTATGAAATTTGTAGTTAAAAAAAAACCGTCTAACATGAAGATTTCTTGCTTTGTGTTTAGAGTAAAAATCAGGTCTAGTTTAGCCGGTTTGAAATATACATTGCCCCTTTGATATATCGATTTTGACGCTTTACAGTTCAGTTTACAGATTTGAACTTTAAACCAACTATGTTAAATCGCAAACCGTAAAATTTGGCTGGCTCAACCAACAAAAATAACCCGGCCAGTTCAGTTTGTCTTTTTACAAAGCCACAGTTTATTATTTAGCATAAAATTTTCGTTAAAACCGGCCGAGCCAAAACATAAACAGGCCTTGGCCTTCAGTCATTTTCTAGAACTTATTGTTGAAATTTTCCATTTATATGATTATATACTGTGTAATGAAAAGTAAATTAGACTTGTTTTGTAAGCAGCCAGTTATTATTTGATTTTTCTTTTTTTGTTTTTTCTCTCAAACCATTACACCAAATAATGAACTTTAGCTGAACAATACACAAGATAGTAGTTTAGCGGTCGGAAACATACAACTGCGATCTGTGAATCAATTCTGGTTCTCATATCTTTTGTCTGTAGTTTACATGACTTACCTTTCTCGTGTTAATTATTTGACGGTGTAATAGAGGATCCACCAGGAGACATTATCTAAAATTTTATGATAAAATCATAGTAACTTGTTGTTGCGGTTTTGCTTGCCTGGTAAATAAGACAACATCATGTTGTTACTTTTTTAACAATGTAATGTTGAGACCACCGTTAACTTTTACCATTGGCATCATTACACATTTTGAGGCATTCTTTCGTGATATACTTTCTAAACAACAATTTTTACAAACAAAAATGGATAGGGGACCGGTGTCACACCACATAAATTTTTGGCTGTTTTGATGTGTTTAGTCTGGGGTACCATAAAGTAAATTATGTTAAAAGTTGTTTGTATTCTAACGTGTATTATTATGTTCAATTATTATGTGTTTTTACTGATAATAACTTGTATGTTCATATTAGAAAACTGATCAACTTGGGTTGCTTAATTTTCAACAACCAGACACTGATCATGTTTGATTACTGCACAGCATCAGTTGATTGAATACAATGTAATAGAAACTCTGATCAAGCATACGAAAAATGATTCCTGCAGTGTTTTTTTAGCCTTCACACTTCTTCAATCACACACAACTAAAGATACTTGGCTCAACTCAAGTAAAACCACAAACAGAACAAAAGTTATGAAACTAAAAGAACACACGAGCCCAGCAGCAACAAAAGGTCTAATGATTAGCCAAATACAGCATAATCTGTGATCGTATCATCAAACGTATGACAAACAAAACAGAAAAAATAAACGCCATGCGAAAAACCTAAAACAAACACAGGCACGCCGGTTGTCATCACTGTCTAGCTCTGGACTCGGCTCGCCTGACTTCATCATGAGTCGAAGGAAACAACTCCACATAACGAGACCCGATCGTATACCTATCCTTCGACATGGCTTGCTTTGCCACCTCAGTAGATTCAAATGCCACATACGCCTCCCCCGTCACCTTCCCATCCGGTCTGCAAGCAATGAGTACCTTCTCCTCCACAACATTAAACTCTTTAAAAAACTCAACAATATCCGCCTTCGTTACAGTAAACGGAAGCCCTCTTAACTTCAGTATCTCAGTATACTCCGTCCAATCCTTATTTCTGACTTTCTTTGACCGAGAACGTGGCGGACTCCCACGATAATCATAATCATAGTAACTGCCATCATAACCGAGCTCAGCCGCCACCGCATAATAATACTCCTGTTTTTTACACCTGAAAACCTCAACATACCTCCGCCCCATGTTTTGGCGGTCCTTTTGGACCGCAAGGTCCGCCTGAATGGGTCGTGAGAAGACAACAAAAGCATCACCGGAAAACTTTCCGTCTTTGTTAACCAGCAGCACATCAACTATCTCGAGCCCGGTGAAGAACCTGAAGATGTCAAGATCTGTGCAGTTGAACGGCAGACCGCGGAGGCGGACCACTGGAAACACAAAAGGCGGGAATCCACCGGTGTGGTCGTATGGGTTGTGGCCGCCACTTGAACCAACTGCGAAGTAGGGATTTGAGTCCATCATTCTTCGTCTCTTTGAGCCGACCTCGTAACCATCTGATACCCCCCCGCTCCCATAAATTCCCCTATAAATTATTCATACCCGAGGAAAAAAGTCCCCACATAACCTTGTTAATAACACCCAACCCATGTTTTCTTAATAACTAATTTTTCTTAATCATCTTATTAATTATCGAAACATACATGCATCACACTGTAATTTTAATCTTAAAGTTTAGTACTTTAACCATCATGAGAGCATATAAGCATGTGCGTATCAGATAAAAACAAACATAAGACAAGCATCTAATTACAAACGCATTACCAAACTTAAAACAGTCTGCAACGTCACACAAATTTTCAAATTGAAGGCCTTAATTAATCTATCCGGTCATTTAAGACGACAAGAGCAAAATAAAGAGGGCTTTTACAGATGGTTTTAGTGGACAGCTTATTTTGCTCTTGTTATCTCTATACAGTCCCAACCCGAGTAAATCTGATGTTACAAGAAGGTTCTTGACAATAACTTTAAAGCAGGTTACATCTTAAACATTATTCCTCATAAATCTTCAAAAACCAGTTACCAGATAGACAAAGAAATACTATAATTTATCCGTAAATTTCATGTTTAGGTAAATAAAAACAAGATTGAAAAAGAACATAGTAATAGAGGTAAAGGATTATGGAAACGAGCAAGCAATAACGTATATTAATAATAATAATAATCAAACAATTAGGTTAAGATATATGAATGGGCAAATCTAATTAATATAACAAAGGTAAGGGAAGGAGAGATGACTTACCCCCTGTATCCGTACATGTCTCGAAAGATTGAATCGTGAAACAGGTAAATTAATTAATTAATTAATAGAATCGTAGACGATGAAATTGAAAACCCTAACGCTACCTAACGGGGTTGGGGTTTGTGTTTTGAGGTTGAGGGGGGTCTTTTGACTCTGGACTTTTCATGTATTATTTGATATCCTAAGAATTGGTCTAGTGATGATGTAGGTTGATTCGATTCTTAGTTGGGTTAATTCGAAGGATATCTAGGTGAATAGATAGATCAGGGCTTTAGTGCTAGGTTCAAACCCAATAGGGGGCGTGTGTTTACTAATTTCATCTGGTTCCCACGCATTAGGGAGTACGATCTTACAACGGTCGAGAAGTCAACCTTGGACAGTTAGGCATAGCCCCAAAAGGATAGGTTTACACGTGAGATTTTTTGTCGTTAAAAAATGTTTATTTGATATAATCTTTTACGTAAAGTGGTGTCTTTTATTTTTTTTATTTTTAATTTTGAAAAACAGACATCCAAACACCCAAGAATCCAGGATCACATTTTATCCAAAGAACATAACATGATCCATTATAACTAAACGCACAACTGAGAAAACCCACTAGTTTGACTTGAAATAGAATGTGGTTGAGAAAACCCCTTAGCTCAAGCCAAAACAAAATCCTACATGTGATAATCAAACTCATGACCTTTCATAAGGAAAGGAAAGTTTATAAAAGAAAAGTAAGAGTTAGCCCTTAACCAAGTTTATCTTTTATGTAAAGCATTGTTTTTGGTTGGATTCATTCTTTTTCCTTTGTTTTCTTCAAAGAAATCGTAATTATTCTTGAAATTAATCTTAAACTGCAAAATAGTACATATACTCTACAGGTTGTGTTATTTGTAAAAGAAAACCTATCATATGGGTTTTGGTTTCTTAAAGTATATGTATAGCACATACACTATGATTGGGTTCATACGAGCCGAGTCATCATGAAATACTCAGGATCGAATCAAATATGCGATATCTATTTTTGTATTAGTATATAAAATAGTTGTTGGAATACAAAGTTTTATGTAAGTGTTTGGCGACTTTTTAGCTAAAATGCATATGTTGATTTTGTAGATAACTAGGGAAATAATGTATAGGTAGGCATAAGGGTGTGTGGGTATGTTTAATAATGTTGGCTTGGGGTTAATAAACATACTTCAAAAAATATGAATGTGGGAATGTTGGAGACTAACTTACAAACTATGGGATGTTAGTGCTTATAAAATTGCTAGTCAAATCCCATTAAAAAGATGGTGGACCAAAGCAAAACGGCACGGCTTTTGTCATTTGCTAGTCACCAAACCAATGTGTATGTTTGTTGGATAGGAATTGATGATGGTGTGAAATCAAGCTACAAAGTCAAGTTCCGGATCAATAATCAACACACAAATTAAACGACTAACTCTCGTTTATATTAATCAGAAAATATAACTCAAAAAACTGATTACAACTCTATCAAACCCTAACTCGGTTTGACTCTTGATGAACCCTAACTCGGTTACATCTCTTGATGAACCCTAACTCGGTTACATCTCGTGTGTGTCTCCAGTTGAACCCTACTCGGTTACATCTCACACCACCACACAATCTATAATGTCTAACCATGACATGTTTATATAGACTAACCTAACTTGCTAGCCAAGACATTACCTATTTTAATTACAATACAATTAGGAAACATAATATAATTAGGAAACATAACAACTATGACCGACTTGTCAATATTGGTCTCTCAAGTTCACCAACTTGTGACAAGAGTCTGAAATTACTTCCAACACAAAGATCAAGATTTAGTACAACTTTGAATTAAGGAATCAAGTGCATATAGGTTATGCACCCATTTTTAAGGGAATGAAGAGATTTTCGTAAGCATCTTTAATCTAATTGTAGTTTCATGTCTTAATCTTTGATGCTTGTTAATTTTTGAATAAATTCTGGAAATGAATGATCATTTTAGTTACAAATTGGTCTATTTTGAGTAAACTTATGGATTTATGCTATAATCCAAAATTAACAGGTAAACATAAGTATAATGGAGTTAAAACTACCTTCTACGGTTCTACCGGTAATTGTAGTGGTTAATTTATTTTATCAATATATATCTAGGTCATACTTATTTGAAATGATGAATTAGGGATTCTTATGTTAGACGAGTTTAGTAAACCATAAATAAGGAAAGGTTGTTAAGACTACATTATATTGTGTCATCTAACAATACTATTAAAGCAATACATATCGTGCGCATGGCATTCAACTAGCCTCTCCACATCAATTATCCACATGGCATTCAACTAGCCTCTCCACATCAGTGCCACATCAAGTCATCTATTTCCTTTCCTATCTTGTATATTATTAAATCAAAAATGATGTTAATGATGGGAATCGAACCCTGACACAATCCCGAGATGGAAACTTAACAAATGCAACAATGGCCAACCAACCAAGGACTACTGATGTTCAATTATTTGAAATACAAATCCTATATATTGAAAGAACCATTGTAAATGGAAGGTTTTTGTAATTATGGCAATGGCTGAATTTTCATTACATGATCAATAATCATTTGAAATTTGAACTGTTAACCGACATTATATATATATATATATATATATATATATATATAATTATGACGTCATCCGGGTTAATGTCCGGTCCAACCTCTCGGGTCGGGTCCGGGTCGATGTTTGGTCCGGGTCTGAAAACATTGATTTAAACCTTAAGATTTTCCACCCTAATCATTTTAATCTCTCTCTCTCTCTCTCTCTCTCTCTCTCTCTCTCTCTCTCTCTCTCTCTCTCTCTCTCTCTCTGCTTACTAACTCCACCATCCACCATCTTCTATATTCCGGTAATGTAGATCGGGATTAATCGTTTTCCGGTAAGGTTATGTATTATACTCTAATGGCTAACAATGTTATATGACTTTCCGGCAAGGTTATATCTTTTTTCGGTAAGGTTTTCTGATATGGTTTTATATTTATTTCAATTGTTATATGATTTTGTAATAATCTCTTTAGGTTGTATATCAAAATCCAAGATTGAATTGATATTTTGAAGTTATTACGGTTTTCCAGTAAGGTTTTCTGGTAAAGTTTACGGTAAGATTTTTGTTTGTATTTATATTAATTATTATATGATTTTCTTATAATCTCTTTAGGTTCTATATCAAAATTGAAGATACAATGGAGATTTTCCCTATTTCGTTTTCCCGGTAACGCGATTCAAATATTCTGGTTATCAATTAGAATATCAATTTTACATTTGTTTACATAATTCAAATCTTCCATAATTGGTATTTTGTTTATTATGTGATATTAATATTAATATTTAATTTTCTCATTTCAGGTTCTGTTCCCAACTTGATATAGCTAATTTCGTGGGTTGAAGATTTGTTGATAAGATATCTTATTTTTTTGTTTAATATTGATGTATATGGATTGTGAAAAATTACAAGGTTTTGTTGTCCAACTCATAGTATAGGTAGATATGTATGTTTATTTAAACTTTTGTAATTGTTTATAACATATGAATCCATTTTGTTTATAACATATTAATTGTATTAGAGTTATACTTTTAATTCTAAATGATGCAGTTATCATTTAATTACTATTTGAATAATTTTTAATTACGCATAAATATCAAGCTTAATGTATACAATTAAAAAAAGAATTGTATAATGAAATTGATTTTAAATAAAACAATGATGTTAACTCTTCCTTAATTTAAGCTAAAAATAAAATAACACTGATCTTAAAATTAATTAGCATTTATACTCATTTTTATTTAAACGAAAGTTAAAAAAATAAACTTATAATATTTAATGACTATATAAGCAACATATCAGCCATGCATTCTTCGAATTGTTCAAATCATCTATATCTTCACAATTTCTCTACAACTAATTTAACTTTTGTATGGTACATTTTTTTTTGTTTCCCAACTTATTAATTTATTTCCAACTTATCAACGATGAAATTCGAAAGTTTGACTATTCTTATATATTAATATTTAATTATAACAATAATATTAAAACCATGAATTCTAAATGTTCCAACATTTGATAATTTAAAGAAAACAATATTTGATGGTGATACATGTGCATAAAATTATTTTTCACAAGACATTGTGATGAAGGTTCTGTTGCAAACTATTATGGCTATTATATTACTGAATGTTAATATTACTTTTATTACCTAAATATTAAATATATAATTATGGTCAAACTTTGGAATTTCAAGTTAAATCAAATTAAATTCTTGATTGTATTTATAAACTTATTTTTGTTAAATGTTTGAATCATTTATAATTACAATAATTTGTTTCCAAAATGTCCACATTTAAGTTATTCATTCACGTTTATATTTATATTGTGTATATATTATTTTGTTGTATTTTGTTTAAGCAATTTTACTATGTTCTAATTTGTGGTCAAAATTTTGAAATTCAAATAAGAACAAATTACATTCTTGATTGTTTTTTCAAACTATTTTTGTTAAGCAGTCAATAAATTAGTTTAAAACGGATTTGACATTTCCATAATAACAAATTATATTTCAAAACTTTTTAGAGTTAAATACATATTTTTTAATGGGTCAGCTCGGGTTTGATTTTCCTATTAACACACACACACGCACACTCACACACACACACACATACTTATTTAGCAATCGATTTTTTGATAAAAACACGAAAAATACTATTATTACCCCCTATATTTACTAATATGTTTTGTAATTTTTCAGGTCTCAGACTTCTTGTATGTTGAAGTATTCCTTATAGATTGCAATTTTTGAATATTGATTTAATTAGATGCTTAATTTTTAATTAATATGTGTTTTTTTTCTCATGTTATAAGTTATAAAAATGGTTTAACTTTTTTATTTATCTTTGTTAGTGTTTGTGTGTTTTTGTATTTGAATTTACATAACAATTTAATGTCTCATAATTTAGTTAAATTATTCTTTTTTATATAAATATGACATTTGCATTTTACTAAATTTATAATATATACATTAACCTAAAATATTTTCCAGTTTAAGGTTAAATATCAATTATAATACAAATTAATGGTTACATAATGTTATTTGAAGTTAAAAATCCGTCATTAAAAATATTCCAATATCAAAATACTATCAAGATTTTTTTAAAATTCCATTAAAATACCAATTAATGATTACACATTCTAATTGAATTTAATTCAATTTATATTATAATAATATGTTAATTATGTCAAAATGGATTGTAGGTTCCCAGCCGGATCTACACGGAATATCTCGTTCTACGTAGGTGCGGAATCCCTACGTAAGACGATACGAGCGTAGAAGACGATACACGTAACACGATCAAACACACGTTACAATAAACAAAGACACGTTGTATTGCAACTGGAAACACGTGATTCACTGATCACCGATTACACAACTCGTAAACTCGTTACCTCTAATTCTATCAAACACAGCCGTAACCTAGCAGTTTATATAACACGACAACTTCGCCTAGCATGTTTAGGCGAAGTTGTTCCTAACTTCGCTTGTTCCACAAGTTCGCCTATATCAGCGAACTTGTGAGAACTTCGCTTACATCCAAAACACAAATCCAACTAACTCGATTACAGACACTAGACACTGAACTACTGGAATCATGTACCAACAGACTCCCCCTTGGCAGTAGCTTCATATCTCTATCTTCAAGCACGTGTCTTGTAATCTTCAACAATCTTGTATCTTTCATCTTCAAGCATGAACTCCTTCTCGTACACAAACCGAAACAACTCTTTGATACTTCTTCGCTTCTTCTTTCCAAGCAGGAATATAAAATATCTTTTTCTCGTTCAGCACCTGCAGATCAGCTTGAGACAAATTCACTAAATGCATAGGATCATATACTCTCATCAGCTCTTGTTCATCTTCATCCTCCATTACTGCTTCAGCTGTTTCACAATCAACGTACCACCATTTCAGATCTTTGAGCACATCCTTGGGCATTTGTTTCATCGGCACTTCTTTTATACACCGGATCGGCTTATACTTCATGATCATCCAAGGCTTGCCATCTGCTCTCATTCCTCTATCTTTGTCTTCAACGAGCTTTCCTTTCTGTGGTTTCAACAGCTCGAACTTCTTCTCCTTTATACTTTCCTTCCATACTATCTTCCCAATGACTCTAGCCATGTTATCATCACTTCTGTTTATCAACCCCAATCTGGCTAAGTCCTTCACTTCACATTCTGGCAATGTATTCAACGATCTCAACAGCCTTTTGAAGTACTGAACCCCATCATACCTTTTAATCACAAAGAGCCTCAACTGCTCATCATATAACCAGCATATAATCCCCCTTTTCGATTCAGCATAACCCCTGATGTTGTAACTTTTCTTGAACATAGTAGGGACCGCCGGTTTCTTCGTTTTACGAACCACTGAGCATAGCCTTCTTTCCATCTTGGCTGCTCCTCCCATTCCGTCTCATCACTTCCCATATCTTGACCTATATCTGACTTATGAACTTCCGGAATCTCGTGCTCAACATTCTCCTCTACAATCTCTCCTTCTTCAATCTCACTATCTATGACAATCTCTGCCCCAATCTTCTCTATCTCTTCAACCAGTAACACATCGTCATCACCTATAATGTCATCATCCATCATCTCAGCATCCACGACCACCACATCATCACCCCCTGAACCGCCAGCTGCACTTGTTGACTCCCCCTGAGATGTGGAAGTCCCAAGAGCTTGTTCAGTTCTTGGCAACTCTCCACCTACACCTTTCGATGCATTGGGATCATCGTCTCGATCATTACGCTTCTTCGTCCTCAGCTCATCACCTTTACAGCTCGTCTCCCCCTGAGATGCCAAGAACTGTTTCAAAGCATCAATTATTTTTCCATGTTCGATCAGTAGGGACGACTGTATCTGATTCTCTGCAACGAGGCGCCGAATAGCATGGGTCTGGATAAGATTTACCCTTGATTGTTTTGCCACGACCCTTTCAAGCGCTGCTATTCGTTCCGAGTCGGATAAGGTTGCATCGAAATCAAACCTCAGATGTGATATATCTTGAGTGTACTGAGGAGGGATTTCCATTGTAACCGGGACCTCAGAAGTAGGCGTAAACGTAACCGCAGGTGGTATCGTAACTGACAACCCTGCAGTAGCTAAAACTGTCGACTCAATAAATCTTGCCACGACCTTCGTTGGAGTAAGAGTTGGAGGTGGCAAAGATACAATCTCCGGAGTCGAGAGTTGGAATGGAGTGGATGGTAGGCCGAATGAGGATGAGGTAGCCACCACAGGAACGTCCGTGGCGCTTGGCCTTGTAACTGGTAATGATGTCGGAACCATGGTCATACCGGACAGTGCGGGTGGAGTGAAACGTACCACCCTTGAGCTCTCACCAGCTCCCGAACCTGCACCTGTCCGTTCCCTTCTCGATCTACGAACCAACTGATGTACTTCTTCCTCAAAATCTGACTCACTCTCATCATCGTCTCTCTTTCTCTTCCCTTGAACCCGTTCTTGTGTTACCAAAATTCGTCTCGCTTCGCCACATCATCATCTGACGAATCTGAATCAGCCACCGTCGGAGCTGCCCTAGCAACATTCACACTAGAAACCTGTGCAACCGAGACTTGCACATTTTCCTCTGGATCAACACGTTCCATATCAAAGAAGCCTTGACCACCAAACGCTGCATCAAGGTCTACACTTTCCTCCGGTGACACAACAGGAGCAGCAGGTATAGCTTGAGGTGCTCCAGCCTGTTGTGGTGCCGGATCCCGAAACTCGTCCCCACGAGCTGGAACATACTCTGGGTTGATCAAGTACCCAAATAGTGGAGTATGTCGAGGACGGAGCTCAGGCTTGCTTCTTGCACTCGATGATCTACACTGAGCGAAGATCCTTTTACTTACACTTTCCACGTATCTAATTGGGCGGCGCAGAGGTAACGTGGGAGCAACATGATTCAAGATCATTTGTAGGAATCTTGGATACATAAGAAATCTCTCACGCGCCACCGCTCTTCTCTGACGATCTATCTCGTAAAATACCATCTGACTAAAGCTGTAACGCTTATTGTAAGTCAGTGCAGTCATCGCCGACTGCATGGTCGCACCCATCCCGTCTGTACCAGCCTTTCTCCCTGACATACACACGATCATCACGTGCATAAGAAATCGCCATTGGTCTAACAAGAATCCCTTTCGTCTTTGAGTATCTCCCAATGGACCAGAATATCCCATTCTCAGAAAAACATCATCTCGGAATGGAGCCACAAAGTCGGTAGGATCGTCTCTCGATTCATCTCCAAACCGCAAAGCCACCCTGATCTGTTCAGATGAGAACTGTACTATCTGATTGTTGATTGTTGCACGCATAACCGGGGGCTCGACTCGACAGTCATATTCCACTGTCTGCCAGAAATCTTCAATGTTTGGCAAAGATATAGGCAGTGTTGTGGTAATAGCGTGGAATATTCGCGAGCGAAGTAGAAATGTGATGATCTCGCGGAAATCATCAACACCACTCGCATCCGGGTCCAATGTGATGTACATGTTATGCCCCGGGAAAAACTGTCGATGGTTATCTCCTCCTTCGTCACCACCTGCACCACCTGCTCCAGCTACAGCTGCCATTTCTGCAACACAAACAGTCTAAGTTAGAGATACGTCAAGGCAAATCACAAGTTCGCCTGTTACCATGAGCGAAGTTATGATTTATTATGTATAGGCGAAGTTAGTGGTGGGGCGAAGTTGGGAACAACTTCGCCTCAACTTGAACTTCGCCTGATCAATGTTAAGTAAAAAGGGCCAGGCGAAGTTAATGATAACTTCGCCTAACCACAACTTCGCCTCATGTACTGTTACATAATTAATTATCAGGCGAAGTTAACCCTCAGGCGAAGTTAAGGATAACTTCGCCTAAACTGTAAGTTCGCCTGAATATGAATCGGCAACAGTTAGACGTTCAATACGAAGTGATTTCGGTCAATTTGGAGATTGCGGATCTCGTAAAACATGTTTTTAAGACGATCTAGACGATCAATATGATTACGACCACGTGAAAATAAGTTTGAAAATCGGGTGTTGGATGTTTGAATGAACGAGGTCACTAAACGGACCAAAACGACCTCGATAAACACCATTGTCAGTGATTATACGATATGATGACACTACACACCTTTAAATCGGATTAGAAACTGAGAAAAAACAACAAGATGTGATTCGAGATATAACTTCGCCTAGGTTACTGGAAGATAAGTTCGCTGGTTTTAGAAAATAATAATGATTTTGACCAAAAATTTCCTTTATATAGGGTCAAAGTTATACAGGCGAAGTTATGGATAACTTCGCATATTGCAGGCGAAGTTATGGATAACTTCGCTGATATGAAAATTTACACAACAAACCCCTATAATTTGAACAATTTGCAATTAAGTTTTAAAACATCCTTTAAAGCGTTAAATGATACGATCAAGACCAAGTAACCAGGTATAAAATCATACAATTACATAAGTAGAATAAAACTTAGAAATAAAGTACACGGGATCAAATTTCAGTCTCGACAGGGACTACCATGTTTTAGAAAAGATCCGAACATGAATCATACTAATTAAGTGACTGTCACACAGATCCATGTTCAGCTGTATTATGACATAAAGAAACAGGTTGTAAGCAGGTAAATAACTTAGAATGGTTTTCATTGCTTCTGTGATACGGGTTAGGTTCAATTAAGCTCAAAACTTAAATGGGCAACACATCAGAGATTGTGATGTCTCCTATCTATTATCAAAGCGTATTTGGCTTTCCCCAAGTCACCCCGAGTTGACCTCGACCCGTAGTGTCTGATTAAATAGTAAGTACTCTTCGATCTTTAGACTCTTCTTCCCGTTCTCTTTCTCACATCTTGATTGAGAAGTATTAACCTTATAAGCTCTAGAATGTCTCAGTAACACATTTTTTTTTAAAGTATTTACACAGTTTCAGAGTCGTAAACAACTGCAAGTCCCGAATCTGGATCACTGCAGTTTCTTGACACGCTATCTTCACGGGAATCAGAACACTCATGGGCTCGTGTATGACTGGGTAATCGATTTTCTGCCTATCATTCGGAAAGATATATATGGAGACATGCACACTTCTAAAGGAGTTTCCACGTAAAATCGAGGAGATTTAGTTAGTATCACTTCTACTTTTACCCACCATAAAAAGCTACCATGACATACAATGACTGTTCTAAAGTCTTTTAGGCCTAATAACTTCACTAGTTAAGCACACAGAATCAGTATATCTATCACACTCCAAGGTTGGATCAATTTTCTGTTAAACATAGTAAAGGAACTTCTTACGAAGTAGTAGACTTGAAAAATAATTTCATCTCCCAAAAAAAATTTTAACTTCTATCGCCCCGATCAAGTCGAAGTCTTCAGGTAAACGGCTATCCTGAAGATCCAATGGATCAGCTGGACCGACCACATACAAGTATGTGTCCTTCTAACTAAGTATGAACGACTAATTTTCAGCGAAAGAATTAAAAACACATCATAAACCGCCCCGGTCACTTTCAGTCATCTGGTTAATGGCTATCCTCATATTCTACAAGTAGAAATGAGGACCAAACATATTCGAAGATATGTCCTTCAAACTGAGGCAACCGACATAATTCTAAGCGATAGTGATTAATTTTTTATTTTTATTATTTTTTTTTTACAACTAAGACACGTTGTATTGCAACTGGAAACACGTGATTCACTGATCACCGATTACACAACTCGTAAACTCGTTACCTCTAATTCTATGAAACACAGCCGTAACCTAGCAGTTTATATAACACGACAACTTCGCCTAGCATGTTTAGGCGAAGTTGTTCCTAACTTCGCTTGTTCCACAAGTTCGCCTATATCAGCGAACTTGTGAGAACTTCGCTTACATCCAAAACACAAATCCAACTAACTCGATTACAGACACTAGACACTGAACTACTGACATCATGTACCAACATGGATGCTTAAAATACAACTCGCATTAAAAGTTTTTAAATCTCAAAATACTTTCTAGGTTAATGTTTTTTTAATAATCAATATTATATTAAAAAATTTTAATTATGTCAAAAATGTTGCTTAAAATAAAACTCTCGGATCCTTAATTTATGCATAGTTATGAGCATATTAGTAGTAAAATGATAATATGATGACTATCTTTATATAATTCGAATCATAAAATTCATTCTTTCATTCCAAAGATGTACATAGAGATTTATGATTTGTTTATAATTTTGTGAATTGTATTTATACCTTTATTTCTCTTATTAACAATGCATTGAATTGATTTTGTAGTGATTTTAGTTTTCTTCTTTGTAAGCAAGGTTGCAAAAGTCGTTAGGCGCTCACAGGGCGGTCGACTAGGGAGTTGCGAGTACTCGGTCTAGGCGGGGTGTACTCGGGGAGTACTCAGACATGGTATTTTATAAAGAAATTCATTGTTCGAAGATTATTTATATGTCAAATATTAAAGGTTTCCTTAATATTCTACAAAATACAAATGAAAAATACAAAAACAATCAATAACACGTACATATTAGTTCAAGAACATGTCTCATTTGATTAAAGATGTACATCAATAGAACTTTAATAAGTGGTTTGCGGGTTTAGAACTTCGAATCGGATGATAACAATGGTGTTTGCAAGTTTAGAACATAAATTAGGTTGCGTCTTAGCGTGAAAAGGAAAAAAAGCAGTGGAGAAATTGAGTTTTTTTAATAAAAGTCAAAATTTTGTTAAGACCGAGTTGGACCGCCTAGGCCGAGTAGAGCCGCCTAGGTCCGAGTTGGACTACCTAGGGCCGATTCCGAGTTTTTTGACCTTGGAGAAGAAAAGCGGTGCAATGAAGTGCCGAGGAGCGCCTAGGCGCCGAGTACTCGGCCGCCTAGGCCGAGTTTTACAACACTGTTTGTAAGTATAAAAAAGTACAACACATTTCTTTCTATTTCGATGATTGTTTAATAAACAAGACTTTATGACTTCATATATCATGATGTAGTTTTTATTGATATATATTTTTGGTTTCATGGATTAAGTCAGAAAGATGTTTTAAGTTGGCATTTTACGTTATTTGTTGTTGTATGTTATTTTATTTTAATAAAAACAACAATGTAATATCTTATAATGAATGTAAAGTTATTTGTTCTTATAAATATTATACTATCAATTCATTATTATTATCATCATTGTCGCTATATATATATATATACAATTTTCATGCGTATGATACAAGTTACTAACTATTGAAAGATATTGAAATTTTACATCATTGTTTGAGTCTTCGTCTCCAATTCTTCCAACGTTATAAAAATACATATTTTAATATGTGACAAAATTTTGTTCTATAAGTTATTTTTAGAAACATAAAATGTATAATGATATAGATATGAATGTCTTTGTTTTAAAATAAATCAAACACCAATGTTTGGTTTGCAAATTATTAATTCCCATTTCGGGCCGGCCCAGGCCTGCTCGCTATCCGAGTGTAGTCAGCAAAAGCAAAGAGAAAAAAATGTCGTAACGTAGGACCAATAAGATTGAATCCTCCGAGAGAGAATGGATTCAGGTTTATAATTAATAGTGTATTAATATATCAAAATCTTATTATAAAAGTCATAAATAAAAATCATTATATAATATAACTCAATTTCCGTATTACATGATATATATTTTTTTACTTTTATTATAACTTCCATCCGTGTGTAATACGGGCTTTCATTATTAAACATGTTATTATTTTAATGATATATTTAATTTGGATATTGTTTTTTTAAATTTTCAGGTGGTGAAACAAAAGGAGTTTTTTATTGTTAGAATATTTGAAGAAGTTGACGGTGGTTTAATATGAAAGAACATGTTTAGATCTTTTTGTTGATGTTTTTTTGTGGTTTGGTGTACACTAACTTATTGCAACTTTAAAATTTTAATATCTAGACATTGTAAATGATTAATGTTTTGATCCGAAAGTTGAAGAAGTTTTGTGTGCTTGAATTTGTTATATAAATTTATTATGTTTAGTGTTGGATCCCGGATTAACAATCGATAACAATAACAGATCTCAGATCTGTGAATATCTTATTAGAACACCTAAGGATCTAGCTCATAATTAACCTTGATTTAATGTTATGTATGTGTATATATATTATCAATATATTAGATGAATAATGTTAAGGTGAAGCTTGAGAGAGAGCAATTACTGAAAAACTCTTTTTCTCAACTCTTTCAAAACTTAATTAAAGTGAACAGTAGTTCACTATATATAGAAGGTGACCTGGTTCGCTAACATCCCCTAGCGAACCAGCTTCCCCTTCGTTACATAAATTATCATAACGAACCACCCCCTGATTCGTTAACATCCCCTAACGAATCAGGAGGGAATACATTATAATGTCTTAGTTCGCTAACATCCCTAGCGAACTAGACTTAACCTTAACGAACTAGTTAATAATAAACATTAAATATTACATTAATTAATAAATAAAACATTAACGATAAATACAAAGACTCTAGACGCAAAACCGTGCACTAACATTTAGTGACATGTTATTCCACCCGCGTGTTACGCGAGTATATACCCTAGTGTTTATGATGTTTAGTTTAGTTTCTAATCAACAGAAATGGTGCATGATTGAGTTTTTGGTTTGAAATTGTAAATGTTGATTTGTAATAATTTTAAGGTTATTGTCTTGTTTCGCAAAAATTCATATTAAATCAACTTGGTGTCGGTTTGAGGTGCTTTTTTTTTCTTTCATTGACAAGCTTGTTGTTGAGTCTATTATTATAGGTTTGGATCAAATACAAATGAAATTAACGTGCTAATTGTGAGAATCAAGTAGAGTAATTATATAAACAAGTAGAATAATTATGTAATTACATCATACAGTAATTATGTAATTACTCTATGATGTCATAATTACTCTACTTGTATATATAATTATCCTACTTGATTATTCTACTTGATTCTCATAATTAGCACGTTAATTTCATTTGTACGTTAACTTTCCTCCATTATTATAACTATTCAATCAAAAAATAAACTTATTGACATATTTAATAGAAGTTTTAAGAACAATAATTTTTTTTCTTAGGGAGAGGGTTCATAATTTTCAAATTTTAAAAAAGATGTAATCGTAACAAATTTTATTTTGTAAACTGATAAATATACTTTTACCAATAATTGAATAGTCTGTATGATTTGTGACAGTATTCTTAATGAGGCGTAATATTATAAACTAGGTTATAGCCCGCGTGACACGCAAATGAAATAACATGTCACTAAACATAATCAACTTAAATATCAATTTAAACAAACATATATTTCTTTAACTATTTAAACTTGATAGATTTACATTGTCACTAAACACATCACCATACCAACCAAAAATTAATAGATTTACATTGTCTTAATATTAAAACTTTCAAATTACAAGAAGTTAATTTGATCATAACAACCATTATACATCAACAAAATAACTCATAATGTTCTTTGCTATTAAACCATCATCAACATCTTGAAAACTTCAACCAAAAGAAAATCACTTTTTCTAACACACCTGAAAATTGTTACAACACAATAGCAGATTATATATAATATAAACAACACAAAACAACATGTATAATAATTAGTAACATATAAACATTACTAAAGTTGTTATATGGAACCAATAAATCTTAACTTCCAAATTATAGTTATTAGAAAGTGTAAAGAGGTGTTGACCATCTACTACTTGTATTAAATCTAACAAAAATATCTAAAGAATTTATATTGAAAATGTATATTTAGAATGGTTTACTATATTTAAGGTTATTCAAAATCAGTTAACAAAGACAATAATAAGTTGCTTAATTTAAAAATGAAATAATAATAAGAATAATATATAAACATTAAACTCTCTCCTTAATTATCGTTTTTATAGTCAAACATTATAATATATTTGAATTTCAAATTAGTGTAAAATAAAATATTAACATTTTTAGAAACTTCTAGAATATATTATATTTGGAAAAATATAAGATTGATAAAAAAACAAAGTATATTTAGAATCTTTGATTATATACTATTATATAATTTTATGTAATATTATATAATTTCAGATCACGAATAAACACCTTAACAATCTTTTCTCATATAACAATATCTAGATAATTAGAGACTGTTAATAACATAATCGTAAGAAATTCATAATTAGTTTAATTGAGATAAATAATAAATAATAAAATATGTTGATTTTGAAAACGAAAAGGTGGTCCGATACATTTACCATTTATGGGAAAACCGGTCAGTTTTAAACAATTAGAAATTCAAGGCTAGCTTTCTAGAGACCATTCTTCTTATTATTTTTTCCCTAAAATAAACGATTGATTATATTCAAAATGTATATTTAGAATGTATTATGATATAATAAATTTAATATTTTAATATTTAAGGTTAATCAAAATCGTTTAATATTTAATAATAATATGTTGCTTAATTTAGGAATTAAATAACAATAACAATAATAAAAAACATAATAGTTTCATTAACTATCGTTATTATAGTCAACCCTTTAAATATATTTGAATTTCAAATTTTTTTAAAAATGTCAATTACTATTATTATTATTATTAATAAATTATAAAATTCTGGAATAATAACGGATTAATTTAATGGAGATTAATATTTTTAGAAACTTCTAGAATAGATTATATTTGGAATATCAATATTATACTTTTTTGTTTAATTTTAAAAATCACTATTATGATTTAGTAAATTTACTAAATTTATAATTCAATAAATATTAATAAAAATTTAGAAACTTTATGATTATATACGGTTATATAATTTTATTTAATATTATATAAAAACATAAATTATTTCCTTAAATATAGTTAATTTAGTCAAAACTTTAAATATAGTCACTAATAATTTGAATTTGAATTTGAATTTCAAATTATAGTCAAAAGGTTAATTAATAATGGAATCAGTTATGTACATTAATATCTTTATTAAATTCTAGAATACATTATATGTGGAAGGTGAATATTATAATTTAATATGTATTTTAGTTTTAAAAATCAATATTATATTTAGTTTAGTAAATTTAGTATATTTATAATTAGTAAATGTTAATAAAAAATTAGTAATTTTATAATTAATATTTCAGGAATATTAAATTAAAGATTAAAGATCATAACCAAATAAAACATTAAAGAGTACTGAATCAAAATTGGCCGGAAAAATATTAAAAATTGGACGAAAATGATGTTTCTTAATATTTAGTAAAGAAAAAAAATAAAAAATTGGACAGAAAAAAAACATAAAGTAGACAGAATTTTAGAACTGGACAAACAAAACAATAAAAAACTGGCCGGAAAATTTTAGAATTGGACAAACAAAACAATAAAAATTTGGTCGGAAAACAATTAAGAATTTAGACGAAAATTCAATTCTGAATATTCACTAAACAAAAAAATAATAAATTCACCGGAAAATCTTATTAAACATAAAAATAAGCTTATAACAAAGTGGCCGGAATATATTCATCGGATATTATAACAAAACAAATTGGCCGGAATATATTCATCGGATCTTACTATACTATTAAACCAATATGCGCAAGAATGGATTGTTAATTACCTTTATTATATTCATCGGAGAATAGATCTGTTATAAGAATCATCAATTGAGGAAAAAAAACCTTATAACATCTCCTTTGACAAACAGTGATTGAACGGAATCCAAATGATTGGAGACATGTCCATCTATGGAAGTGAAGAATAACATGGTATATTAAAAAATTGATGATGAATAATGTAGAAGTCGGAATATGACCGCCGGAATTAGAGTTGAATATGAGCGGCGGAATTAGGGTTAGTATGTTCGTGAAGAGGTTAGAGAGAAAAATGACTGGTTGCATTGGTTGTGGGTTATGAAAAATGGAGTGGGTTATGTATTTTAGGTTTATGGTTAATATGACACGTAGCATCATTAGAGAGACTCTTAGAATGGAAATATGGTGAGTTAGAGGCCTAGGTGGACAAACTAGTAGAATGTCATGTAGAAGAATGTATTGCTTTAATAGTATTTAAAGATTTAATCAGTTTCACCTACTAAAAGTCAAGTGTTAATTTACCCACAAAGTTTCATTATTCATGATTTTGTGGTGGTTGTTTAACCACGTTTCATGTTGTTCATAATTTATACTCTCTAATAAAATGCTATAAATTTTGTCATTTGTCACTCCTTCAATAAAGCTCACCCTTTTTAACTAATTTATAATAGTAAAATAATAGTTACAATTCTTAAAATTTATGCTTTAAAATTTGTTAATTTAATATTTACAACCTATTTTTTTTACATTTGATATTTATAATTATCTTTTACTTTAAAATTGTTTTAAAAACTATTGTACAACGACTGCATTAATAGTGTTTAACGGGTTTATTGTTTCTTACATACTGATTATTTATTATATTGTATTTTCAAGAATTACACGTTTAGTACACGGGCCCCAAACTAGTTTAATATATTAAAGGTGAAATGACAGTTATCTTGGGAAGATGCACTCTTCCTCAATTGTGCATTGTTTATTAAAAATGTGTCACATTTTGCTACAACAGTAACTTGGTCGTTTTAGGGTGTTTGGAATTTAGAGCGAGTGAATAATTGGGTCGACCCTTGGGCGGAGAATCGATTGCTGCAATTGGCAAAGTGGCGGTGACACCAACAAATCACTAATTTCAAAACGTGCTAAGTCTTATGATCTATTACTTGGTTTAAGGTAGATGCAACATTATGGCTATTGATTTTTTAAAATTTAATTAATTATTATATATATATTTTGGTTATTTAGTTTCGGCGTAGGCCTCAGGCTAGTTAATCCCGAGGGTCATGAATTCACTTACGCCATAAAGCTAGACTTTAAAAGCACTAACAACGAGACGGAATATGAAGCTTTTCTGGCAGGCTTGCGGATAGCCAAGAAACTTGGGGTGAAGCATTTGGAGGCACGGGTGGATTCTATGCTGATTGCTGGACAAATTAATGGAACTTATGTTACACCCTCAAAATCCATTAACGAAGTTTTACCGTCAGAGGGTGTGAACTAACAGGATCGGAATCATTAGTTATATTTACCATAATTAAAGTTTTCAAAACAACCAAGACATATAAGTCTTAAGTAAAAATGCGGAAGCGTAAATTGTAAAGCAAATAGTTGCGCCACACAGGACGACTTAAAACACAGTTATCATGATAAAATTTAAAAGAAGTTTAAAGCATAAGAGTTCAGTGAATGCATGTCCTATACCGCTCGCCCGCCTCGGCTACCTGAGATAAACATACTAAAAGTGTCAACACAGGGTTGGTGAGTTCACAGGTTTAAGTAAATTTAAGCGTTGCGTTTTAGCGTTACCAGATAGTGTCAAGTCAATTATATATCAATAGGTAGCTAACCTATCAAGCATGTATCAGTAAGTGTTTGACACCAAAGCTGACTGTTTTATACGATTGCCTTGCCACCATGTCAACCACGACCATGGTAATGTGTTAGCCAAAATTACACCCACTCGACCTACAATAGAGTTTAGAGTTGGGTGGGGTTTGTCAAACCCAGTAGTACTACTCAAAGGTGACTCGCTATTATCCAAATATAAACCGGTTCGATGTTCAGAAGGACTTAGTTGGTTTGTTTGCCACTTAGCCTTACAAGTGATATATAAAGAAGCAAACAAAATCTAAAGCGTTGGAGTATGTTATCTCCCCCTAATAAAAGCGTTAAAAGAGTAAAAGGGGCTGTGAAACTCATTGTTTGCGAAGTTAACAAAAAGATCCGAGAAAAGCGTGCGTCACAGAAATCCTCACTAGTGCTCTAAAAACAAGAATGAAATTTCTAAGTGTTTAAACTACTAGTGAGTGTCTAGACTCGAGACATATAAGTTATGCATAGTTGAGTTTTTTCATCTTTACTTAGGTTAAAAGCCACACGCATGCTTGTAAAGTAGGGTACTAGTAGCTTCCACATGTGATCTGTTAGGTTCAATTGACACTCAGGAATAGATGCACAAAAGTAAGGATTAAGTGATTAAAACACTAGAAACTGACTGAAGTCATAATAACTAGAAAATCAATTGAAAACTCATATCCGGATGCCTATTTAAAGATATTATTATTATTATTATATATTATTAAGTTGGAAACTGCATCTAAGTTGTACGTAAGGCTTCATGAGTTGCACCTTTCAGGCCATGTTGATACAGTTTGCTCCACTAGTCTTCATCAATCATCATCATCATCATCATCATCTTCTCCTTTTCCACCACACATTATCATTATCAACCAAATCAAATAGCAATACTCTAGACCAGGAAAATACTCTAGACCAGGAAGAGGACGCATCGTTCATCTTCGTGTTTAACAACTCGAGGCTGGCGAAGAAGAATTATGACCTCCGATTTCCAGCCACAGGTACTTCTCGCTCTCTTCAATTTCCCCAATTTTTAAAATTAGGGTTTTGTCACTTGAACGATCTCAAGCTCAACAATCTCGGTTTTGGAGGGTTATTTACGCATGTTTGATTGTTTACTGTTTGGTTTTCATACAAGGCCGGTCGGGTCAGGTAATCCGTTTTTTATTCGTCCATATATTATTCTATGATTTTTATAGATTATTATTTACTTTGATTGTTTTACTCTTTTTTGAAGAAAAATAGATATTCAAGGTATATTAATATTTTTTTAACAGAAAAATCATTACAACAATATGTTATCAACTTATGAATAAAACAATTAATAACAGTATACTACAAAAAAATTAAAGTCTGATATCTACGTTACTTCTGAACACATTATGGTTTTATTTTTGTTATAATTGAAGAAAACTACACATATGATTTCATATGTATATTTTAATATGTATACCTTGACCCATCTACCTATTTAACCCGTTTGACCCGTAACCTAATCAGCCCAGTTAGGGGTGTTATATGAGCCGTGCTCACAGTTTGGCCAGTCCGACACGAACCTAAAAGCAACTGGAACCCGAAAATTGGGTTACAAATGCGAACACGACATGGAATAGTTTATGCTAATATGTTTTAATGTCTTTATACGTGACTCATGTGTAGGTCAACATCGATGTACGTGATATATCATATTCATGTTCATGCACGGATTCATGCGTACCGCCTACCTGTGGTATGGAATGAGCTTTCAATTGGACTTATAGTTGTGGGTTGATTAATGGACTTATAGCAACACATGGATTAGGATGCAATAGGCCTGTAGCTGCAATGGCTTGAAGACACTTTCCAGGTGATATTGAAGGCCTGACCCGTTAAGTTCTTGTATTACTATGATGAATACACTTGTCAGGTGATATTTGAGATTTAAAAAAAACTAAGTAGTCAAAATCCAGATTTGTAATTTGATATAATTTTGACTTTTTTAAATTGATCATAATAAATTTTGATTGGATATTTGCAGGTTGGTTGTTTGCAGGTCTGTCATATGTGTAATTGAAGTTCATCGTCATCACAATCTTATCAAATTGTCATGTAATTGAAGTTCATATATTATCAATTTTGTTCATGTTCATACGTAATTTGTCTTTTATCTTCATTATATCATCATGTTATCCTTTTTGTAACTTTAATGTGTGAATTATGATTGGTTTTCTTCATGTGTCATCCATATAAATAAAGCTTTTGTTGAAAATACTTAACTATGATCATTTATGTTCAGTTTTTCCATATAAACGAATATGTGATCTCATGTATAGTATGTACAGTAGTATAGATATGTATTAGCAGTTGCAGACTTCATATTGATAAAAAAATTGAAATCATAAGCTGCAGTATGCAATGTTTGAGGCTGCATGGTTTATGCACAAATAAAATGTTCGATTTCATAAAGAGAACTGTAAGAGGGTTGTTTTTACTGAATTAATAAAGTGAGGAACTGATATAGAAGTTTAATTGTGAACATGGTAGGGTCAACAAACTTTCGCAATTTGTTGGGTTGTATTTCCATGGGTTTAACCATGTTCTATTCGCTACCTGTCCCAACGAAGCCGTTTAAAAAGCCGGACTGGCCCATATTTTTTGTATTACATTCAACCTATATTCAACCTTATATGTTTGTATTACATATGTCAAAAAGATTATACATTCATAAATCGATAACATGTGTATTTGTGTGCGTATGATTACAGGCCTAAACTGTAACATTCAAATATATGTTTGAAACAACAATTAATACCATGCATAACAAGTACTGTAATATTTATATTCACTTTCATACCACATAAAGACGTACTAATCTAACAACCAATATGCAAAATTTTACATATTATATCAACTAGCTATCACGTTTATCAACACGTCCGTACAATCGATAATATAACAACTATTTACTATCCATGAAGTAAAAAACAAATATATTTTTATGTGCAATCGTATTTGATTGGTTGTTGATTTCCTCGCGCAGCATAACAAACAGTGACGTGATCCCGGACTTCTATATTTTTTCTTGTTAATTTAATATTGTAGCCCAACAGTCAATAATATTTCCATACAACTCTTTGTCTGAAAGAACAATTTCCGGAAATAGATGCCCTCGTTTCCAGACCTTACCCAATTGCAAATATATCTTTCCTGCATAACATATTTTACAACAAGTTCAGATTTACGATTAACACTAAATATACATGTTACTTTTACATACATGTGTATACTAACAATATTACATAATGTATTACATATATGTAATACTAATGCATTACACGTATATATGCATTGGTGCTGCATGTACATAACAGATAACTGCTACATATATGTAGTACAACAGGCTGTACTACATGTACATAATAGACAGGTGATGCTTATATGTAATAAAACAGGCCACATATTCATGTTACGCCGACCTAACTGTATTATAACATGATGTGCATATCCATTCTAAACGAATATGCTCAATAACATAAAAATTATATGTTTGACAAACATAAATTGGAAAGCTATGTAATCGGACATATGATTCATTTATTGCGCACGTGCAGGACATTCAAAATTCAATCTGATATAAGTATGCTATTATTCAATTAAAAACAAACAAGAACTACATACGTGTAATAAACACAAATACATGTTGCATCAACTTAGCCATAGTGTAATGTAATACATATATGCATTGTATATCGATATGCTCGTATAAGGTAACATTACCATGTTCTATCAAACACATCTAAAAAACATAAATCATGCACTACGTATATGCATTCCAACAAATATTAACTTATATCAATGTATTATTATTCGATTTAAAAAAACATTGCATATGTGAACTGATATAAATGCAATAATTTTGATTTACAAACTAAACACACAATAACACCGTATATTGAGCCAATCCTGTGCAATACACTTATAATTCTTGTACTACATATGCTCAATCAGACAGATACAAGCTGGTATCAACACATTGTTACTCAATTTACACACACAAAAAAAAAAAACAGACATAATTCGATTTAAAAAAAACACAAAAACAGAGTATATTGCATATGTGAACTGATATAGACGCAATAATTTCGATTTACAAACAATACACACAATAACACCATATACTGAGCCAATTCCATGCAATACACCTATTATTCTTGTACTACATATGTGCAATCAGACAGGTGCTTGCACAGACAGGTACGAGCTTGTATCAACATTCAACACATTGTTACTCGATTTACACAAAAAAAAAACACATATAATTTGATTTAAAAAAGCACAAAAATAGAGTATATTGCATATGTGAACTGATATAAACGCAATAATTTTGATTTACAAACAAAACACACAATAAGCAATACATATATGTAATGCATCAAAGTTGCACATATATGCAGTACATAGCAATACATATATGCAATACATGGACAATCATGTAATATACATGAACTAATCAGCATGTGCATTGTCCATGGCTTTCATTTGTAATTAGTGTACAAATTGTTGTTCTTCTGCACTATATTGTTACTCAATTCAACAAAAAGAAAATTACAAAAACAGAGCCTCGAACATGATAGCCTTGTTGTTTTACTTTGATTAGATGTATAATACACCTAATAGGTGAGATAATATGTGAAATTGAATATCACAATTGTTTACCTGTTATAATCCTTCTGATTTGTGCTCGATTTCAAAGTAGATCTGGAGGAATTATACGATTGAAATCACGGTTTCGTGCGATGAGCGAAGGTCTGGATTAAAACCGATTCTAACATAATTATGAAGCTACAAATCGATATAAACAAAGTTACCTGTGTCAAAGTGGAGGTGGTAGATCGGCGGTGGGAAGTGGCGGCGGAGCAACGGTGAGTAGATCCGGAGAACTATGGAGAAGATAACGACTAGAATTTTCTCAATTTCAAGTTTACCCTTCCTTATTAAAAAAACCCACTTTATTTTTTGTTTTCCCCTTCTTTTTTTAAGCCATTGATAAAGTAAAATTAATGGTTTTTAATTGAGTTCCCTAGTTCTCTCATTAATAGGAGTTCTCTCTTGATCCCACCCCTATATATATATATAGCACTTTAACACTAACAATTCAGTATAGTATGCTTTCCTACTATTAACAAATTATCCTTTTGCAACTTGTAAAACACTTGACAATTGTAGCAAGCTAAGCAGTTAATTTTTAAAAATATCGGATATCGGTTATTGCAGTGAGATATTGGTGGGATATCGATAATTTTAATATCATGTAAAATTCATATATATATATATATATATATATATATATATATAGTAATTTAACACTAATAATTCAGTATAGTCTCCTACCATTAATAAATTAACCTTTTGCAAATTGCAAAACACTGCCAATCGTAGCAAGTAAGAATTGATTAAGACTTAAAACACTAACATTAAACACTAAAAGTTAACAATTAAGACTTAAAGCACTGATGTCGGGAATATCGGTGATATATCGGTCAATATCGTTGATCTTATCGGTACCGATATTCTGAACCGATATTTTGACTTATATATCGCCAAGGGACCGATAACCGATATATTACTGATATATCGGTGATATATCGGCGATATCGACTGCATAGGTAGCAAGAAGGAACCGATTAAGGCTAGAAAAACACTAAAAGTTGAAAATTAAGACTTAAAAACAGTAATATCGGTGATATAACGGTGAAATCTTGATCAATATCGCCGATATTTTGACTGATATTTCACATTAGGACCGATATTAGGGGCAATAACCCTTTTAAAAAAAACTCCCCATCTCTCTCGCCTGAACCTCTTTCAATTTTCCGAGCATCTTCAGATATCCCCAATTTTGGTTTAATGGTGTTTGGTAACTGTCTGTGTATATAGTGTAGCTGCCAGTTTCCATTTTTTCCCTCGAGACTAATGGATATTTCTGAATGTGGGCTTGGCTGCGTAGGAGATGATGTATCATAACTAACAAGTAATCATTTGATAAATCAATTACACTATTTCAATTTGTGATGGAAAACAAATTTGGAAAAAACTGGCTGTAGTCTGGAATGTAAATTATGTCACCAGGATTCTGTATCCAATACCTTAATACAGAATTCTCACACGATTTCTTTCCTGTCCAAGAATGGCTATACATAATTGTTGCAACAGCTGGGTGATTTTTGTGTTTGGTAGGTGATTAGGTTGTGCTTCAGAATGACTGTGCAATACAAAGCAGCTGTTAGCCTCTCTGCAGGGATGTTACCTTGTTACCGGACTCAACGTGTGGTAAATGAGAGATAGGATAAAGTAGTGAGGATTGAAAGCCAATAGCTGTTAATCTGTTATGCTTCTTTTCATAGTTATATTCCAATTCATTATGGCGAGTAGTATAGCAAGTAATGTGGCTATGTGTTAGGTGGTCATCGGAGAATGTATTGTAGCAAATACATTTTGATAGACGTAAGTGTGTTTTCTGATTTTGTTTCTATTGGTGAATGTAGGAAATGTTAGGGTTTATGTGTTGGATTCGTGATTGTTGTTTTTAGGGCTTTTATTTGTGTGTGTTATGCTGTTAATGTTGGTTATTTGAAATGATTGAATTAGAGGAATGAACATTAGGCCTAGTTGATGCTTTGAGAAAACAGAGAGTTGCAAATGGTTGAATAAGAGCTATAGGTCTTGTCGATAATGAGAAAACAAAGAGCGGCAAATGATTGAATTAGAGGCGTGATATTAGGTCTAGTAGAGTAGTAGATGATGAGAAAACAAAGAGCTGCAAATGATTGGATTAATGCGTGAAATTAAGTCTAGTCGATGCTGAGAAAACGATGAGGTGCAAAATGATTGAATTAGAGCTATGACATTAGGTCTAGTAGCTGATGTAGTATAGCCGGGACTTGTATCTGCTACCTTAATACAGATTTCACACACGATTTCTTCCCCTACTTGGAATGGCTATACATATTTGTTGCAACAATTGCGTGGTTTCCGTGTTTGGTGGGCAATTAGGAGGTAGTTCAGAATAACTGGGCTATATACAAAGCAATTGTTAGCCTTACTACAGGTGATACTACCCAACTCAACGTGACGTAACGAGTAGTAAATGAGAGGTAGGGGTTCAGAGAGTAAATGCTTGAAAATATTAAGGATTGATTGCTAATAAGTAATAACTGTCATGGTGCTCTTCATATTCATATTCTGGTTTATTATGGCAATTACTATAGCAAGTAAATGTGGCTGTGTGAGGTGGTTATCAAAGAGTGTATCGTATAGTGAGTACATTGAGACGTTGAGTCATTCTGATGGCTGCTTATGTGTCATGTATGCATTAAAGAATATAGCAAGTACACGTTCCGTTTTCTCCTTTTGGACACTGGTTCGGATGAGGAGTTGAGGTTCATCCTAACGCTGACTCAGGTAGTAAGTTGGATCTTAATTATAAATGTGCGAACCAGGAGTGCAAATTGCGCACACCACATACGTAATGTGGCACCGCACATCAGCTTTTGGGATTAAAATGTATGCGCCACACGCTTTTAAAACCAAGATCTGGACGCTGGTCCGAGTGGTATGTCATTAACATCAAGATTGATATGATCTTATAGCTTCATAAGAACATAAAGTCATAATGCTATGGATTCATAGCAACTTAATACCAGTATTCTCTTATACTATAGCCTTTTTTATGACATTAAATGAAGTTATCAAGATTCTGTAGACATTTCATTCACATTTTCAAGTCGATAGGGAAGATTATATGGTTTCTGCTTTTTCGTATTTTGATAAAGATGGCAGTGGTTATATCACTCTTGATGAACTCCAACAAGCCTGCCAAGAATTTGGAGTAAAGGATGTTCATTTAGAAGAAATAATAGAAGAAACTGATCAGAATAATGTATGTTTTCACTACCAATATATATCATTTACATTATTCATTTTGTGTAAAACGGTTGAGTCTTTTTTTGACGGTTTGTTTTGGGTTCGTTCGCATTGTTGACTTGCAGGATGGTCGTATAGATTATAACGAGTTTGTAGCAATGATGCACGGTGGAAGTGTGAGGTTGACAAAGAAGCAGTTGAAGGATGGTTTTAGTGTCGGGTTAAGAGAATCGGTGCCTGTTTGTTGATATTATTCGTTTTCATTGTTTTTCCATATAAATGTCATAGGTTTTGGTTATGAATGTATATATCTAAATGCCAGAAATATATAACTATTGAAATTGTGACCTTTTTAATTTGGTTGGATTTACTTTACTTAAAATCGAAGAGAAATTGAGAATACGCATTGTTACAAGTTAGAAGGTGTGAAATTGATGGTTATTATATGTTTTGCTGGGATGTAATATGATGAAAGTCAAAGTCTGCTATTTAATATGATAATCTAAAAATAATGGATGAGGATACCAAATCTAGTTAAATTACCAACACATTTACAAGCAGAGTGTGAAGTTTTCGTTTATGTTTGACTACGAAAGTCAAATATATACCTAATCAAGAAAACAAAATGCTATTATTTTCAGGATTATACAATCAGCTTTAACGAAACCGGTTGTCGAATATAGTGTTTGGATGAGTTTTTGTTGTTTGAAGTTACAAAAATTGATAACAATAAACGGACATACATTTCGAATCTCATAATCACCGAATTTAACGACACTTTTTTGGCCACAATATAAAAAACCCTTTTATGACTAGTAAAATTTGTTTCTTATTTAAATATACACACCATTTTAATTGGCACGTAATTTTGTACAAAATCACATGATTTACAAGATAAAGTACACATTCGATAAAATTGTAAATGAAGAAACCATAATATTATAACTTCAATAACAAGTTCAATCCAAAACATATTCTCAATGCCAAATAAAAATTATGTAACAAGTATTGACTAAACTATTTCGTTGATCAATAGTAAGTGAATCCGTTGAATAAGCACCATTACTCTTTGAGGCTGGCATTTTTCCAACTAATCAAATGTATACTCTTTTCTCAGGGCCTTAAACTTTTGAGTATTGGTCGCTTGTAAAATCATTTGAATCGTCGGGTGTGACTGTAGAGTCATTTGCAGTATATTTTAATGATGGCTAAACACATAATAAAACAGGTCATCATTAAAAATTAAACACACCCATGATGTATAGAAGAATTAAAATACATTAGCACAACGTGAGGAGCTTTATCATCAACAATACCTCCATCTTTACGCGTGGGGGTTTTTATATACATTTATCCTCTTGTGGATATACACCATTATTCTTCATTGCCTATAATTTACGTTGATGGTTAGTAAGGGAAATAAAAACCCAAAAATACAATAATAAATGTCAAAAATAGCCCGAACAATACCATTTAATGACCAAGTCAACAAACAGCTTTGCCACAGTAACAATAGGCTACTTCATCTTGAGCGACTCGATGTTTTAACATCACATATTCTCTACACAGCAATACATTAATGTATGATTTATAAAATCTGGATTCAAACATTTATCTATATATTATATACCATAAGCCTAATACACACGTAACACACATACGGATAGTAACCTAGTCATCATCATCATCATCATCATCGTACTCAGTATATCCCACCAATAGCAAAGCTATGGTAGGGTCTGAGGAGGGTAAGATGTAGGCAGCCTTACCTCTACCCCATAGGGATAGAGAGGCTGCTTCCGGTGAGACCCCCGGCTCGATAGTAGTTTTGCATCAAGCCTTGGACATAAGGCACATAGCACTCAATCATCGGGACACCGGCTGATCGGTGCATGTACCCTTATCTTTCAGCTATCAACGCCACTACATGATGCCTGATTAACCGTCCGTCACTTTTAACGTTATTTTCACGAGATTAGTAAAATAACGTCAAAATTAGTGCAATTTCACTTTTGCCCACCCGAGGGTTCACACATATATACATCATATGTGTGCACCGCAAGCAGGGCTAACGGATAGTAACCTAGTATTGTGCACAAAAATCTGCTAACTGGAACAGAACTGTTGTAAGAAAGTTACTTTCACTGATGCTCATAATAGGGCCACTAACACATAACTGTATGCACCACATATACTCATATTAAATATTAGTAAATCAAATTGTGTCATGTTATTTCCACTAATATGATGAAACATCCATCATTCATCAACATAATAAACATCAAGTATACTAAGGCCATCAATTTCATTTTTATGTTTTTAGAAAGCTTAACTGCTTTTCAGAACTGATTGGCATACTAAATTTATATACATTAGGCCAGCTCATCAAAAACTCATTGCTATCCTATTAGAAAGCTTAATTCTAATTAGTTGCAAAGAAAGTCTGTTAACACACACATGAATAAGAAGTAGAATTCCCCATATCTCTAGTATCCTAAAGTTAATAACATAAAACATTTACGTAGCTTAACATTTCATATTTTCATGTATACCTAGCAAACTGGGCGGGGTAACAGACCAAGGTTCAGGTTATGATGGTTTCAATTAATAAGACACAAGAGCTTTCAATGTAACCAGAGTTAAGTTACTGTCATAAAAAATGATTCAAAATAGTCAACAACTTAACCTAATAATCACTTTGGTAGAGGTGCAACGTGTTTGACAAATACAAAAACAAAAATCAAATATTCAATTTGAAAATCTTGAAACAAGACAAAAGATCAACAGTTTTAAGAAAATCAAATATTATTGTTGGACCGGGAGGTCGGACTGGATATCGACCGGGATGACATCAAAAATAATATAATAAAGAAAAATTTAGATGGTCCGGTTATAACCCAAAATAAATAAAACTTAAGTTCCCTGATACTATAGCCACAAATTAAAATACACCGTTACTGCAACCTTCTTTCTTCTATTCATTCTTTTCAAGATCTATCACACACCACTACTGTAGCCGTTGTTCTTCGCTTCAACTGCTACCATGTCCTGTTTTTCTTTTATGTTTGCTTCATGTATTGATAAGCCTTGGGCCAACAATAAATATAATTAAGGTGTTAGATGTATTTGTTTTCAATTTGGTATTCTTCTCAGTTCCCACAAAAACTTTGACTACAATTTGATTCTTTTTCAATTAAAAAAAAACATATGCCGGGTCAACCAGTGGTTTACCGGGTCCGGTCCGACCTCAAACCACAAAACCCCGCTGCTTTTTAGAAAACCGGCTAAATACCCTGAATTAGACCTGGTCGGACTGGTCCGGTCCGGGTTTTAAAATCCAAACATTGGGTTTCATCCTTCAACTCTCTTAACGATCATTATGATTTTCTATTAGCTTGAATATAATTAAAAATAATGTAGGCTTATCTATATGAACTTCATTATACTAGCAGGAAACCCACGCGATGCGGCGGCGAAGACGACAATTTACAACACGATACTCAATTTATGTTAGTTTGTCATTTATCTCGTGATGTACTTTATGATACTTTTATTAGTTTTTTTATTCGCAGTATTAGAGTGGTTTATTTATATCATGGACCTTACATATCTTACTTAAAAAATAACAAATTTAAGAAAGATAAAAACCCGTCATAAACGTACTAATTTAAAAAAAATAATCTCACTGGGTATATATTTCTTCTTGAAATAATATATTTTTTTATTCGTTGTTGTATGGGCTTAGTATTATATAATGGTTATTGCAATTTTATGCACATGTTAGCCATCTACATGTACTATTTATGAAATTGTAAGTAGTTATCAATCGTATACACATTTTAATTTTGTATATTGGCAATTGTTGGAGGGTTGTAGGTATTAAAGTTGGGTTAATATTGCAAAGTACTTAGTGGAATCCATGTGGTTTTCAAACACTTGAACATATAGTCACTCTCTATTCGAATGGTATCATAAGTATCTGTCCTATAAACATCCTTGTTCAAATCTTTGTTAAACATTTATTTTACATAAAATTATAGTATTTATTTTCATACAATCAAAAAAGAGGAAAAAAGGGGTCTATAAATATCAATTTCAAAGAAAAACAACAAATAACAAACTGTTATCACTAAATAAGTGACCAGATTGTGTTAGAGGTGCACAAAATATACGGTCAAAACCCGACCCTCTCATACCCGAAACCCGAAAAAAACCCAGTGAACCTGTCAAATACCCTACTATACCTGAAACCGGTTTTGATTTTTGTTGACCATACCTGAAACTGGTTCCTACCCGGTTCCTGAAAATACCCGATTTGTGAACCTCTAGTTTGTGTCAAAGCCTATAAACCAAACTTTGTTTGAGACAAAACCGCCCAAAGATCCACCCCCATATTTCAAACCAAAGTTTATGAAGCTAAAAAGGCATACTTTTAGGTAAGTTTTTTATCCAAAATCTTATAATTGTAACTGCAGTGGCTAATCTTGACTATACAAAGTCAACTATAGCTTCAACTTATTATTAGCAGGAAATCACATTTGATTTGATTCTGTTGTCCAACATATTTGCATCAATTAGATTTTTATGTTTCCAAATTGCCTTTTCAACATATTAAACTTCTTGTTTGCTGCTTTAGGTTGACCGCAAACCAAAAATAACCCATAACTCAAAGCCAACTTTATCCAAAACCCACCTCTGCAGCAAATTTTAAGCAATCTAATTCAAACTAAACTATAACTTCAAACTGACCAAACTGCCCCATAAATCAATTTATTAATTTAACATGTAGTTTGCAGTTTGAGGAGAATACCCCCTTGTGTTTAATCTGATGTGAAACACACACATAACCTATGACACGCTCAGACTTCCCCAAAATGACTGGTATTAACAGATATAATCACCAAATCTAATACTTTCGTTCCGCAACTATCAACAATTTGACTTATTAGAGGTCAAACAGTATAAATCTGCAAATTAAAATGTGCTCTGCCCAAAATTTCAAATTACTCTTGGTGATAAAAAAATACAAACAGGCGACTGCAACCATGCCAAAACTCATGATCCAGCTGGAAATTACCGAAGACACCATCGAGATTTCTTGGCGGTGACGTGCTTAACATCTAACTCCTACTTTTAATTCATCATTCCCACCCCTATAAACATATATTTTAGTAAATTTAATAAAAAGTAAAACAAAATGCAATTGATAGTACCTAAGGAATACAAATGAAACCGGTAACATAAGTACTCCATCCAGTTGTAAGTAGATATGCCTTCTCAGTTGACCTCTAAAAATATGTTTAACCAACCATTCAGTTCCTAGTAGATCCAAGAATGATAATCTTGTGTAGGCTTAACTCGTGTCATTTCCTAAACATAAACAGTTAAAAAACTTAGAAGCACTTAAAACTAAAATAAGATATCATAATTTTATAATAAAGGGTGATATTGTCATTTAAGGTCCAATAAAAGATCTAAAAAGATTCAAATAAATAATAATGCTTACTATATAAAGAGAAGATAATAATAGTTTCAAAGGTGATTGCCATGCTATTCTTAACAGCCTCAAAGTTTGGTGACGCATCCAAACACCTGTAAAACAAAGACAGTTAGCAAAATCATAATAATAATCACCCAACCAACTGGAAATAATAAATAAACATTCATAACCTCTAATAACGTGCAATAGCTAAATGATCTCTTATAGCCATAACTCCATAATGGTGTACACTTACTTTAGCAAATGCTTTCGGGAGAACTAAACGATCAATCCGACCCACATCACTGGCACTCAAAACCTTCTCAAAAAGTGGAACGGTTGTGGCATTTAAGCGCAACAAAAGCAATGCATGTTGAATGAACATTATCCCCCAAAATCAAATCCTAGAGCAAGAAACCTAAAAAATTTAACGCCATTCAGAACCTTACTCCAGGTTTGTTTAAAATGTCAATTTTGACCTCTACTTTAAAAGTAATTACCAAATATACATTTTAACCACACTTAACAAATAATAAAACCATGAAACTTCCTTTTATTGTGTATTCTGTCAAACATTAATATAATTATAAATGATCATATAGACCACAATCGGTCCATTTGAAGCGCAGAGGTAAAAACCAGTGTTCTTAGTATGGCGGAGTTTAGTATCTATGATTGTCCCTGAAAGAATTAACAATGGTAAGAAACTGGATCTAGGAACTGGTAAAAAATTTCTAAATCTATTGTGAACAGAATATAAAAGAAGTTTTTATTAGAAAAAAAAAAGAACAAAGAAAACCTCACCTAAGTTGTTTGCTAAAGAAAAGCGTCCATAGAAGTTTATTGCATGGGAAGATTGCATGTTTGATCATCTGCAATGAAACCAGTAATCAAAGTTAAACTACACTACAAACAAAAAATTCAAAATGGGAAAAGCTGAATGAAAACATACTAAACTACTTTGCTGAAACTTTGAATAATAATAATAATAATAATACTGTTTTTGAAATCAAAATTAAAGCATTAACTTTCTAAATGCACAAAATATAAATTTCAGGTCAACATAATTTGACGCGTTTCAACCTGTACAAAAATTACCCACGCAGACGAACAACTAATTAATCATTTTTCCCAATTTTAGTATTATTTTTGTAATAAAATTTCATTAACTATTTATATAATATGCCCATTTTATAACCTTTAACACCAACATTTATCAAATACATATTGTAGCAACCAAACTATTAATAAATGAATAACCAAAAGAATTACGGAACGATAGTAGTGTACCTTCCGTATCCTACAAAACAACAAATCAGAAAGGCCATGGGTTGTTGGATGTGCCACAAACTGCACCGGTTGGTTACCTTTGTGCTGTTGACAAACAAGATCCATATACGTAACACAAGAAAATGTTTACTTCTTCTTAATTTCAATACTACCAATGAAATGTACCTTAGGTGTGACCGATCTAGAAAAATAAGAGACATGAAGTTGAAAGGGTATCACCAGACACGTTGAGTGTTGCCGGAATCTGAAAAGACACGAGTGTCAATAACATATCAAACTAAACACACAACCGACTTGAATGAAATAAGGCATGCAAAGATGAATACTTTCCTGTCAGACTCACCAGTGTGGCCAGAAGCCGAACGGAAAGTTGATTAGCTAACCCTAGACACCCATAACGCATCCCAGGTCACTCAGCATTATTTTGAACCTACACCGCTACCTTGTTCGTTCGACTGAGTTGTCAAAAGTCGGTTTTCGCCGCTGGTCTATGTATCTCCGGAAACCTCCATCACCACCGGTTCACAAATCGCCAGCTTGTAGCGGTGGAAAGAGAGAATGAGAGATATTATGGTTTTGAATTTGAATCTGAATTTTGAACATCTGAAGGGAAAAAGAGAGCTGGGAGAATAAAAAACGGCTCGATCGTGAGGGGATTTTAAAAGAATGCTTTTTGACTTGTACCTATTGCTTTAAAATTTGTAAAGTTCTTAAAATTAACAGTTCGTGTGAAATCCCTCCTATATGTATATTAATATAGTATAGATATATAATGTTCTTTTCACGCCAATGTTATGCACTATTGACCTTGTAAATACAATTAAATTGTGAAGAACAGGAATCGAGGGTGCAAATTATGCAATAAAATGGCAACATTACGGCAAAAATTATATAAATTAAAGATCCTAATTCCTTAATCCAAGAAGGCATAGACATAAACTAGACTTCGATTACCAAACAAAAAAGCTTATTGTCCAGACTATTCAATTTCGACTCCCCACTTATTGGATTAACTAACAAAATTAGCACGAAGGCCCAACTCAATCAGAAACGCATCATTGCACAAATATGATGCTGGCGAGCCTTGAGGGTAAATGGTGGGAAACAAAAATTTTCAGTATGTAATTGCCGCTAGCTAATCTATTCTCTATTTAAGTCATTCTTGCTTATCGAACCGATAAAAGGGCACACAATTGACCTATTTGAAGTTTGAACTGCAATACAACTCTAGAAGCAGGCCAGGACGCCCTTTGGAATCCACCCCGAAAACAGTAGCGAAGCTTGAACGAAAACAACGGTGGTCGGACTCAAGTTGTATTTTTTAACACAACCATATATTGGGGGGGTGACTCATATTTTCGGGGGGAAACGGGTGAATTTACACTACATATACAAATTTTTAGCTGAAAACAAGTTAATTTACACTACCGTGCAAATAAAAGGGCACCAGGACCACCCATGGCCCTCATTAAACTTCAGCATCCTCCAAAACCCCATTTTCTTTACACCTATCTTTTGATTCTTTCTTAATTCCTTTATGCACATGCATAACTGCGACGGCGACGACCTTGTCCTTATACCATGCCACTTTTCCTTCTTTTCTTCGTCAGTCGTTTATGCCTTTTATATTTTACACTCTCTTGTTAGTTTCCTCAGAAACTTTTGTCACACTCCCATCTTAGGCCTAGGAGTGCGACTCGACAGTTGGTACCACATTTGTAAATAAATCAGAGTTACGAGTTATTAGCGGAAGTCTTTATAAAACATGTGGATTTAAAGATAAAATATTTACATTACAAAAGACGAGACAAAAGACTCGTTTAGTTTTACTTGTTTATAAGTTTAACAAAGACCATCATATTTCAACATGCAAACAAAATATCCGAGCCATCGGATTCTTGAGCCTTCGTCCTTCAAGCTCTATTATTGGTTACCTGCAAAATGTTATAAAAATACGTCAGCAAACATTTGCTGGTGAATATGCTGACGCAAAATATTTTCTTTTACTTTGTTACCCCTCGAGGGTTACGCAAGCCTCGGCCCATCTTGGCTTAGGAATAACAAAGTTAAAATATCATTATAAACTCGAGTCTCTACACTAGGTCACCCCAGCAAAAAACCGCAGCGTTTCGACGTACTTAGGTACCATAAATATACACAAGGTCATTCTCACTCGAACATACTTTGGTTCGGCCCATCGTAGCTGGAGGTCGTGACCAGGCGTGGTGCGATGTGCCCACCGCATTCCACATATGTAAGGATCCAGACAAACGTATACTACAGCCTGAGGGCTAGGCTTTTACTCTTATTCATAATGTTTTTAGAGACACTTGGTCTCATGTAAAGTTTTACACATAACACATTTATTTGTTTGAAAACAAGTTTGTAAAAGTGGGGCGTATTCACCTTTTCGCTTTAGGATCGGCTTCACTCACCGTACAAGGGTCTTTCCCGTTTTATCTCGCACCTATAGTACGAGTATAAACATTTGTTAGTCGGATATACAATCCGGCTTAAGACCTTTAGTCTTGTTTTATACCTCGATGAACCTTTAGTTCATATATGTCATTTACTTGAAAACCTTTAGTTTAAAAGTAATTATAAACCTTTAGTTTATATAAAAACCCGACGTTTCTTCTTTTTCAAGAAACGTAATCTTTTCTTTTTATTATTTAAGAATACTCTTTATTACTTAAATAATAATATTATAACAAAGAATATAATCATATATACTTACACACATATATATATTTTTCAATTCATATTCTTATTTCTTTTCTTTGTTATGTTTGTATTTCTTTTCTTTTATCGAGGTATCGAGTATAACCTCGACTTAAGGCTTAAGCCGTTAATATAATATTATATTATATTCATTTGACATTACGCCTAACCTCGTTGGCGTTTTGGAAACCCTAAGGATTTGGGCAGCACTTCCACGCCACTTGATCAACACTTCTATACGTTATTGAACCTCTTGTCGGCACGCTTTTCGAGGCACCAACACTTCACGGCATGCACTCCGAAATGAACGTCGGTACGGGATCACCTTCTTGATATACACGTCGTCGGAAAATGGCACGATTATCGAGGTAGGGCACGGAAAATGAGGATTTGGGCACGTTTATCGAGATGGATCGAAGGCACGATTTTCGAGGTGTAGTGAGATGTTAAAAGAGAGAGATATATGTTGAATTTGGTGTGTGGAAATGAAATCCCGGAGGCTGCTATTTATAGGCAAAAATTTAGATCCCATCGCGGTACGCGACCACCTTCAAGGCACCCGTCACGTACCGCGACGTAGCCTTGGTGAGTCGCAACATAGGTGTGCCACGTGTCTCCACGTTGCAGACGGTGTGCCACGTGTTCACACGTGGCGAACGACATGCCACGTGTCGGGACACGTGGCGACCGGTGTGCCACGTGTGGACACGTGGTGAAAAGGTGTCAGGCGTGCCAAGCCACGTCATAGCGGTACGCGATGACGTAGGCTCAACAGTGATCGCGTATCGCTGTTGACCTTATCTAGAAGCTTTGACTAAGCCTAATCGCGGTACACGATGGTCTTGTCTTTTGTCCCGTCGCGTAGCGCGACAGAACAAGAAAACATAATTTTTATTTTCAACCTTGGAGTTTGAATTTTGGCAGTTTTGGTCCCTTAACTTTGGAAACTTGACATTTTTTGCCCAAAATTCCCGTGATGTTACATTCTCCCCCCCTTAAAATAAATCTCGTCCTCGAGATGCTTTACGAGAATAAGTGGGGGTATTTCTTTCTCATTTCATACTCGAGTTCCCAAGTATACTCGGGTCCTCGTCAGGAATTCCATTTTACTTTTACGATTTTCAAGGTTCGTCTTTTGAGTTTCTTTAATTTTGAATCTTCGATTTGAATTGGACGTTCTACGAATTTTAAGTTCTTGTTAATTTCAACCTCTTTTAACGGCATTGCTAAAGATTCATCGGCTAGACACTTTCGCAGATTTGAGATATGGAATACGTCGTGTATCCCTTGCATTTTCTCGGGTAGTCGCAATCGGTATGCAACGGTACCAATTCGTTCAAGTACCTCAAAGGGTCCAACGAATCGAGGACTTAACTTTCCTTTCTTGCCGAAGCGAACTACGCCTTTCCATGGCGAAACTTTCAAAGAACTTTATCACCGACACTAAACTCTAACGGTTTACGACGACATCGGCGTAACTCTTTTGGCGATCACGTGCAGCTTTAAGTCGTTCTCGGATTTGAATAACTTTGTCGGTGGTTTCTTGGACTATTTCGGGTCCGGATAATTGATTATCTCCAGTTTCAGACCAGCATACGGGCGTTCTACATTTTCGACCATATAACGCCTCAAATGGTGCGGCTTGAATGCTCGTGTGATAACTATTGTTATACAAAAATTCCATTAGGGGTAAGTAGTCATCCCAGCTTCCACCTAAGTCTATCACACAAGCTCGGAGCATATCTTCCAACGTTTGAATTGTCCTTTCGCTTTGCCCATCAGTTTGTGAATGATAGGAGGTGCTAAGGTTTAACTTTTGCCGAGTGCTTGTTGGAAGCTATTCCAGAAATGATACGGAAACGACTGTCTCAAGCGGAGATTATAGATAGCGGTACTCCATGGAAAGCGACGATGTTGTTTACGTAAATACGCTCCAATCTATCCATTGAGTACGACTCATTGATAGGTATGAAATGTGTGGACTTTGTTAAACGGTCCACAATCACCCATATAACATTATGTTGTCGAGTCGTTTTAGGAAGTTTGGTAATGAAATCCATAGTAATTAACTCCCACTTCCATACGGGAAGTTCGGGTTACTGGAGCAGTCCCGAGGGCTTTTGGTGTTCAACCTTGACTTTCAAACAAGTAAGACATTTCGCAACATGCGAAGCGACATCCCTTTTCATTCCATTCCACTAATAGTTCGCCTTGACATTATGGTACATTTTGTCGCTTCCGGGATGCATCGTATATTTGGACTTATGGGCTTCGTTTAAGTTTTTCTCACGCAATCCTCCAACAATTGGTACCCAAATTCGGTTTCCCATTCTAAGAATACCATCATCACCTTTAACTAACGAGTTAATGGTGCCATTACGTTTTTCATCGGAGATTTGGTTTTCATTTATCGCTTGAGTTTGAGCAGATTTGATTTGGTCAATAAGATCGATTTGAAGTTCTAGCCTTAACGCTCGGACTCTTTTGGGCTTTTCATGTTCTTTGCGACTTAAGGCATCGGCCACGACGTTGGCTTTGCCTTCATGGTAGACGATCTCACAATCGTAGTCATTGAGTGTCTCCATCCATCGCCGTTGGCCCATATTAAGCTCTTTTTGATCGAATATGTGTTTCAAGCTCTTATGATCAGTGTAGACGATAAATCTTACTCCATAGAGATAGTGCCTCCATATCTTAAGTGCAAAGATTATGGCGCCTAACTCTAAATTGTGAGTTGTATAGTTATTTTCATGCACCTTGAGTTCACGAGAGGCGTAAGAGATTACTTTCTTTCGTTGCATCAATACACATCTCAAGCCGGAATGAGACGCATCGCAAAAGACAACGAAATCTTTAATACCTTCTGGCAAGGCCAATACAGGAGCTTGGGTAAGCTTTTGTTTAAGTATATCAAACGCCTCTTGTAACTTTGTTCCCCATTCATATTTGATGTTCTTACGAGTCAGGGAGGTTAGGGGAACAGCGATTCGAGAAAAGTTTTCGATGAACCTTCGATAATAGCCGACCAATCCCAAGAAGCTTCGAATCTTGGTTGGCGACTTTGGAATCTCCCACTTAGAGATAGCTTCAATCTTAGCGGGGTCCACTTGAATTCCGTTAACGTTGATGATGTGACCAAGAAATTGCACCTCTTGCAACCAGAATTTGCATTTCGATAACTTGGCGTACAGTTTCTCGGTTCTAAGAATTTCAAGTGATGTTCGAAGGTGATTTTCATGATCGGCCTTAGACTTAGAATAATTAATATGTCGTCGATGAATACAATCACATATTTATCCAAGTAAGGCTTACAAATACGATTCATCATATCCTTGAACGCATCCGGCGCATTAGTAAGTCCAAATGGCATAAAAGTGAACTCATAATGGCCGTACCTTGTTTGAAACGCGGTTTTTGGAATATCCTCGGATTGAACTTTGAGTTGGTGATAGCCGGAACGAATATCAATTTTTGAAAATAAGCTAGCACCTTGAAGTTGGTCGAACAGATCATCGATACGAGGAAGTGGATATCGGTTCTTGATTGTCACTTTGTTGAGGGCTCGGTAGTCGATGCGCATACGCATGGATCCATCTTTCTTCTTGACAAAAAGTATCGGCGCTAACCATTGGGATGAACTTGGTCGTATGAAACCTTTCTCGAGAAGCTCGTCAAGTTGTTTCTTCAATTCTTTCATCTCGGTTGGTGCGAGGTGATACGGAGCTTTGGCGATCGGAGCAGTTCCGAGAATAAGATCGATTCTAAATTCAACTTCACGATCAGGAGGAATGCGGGGAAGGTCATCGGGAAAGACATCGGCATAGTCGAAAACAACGGGAACGTTCTTGATTTCTCTGGGTTTTGATTCTTCGGTGACGTAGGCCATGAATGCTAAGCATTCTTGATTCAAACATTTGTTAGCCCTTATCATAGAGATTAGGCTAACTTGGCCAGCGTCTTTATCCCCTTCAATTCGAATAGTTCGTTTATCCGGGGATTGGAGTTCAATGGTCTTGCTATTGCAAAGGATACGGGCATGGTTGTCGGATAACCAATCCATACCCAACACAACATCAAAACCAGCAAGAGTCATAGGTAGCAATAGAATAGGTAAAAGGTAACCGCTAATAAGATTTTTCCATTTTCCAGAACTTCGGAGATTTTAATAATTTCGCCATTAGCGGTCTCGACGCTTAGAGTTTTATTAAGTTTGATTAAAGGTTCGTTTAATAGACTACAAAATTTATAATTTATAAAACTTAAGTTGGCTCCTGAATCAAACAAGACTCTAGCATAGGCATTGTTAACAAGGAACGTACCGGTAATGGTTTCCGGCGTGTCGGCCGCTTTCTTCGTATCAAGGACGAAAACTCTTGTATTTCCCTTCTTGGGCTCGTTCTTTTGACCGCTACCACCCACACCACCAGTCGCGAGCTTATTTTTGGGGCATTCAAAGCTAATATGTCCCATCTCCTTACAATTGTAGCAGGTCATCTTCTTCTTCCAACAATCGGCCGTGGCGTGGCCGGGTTTGTGACATGATTCACAAAGTTGTGGAGTCAAATGGCACCTACCCCTATGGTATTTCTAGCAAATTTTGCATTATGGGATGCCGGGGTTGAAGCCAGACCTTCGTTGGTCGACTCCTTTACCCTTGAATCGAGTATTTCCTTCTTTCTTCGGGTCTTGTGTTGTCGCGACCCTCTTGTCCTCTTCTTTGTTGCGGATCATTCCGCCCATCAAGTATCCAGCCAACTCCATCGCGGAGTCAGCGATTTGTGGCAAGTGTGACCTCACCATGTCACGAATCTCTCGCGATAATCTCCAAATATAGCGTGTAACTTTGCTGGATTTCGGGGTAACCAGTTGGGGAACCAAGCGACAGTATTCGTGGAATTTTGTGTTATACTCACGAAGGTTTGTTCCAACAACCTTGTGAGACAAGAACTTGGTTTGAATATGGTCCGTTTCGTGCATCGGACAGAACTTCGACATCAGCAACTCTTTGAATTCGCTCCACGTCATGCTATACATCACCTCCCTACCTCTACTCAGGATCAACGTGTTCCACCACTCTAGAGCCTCGCCTTTAAACATTAGAGCAGAATATTGAATCTTTTCTTCCTCAGTACACTTGCTCGTAATCACAATTGTCTCCATCTCTTCAAGCCACCTAACGGTCGTGATGGCTCCCTTATCACCGTGGAATTATTTCGGCCTATAGTACTTGAAGTCTTTGAACGTACACCCACCTATTTTGAGTCTTTTAAATTCTTGGCGAACCCCACCATCAGCGTTTGATTCATGTACACTCTCATCCATACGTGAGGGTCTAGTACGGGGTTTAGAAACGGATTTTCGGGAAGGATGGACAGATTGCGAATGTTTTGTTTGTCTAGAATGAGACCTAGCCATGGATTCTTCCCTAACTGCATTTTTAATCATCTTTTGAATTCGATCCATAAATTTTTCGGGAATTGGATCTTCTTGATCCTTTTCGGGTCCTTTCCCTTTTTCTTCTCGTCTTTCAGCTTCCTTTCGGGAGGCCTCGAAGTTATTACTTTGTTGAGACATTTTATCTTTTTATCTTTTCTTTTTATTCTGAAATTTAATGAATGTTCTTTATTAAACACACATTTTATTTATTTCAACATTTGTATATACCATACAAGGTATATACAATGATTATTACAACACATACTTATATATATACATTCATATTCGATGTATATATATTCTTATCCATACATTACTTAACACATCACACATAAACTAGATTACACACATACACTCCATCTCTTGAAACGTGTCATCACCACCATCATCTCAGTCCTTCAAAAACTTCTTAACAACCCTCGTCAGTTTGTTGCATTTGGGAAGAAGCTTCTCTCCCATCTTCTTCTTCTTTTCCTTTCCTCAACCACCTTCTTCCTCTAGCCATCAGTCTCATGCAAAGCGCGATCCATGTGTTCTTCATATGACTGTGGGATAACGTCGGGGTATCCATATTGTGGCGGTGGGTCACGGTAACCCAGTGTCACCATCTCGTAATGGTTCCTCGGTTCAGGATACGGGACCTCAGTCATATCAGATGCAAGGTAGAAGAAGGTCTTTGCAGCTTTGTTTTGCTCACGAATCTCATCGGCTTGCTCTTCCTCAGTTGGGATTACACCTTGGAACGGTGGGAAACTTGACGAAGCTTGGTTCTTGATCTTCTCAAGATACTGAACATACGGATCGACGGAACCGTAGCTTGGGTTGTGAGAAGTGAGTGATCCACTCATTGATATCTCATTAGGATTGTCGGGATGCTCTTCTTCTGGTTCGGACTCTTCCACAGGATCCTCCTCTTCTACAGGGTCGTCTTCCTCTTCCTCCATAGGTTCTTCCTCCTCTTCCATGTACTGGGTGGTCTCATTGATCATTGCAGGCATTTTGAAACTCTCGTAAGGCATCATTACCCTCATTCTCGGTTTGCGGGATGATCCTTCGCCATTGTTGGGTCGTGAGTTAACTTCGAGAGCGGTAGAGCTTCCAGTATGCCACCTTCGTTGATCGGAGTGGCATTGCATCCAGTCAGAGGATGGGGACTTTGGATCTTCCTTGATAGGTCGGTTTGAAAGGAAGGCATAGGATGGTTTTGCATTTGGGAAATATTCGGTGGGAAAGTATTGCGGGTTCTCCGATGGTTGATAAGTAGGGATCTCCAATGGGTGGTACGTCGGTATTTCAGATGGATGATATATAGGCATTGTGGGTGGATGATAGCTCGAGTGTCTTGATGGTTCGATTTGTTTGGGTGGGCTATCGGGTAGTTTAATTGGGCATTGCTCAGTCCGGGGGAAGTATATTGGTTTGGGACGTTCGATGTATTGGTCTCGGCTAAAGAAGGCCTCAAAGTAATCTTCATCCATGACGTCTTTTGGGAATTTGTAGTATTTTCTTGCTCTTCTTTCTTCACGATCATAATACTACATTAATTTTTTGTAAGACATCTTTGATGGGTGGTTTAGAATGTAGAGAGGGAAAGAAAGGGTTACCAGCCAATCTTATCCCTATTCAAATAAACAAGTAAAATATTTTCCTACGCTTGGATCGAAGCTTGGGTATTGTTTTATGATACCCAATTCGCTAAGATCGATGGCTCTGATACCAACCTATCACACCCCCATCTTAGGCCTAGGAGTGCGACTCGACAGTTGGTACCTCATTTGTAAATAAATCAAAGTTACGGGTTATTAGCGGAAGTCTTTATAAAACATGTGGATTTAAAGATAAAATATTTACATTACAAAAGTCGAGACGAAAGTCTCGTTTAGTTTTACTTGTTTATAAGTTTAACAAAGACCATCATATGTTAACATTCAAACAAAATATCCGAGCCATCGGATTCTTGAGCCTTCGTCCTTCAAGCTCTATTATTGGTTACCTGCAAAATGTTATAAAAATACGTCAGCAAGCATTTGCTGGTGAATATGCTGACGCAAAATATTTTCTTTTACTTTGTTTCCCCTCGAGGGTTACGCAAGCCTCGGCCCATCTTGGCTTAGGAATAACAAAGTTAAAACATCTTTATAAACTCGAGTCTCTTCACTAGGTCACCCCAGCAAAACACCGCAGCGTTTCGACGTACTTAGGTACCATAAATATACACAAGGTCATTCTCACTCGAACATACTTTGGTTCGGCCCATCGTGGCTGGAGGTCGTGACCAGGCGTGGTGCGATGTGCCCATCGCATTCCACATATGTAAGGATCCAGACAAACGTATACTACAGCCTGAGGGCTAGGCTTTTACTCTTATTCATAATGTTTTTAGAGACACTTGGTCTCATGTAAAGTTTTACACATAACACATTTATTTGTTTGAAAACAAGTTTGTAAAATTGGGCTATTTACCTTTTCGCTTTAGGATCGGCTTCACTCACCGTACAAGGGTCTTTCCCCTTTTATCTCGCACCTATAGTACGAGTATAAACATTTGTTAGTCGGATATACAATCCGGCTTAAGACCTTTAGTCTTATTTTATACCTCGATGAACCTTTAGTTCATATATGTCATTTACTTGAAAACCTTTAGTTTAAAAGTAATTATAAACCTTTAGTTTATATAAAAACCCGACGTTTCTTCTTTTTCAAGAAACGTAATCTTTTCTTTTTATTATTTCAGAATACTCTTTATTACTTAAATAATAATTTCATAACAACGAATATAAACATATATACTTACACACACACACACACACACACATATATATATATTTGTCAATTCATATTCTTATTTCTTTTCTTTGTTATGTTTGTATTTCTTTTATTTTATTGAGGTATCGAGTATAACCTCGACTTAAGGCTTAAGGCTTTAATATAATATTATATTATATTCATTTGACATTACGCCTAACCTCGTTGGCGTTTTGGAAACCCTAAGGAAGCACTTCCACGCCACTTGATCAACACTTCTTTACGTCAATGAACCTCTTGTCGGCACGCTTTTCGAGGCACCAACACTTCACGGCATGCACTCCAAAATGATCGTCGTGACGTCGGTACGGGATCACCTTCTTGATGTACACGTCGTCGGAAAATGGCACGATTATCGAGGTAGGGCACGGAAAATGAGGATTTGGGCACGTATATCGAGATGGAACGAAGGCACGATTTTCGAGGTGTAGTGAGATGTTTAGAGAAAGATATATGTTGAATTTGGTGTGTGGAAATGAAATCCCGGAGGCTGCTATTTATAGGCAAAAATTTGGATTCCATCGCGGTACGCGATCGCCTTCGAGGCACCCGTCGCGTACCGCGACGTAGCCTTGGTGAGTCGCAACGTAGGTCTGCCACGTGTCGCCACGTGGCAGACGGTGTGCCACGTTTTAACACGTGGCGATCGACATGTCACGTGTGGCCACGTGTCGGGACACGTGGCGACCGGTGTGCCACGTGTGGACACGTGGTGAAAAGGTGTCAGGCGTGCCCGGCCACGTCATCGCTGTACGCGATGACGTAGGCTTAACAGTGATCGCGTATCGCTGTTGGCCTTATCTAGAAGCTTTGACTAAGCCCCATCGCTGTAAGGCCCCGTTACCGGTAGCCCTACTTTCGTGTTGGATTTACTCATAAACGCAGTTCTAATATCAGAGTTAATTAAAACATTCGCGGAATATAAAAACTTTCGTAAAACATTTCATAGCAAAACACATCTTGTCTTAAAACATCTTGTCTTTCAAATGAACAAAACATTAAACTTAAACGTATTGAATCTTCCGATGTCAGCCTCTTATTCAGTGCCTCGTGTCTCCTCAAGCGAGCTGCCTCATCCTACTCACCTGCGTGCATACTAAAAGTCAGCTACGCTGAGTGAGTTCTAGTTAATCATACATTATACAATACACATGAACTTATATTCTTTCATTCATACTTTCATACGTTCATACTTTCATACTTTCTTTTGTATTAACTTGCTTTCATATCTTACGTTATAAAGAGCATTACGCTCTACATTCCTCGAGTATTATTAGGGCTCGGTACCCTCCTTCCTCGAGTATTATTAGGGCTCGGTACCCTCCTTCCTCGAGTATTATTAGGGCTCGGTACCCTCTTTCCTCGAGTATTATTAGGGCTCGGTACCCTCTTTCCTCGAAAATTAGTAGGGTTCGGTTCCCTAGTTCTCGAATATTAGTAGGGTTCGATTCCCTCTTCGTTACCATACAACCATACATCATACCTCGAGTATTATTAGGTCCCGGTACCCTCTTCGTAACCATACAACCATCCTTTCCTTCTTTTATTAACTTTATCACATTCATACACATAAGCGTACATATCATACTTACCTTACACATAGCGTTACAACCTGACAGTACGTGCAATATCCGAAGATCGTTCACGTACCATCAGAAAATCATTCATACATTTCACATTTTTCACATAAGGCATACACTTATTTCTTAGGATAAGCGTATTAACAAACATATTGAATATGCACACAGCCCCGAAAACATAACACATAAATGGGGCTAGAAACTCACCTGAGTATTTCCATTAACTGTTGAGTATTTCCATTAACTTATTGAGTATTTCCATTAACTCTTAGGATAAGGGTATTAACAAACATATTGAGTATTTCCATTAACTGTCTTAACACATTTTTCATTAGGTTTTAAATTTATTTTCTAATCGAACATGACTTTAGGCGAAGTTAAACCTTAAGCGAACTTAGCTTTAGGCGAAGTTAAACTGTAGGTTCCCTGGACGGATCACACGAGATATCCCGATATACACAGGTGCGGAAACCCTGTGTAGATCGTTATGGACGTAGAATACAAGCTCACAAACACACGAACACGATACAAACAAAACCACGTTATATTATTAACTCGAACCGTGAAACTTACAGACTCTCGACCTCACGTCACTTGACTCACTGAATTACACGTAAATTAACCAACTCGATCAACTACAAAACAGTAGACCGTAGCCTATATAAATACACGACAACTTCGCCTCAGGCGAAGTTGTCCATAACTTCGCTCGTTCAACAAGTTCGCCTAGGCGAACTTGTCAACAACTTCGCTTGGTTAACAAGTTCGCCTAAGCGAACTTGTCAACAACTTCGCTTTAACAAACAAATACACAAACAATATTATAGACTCGATTACAGACATTAGACATATGAACTACTGACATCTATGCACCAACAGACTCCCCCTTGGCAGTAGCTTCATATCTTGATCTTTCAGCTCTTGTCTCGTAATCCTGTATCTTCATGCGTGCACTCCTTCTCTAACACACACCGTGACTACTCGCTGATATTTCCTTGCTTCATCCTTCCAAGCAGGAATATAGAATATCTTCTTTTCATTCAACACTTGCAGATCAGCTTTCGATAAGTTAGCAAGATGCATCGGATCATACACCCTCAGCACTTCTTGTTCGTCTTCGTCTTCCATCACGGCTTCAGCAGTCTGGCAATCAACGTACCACCATTTTAGATTCTTCAACACATCTTGAGGTATAGTCTTCATTGGAACCTCCTTGATGCATCGGATCGGTTTGTACTTCATCACCATCCATGGCCTGCCATCTGCTCTCAATCCCCTCTCTGTATCCTCCACGAGCTTTCCCTTCTGTGGCTTTAATAATTCAAACTTCTTTTCTTTTATGCTTTCTTTCCACACGATCTTCTCAATCACTCTTGCCATGTTGTTGTCAGTTCTATTTATCAGGCCCAACCTGGCCAAATCCTTCACCTCACATTCCGGCAACGTATTGAGAGATCTCAACATTCTTTTGAAGTATTGAATACCATCATAACGCTTCACCACAAACAACTTGATCTGTTCATCATATATCCAACAGATAATTCCTTTCTTCGACTCAGCATAGCCTTTGATGTTATAACTCTTCTTGAACATGGCTGGAACAGCAGGCTTCTTGGTCTTGATAAACCAATGAGCACAGCCTTCCTTCCACCTAGGCTGCTCCTCCCACTCAGTCTCATCCATCTCAGTACTCATGTCGGCTTTCTCAACATCAGGGATCTCGTGTTCAACGTCTTCTTCTACTATCTCCCCCTCTTCTATTCCATCTTCAATCACAATCTGCTCACCGATCTTCTCAATCACATCACTCGGCAGCACATCTTCATCAAATAACACATCATCACTGAACATATCATCGTCCAGTTCCTTCAACGCATCAATCACATCATCCTCCACCAACACCACGTCATCACCACCAGCTGCGTCGGTAGACTCCCCCTCAGCTGTGGAAGTACCAAGAGCTTCAGAAGTTCTTGGCAGCTCACCACCTGCATCTTTCGATGCATTGGGATCATCGTCTCTGTCGTTTCTCTTCTTCGTTCTGAGCTCGTCGCCCTTACAGCTCATCTCCCCCTGAGATGCCAAGAACTCCTTCAAGGCATCTATGATTTTCCCATGCTCAACCAGGAGGGATGCCTGTAGTTGATTTGCTTCCACTAGGCTTTGAATAGTCTTTGATTGCTCTGCCACGATCCGCTCTAGTGAAGCTATTCTCTCTGAGTCTGACATAGGCGAAGGCGAGACACCAGAAGCAGGCGTAACCGCAGGTGGTACCATACCTGATAACCTTGCAGCAGTAACGACCGTTGACTCTACAAATCGTGCAGCTACCACCGACTGATTAAGCGTTGGAGGCGGTAGAGACACGATCTCCGGAGTCGACGTCTGGATGGTAGATGGAATGCCAGTCGTTGATGTAGCCACCACGGGAACATCCGCAGCGCTTGTACTCGTAACCTGTACAGAAGAAGGAACAATAGACATACCAGACAGTGCGGCCGGAGCAAAACGTACAGTCCTTGAAGTCTCTCCAGCTCCCATGCCAGCACCTGTCCTTTCCCGTCTTGATCTTCTAATCAGCTTATGTATATCTTCTTCCTCTTCTGACTCTTCATCATCCTCCGTTCTCTTTCTTTTCCCGAACGTTCTTTCTCGAGACACCATCAACCGTCTCCCCTCATCCATGATCTCATCCAAATATGAGTCAGCCATCGACGTAGCTGCTCTAGTAACACTCACACCCGAACCCTGTGCAGCCGAGACCTGCACCTCTTCAACTTGATCCATATCATAATAGCCTTGACCTCCAAAAACAGCGTCAAGATCTATATCCTCAGCAGCCGACACAACAGGCACAGCAGGAGCAGGAACAGCTTGAGTTGCTCTTGCCTGTCGCGGTTGAGGATCTCTGAACTCGTCCCCACCAGCAGGAACATACTCTGGGTTAATTAAAAACCCAAACAGTGGAGTATGCCTGGGACGACGTTCAGGGTTGCTCCTCGCACTTGAAGTGCGGCATTGAGCAAAGATACGTTTGCTCACAGATTCTACGTATCTGATCGGTCTACGCTGAGGTAGATTCGGAGCCACATGGTTCAATATCATCTGTAAAAATCGTGGGTACATAATGAACCGCTCCCGAGACATCGCCCTTCTTTGTCTGTCTATCTCGTAAAAGACCATTTGACTGAAGCTATAACGTTTGTTATAGGTCAGTGCAGTCATTGCAGACTGCATGGTCGCACCCATACCATCCGTGCCCGCCTTCCTCCCAGACATGCACACTATCATAACGTGCATGAGGAAGCGCCACTGATCTAGAAGGAAACCCTTCCTCCTTTGGGTATCACCTAATGGACCAGAGTAGCCCATTCGGAGAAATGCTCCATCTCGGAACGGAGCGACAAACTCTGTAGGATCGTCACGAGTCTCCTCTCCAAACCGTAGTGCCACCCGGATCTGTTCAGAATTGAACTGAACTTCTTGATTGTTCACAGTCGCTCGCATGACCGGGGGCTCAACACGACAGTCGTATTCGACCGTCTGCCAGAAGTCTTCGATGTTCGGCAGAGATATCGGCAGAGTGTTTGTTATGGCATGAAAAATCCTCGAGCGTAGGAGGAACGTTATGATCTCGCGGTAATCGTCCACGCCGCTCGCCTCCGGGTCAAGTGTAATGTACATATTGTGACCCGGGAAGAATTGACGTTGGTTATCACCATCGTCTCCTCCTGCACCACCAGCACCCGCTATCGCAGCCATATCTGCAACAAACTAAACAAGTTAGATAATCGTTAATGGATAACACAAGTTCGCTGGTTACCATGAGCGAAGTTGTGATAAACTCTGTATAGGCGAAGTTAAAGTTGAGGCGAAGTTGTTCCTTCAGCTTTAAGTTCGTCTAATTAACATTAAGTAAAAATGATCTTAGGCGAAGTTAATGTTAACATCGCCTCATCACAACATCGCCTCAGGCGAATTTAAGTTTCAGGCGAAGTTACGGATAACTTCGCCTCAGGCGAACTTAAGCTTCGGGCGAAGTTACGGATAACTTCGCCTCAGGCGAACTTAAGCTTCAGGCGAAGTTACGGATAACTTCGCCTAAACCCTAACTTCGCCTGAATCTGAAACGGCGACAGTAAGATACTGCAAACATCGATAATCCGATGTTTCGGCTAGTTTAGACGATTAAGGACCCTTAAACCAAGCTTTTTAAGGACATGTTAACGATCAGTATGGTTATTAACACGTTACAACACTTGTTGAAACTCGGTTTCAAAAACCGATAGCCCGGGGGTTCGAAACCAGTCGAAACAAACATTTAGACGCTTGAATGAACATTGAGTATGTGATATAATGGTATTTCGAACCTTGAATCGGTGTGAAAATCGGGAATAAACAACACTTAATCGGTTTAAATATCAAGTTCGCCGGAAAAGTAAGTTCGCTGTGGATAAGTTCGTTGATATAATGAACAGTTCTGACCTTTGAACATCCTTATATAGGGGCGTAGTTATACAGGCGAAGTTACTGATAACTTCGCCTAGGCGAAGTTATCCTTAACTTCGCCTGTTCAATAACATCGCCTAAAATTTTAAAATTTAACCCTTAAAATATTAACAGTTATCAATTAAGTTATAAATTTTCCTTTAAGAAATAAATAACATGATCAATTCTAAGTAACCAGTTAAAAATTCATAAAACTATCTAAGTACAAAAACTTAAAAAAAATTTAAAGTATAAGGGATCAAATTTCAGTCTCGATAGGGACTACTACGTTTTAGAAAAGATCCGAACAGAAATCACACTAACTACGTGACTGTCACATAGATCCGTGTTTAGCTGTATTATGACATATATAGACAGGTTGTAAGCAGGTATAACTTAAGATGGTTTTCATCGTTTCTGTGATACGAGTTATATTCAATTAAGCCTCAAAATTTAAGTGGGCAACAACTCAGAAATATTGATGTCTCCTATCTTTCCTCAAAGCGTATTTGGCTTTCTCCAAGTCACCCCGATATGACTTCGACCCATAGTGTCTGATTAAGTTATAAGTACTCTTCTTCTGGTTCCCGTTCTTCTTCTTACTCTAAGATTGAGAAGTCTTGACTTTGTCATCTCTAAAATGTTTCAATAACTCCAAAATTTTATTTTTTTTTTATTTTTTATTTTTTTTTTATTTTTTTTTAACATAGACTTCAAAGTAGAAATTAACTGCAAGTCCCGAATCTGGATCACTGCAGTATCTTGAGATGCTATCTTCACGGGAATCAGAACACACATGGGCTCGTGTATGACTGGGTAATCGCTTTTCTGCCTATCATTCGGAAAGATATATACGAAGACATGCAAAACTCTTAAGGAGTTTCCACGTAAAATCAAGTAAATTTAGTTTGTATCACATCTACTTTTACGCACCATAAAAAGTTACCATGACATACAATGACTGTCCTAAAGCCTTTTAAGCCTAATAACTTCACTAGCTAAGCACACAGAATTAATATACTATCATTTTCCAAGGTTGGATCAATTTTCCGTTTAACATAGCTAACGAACTTCTTACGAAGTAACAGACTTGAAAAATAATTTCATTTCCCCTTTTCTTTCAAAATTTAAACAGAATTCGCCCCGACCAAAACAAAGTCTTCAGGTAAACTGCTATCCCGAAGATCCAATGGATCAGCTGGACCGACCACATACTAGTATGTGTCCTTCTAACTAAGTATGATCGACCAATTTTAAGCGAAAGAACGAAAAACTCATCATAAACCGCCCCGGTCACTATCAGTAATCTGGTTAATGGCTATCCTCAAAATCTACAAGTAGAAAATGAGGACCAAAACATATCCGAAGACAAGTCCTTCAAACTGATGTAACCGACATATTTTTAAGCGATCAGTGACGGGGGTTTTTTTTTTAAATATTACAAGAAAAGCATGGTTACTCGGGATTGATCATCCCATTCAGTTCAATAAGGTTTTGAAATCTGGATTTGTCAAACGCTTTAGTGTATAAATCAGCGAAATTATCAAGCGTATCCACCTTTTCAAGAATTATCAGTTTCTTCTCAGCACAATCCCGTATGAAATGATGACGTATGTCAATGTGTTTAGTTTTACTATGTTTCACGGGATTGTTAGTTACTGAGATAGCAGCTGTGTTATCAATGCAAATAGGAGTAAGTAAGAAATTCAGACCATAGTCGCGCAACTGTTGTTGAATCCAAAGAACCTGAGAGCAACAGTTGGATGCTGCCATGTATTCTGCCTCACAGGTTGAAATTGCGACTGAAGTCTGCTTCTTGCACTGCCACGACACCAATCTGCCACCAAGAAACTGACATCCTCCAGTTGTTGACTTCCGACTCTGATTGCACCCTCCATAATCAGAATCTGTGTAAGCGACCAGCTCCAAGTCTCCTCCTCTCGGGTACCACAACCCCAGCTTCGGCTTGCCCTTGAGATACCGCAGTATCCTCTTTGCACCTTTCAAATGAGATTCTTTTGGATTTGCCTGAAAACGTGCACAAAGACAAACAGCAAACATTATATCAGGCCTAGATGCAGTTAAGTACATTAAAGAACCTATTATTGCCCGATATTGAGTTGGGTCCACATCTGCATCACCGTCTACTTCAGCACCCAATTTGTGATTGACGCAGATTGGAGTATCATATGGAGAACTATCCTCCATCTTGAAGCGCTTGAGCACATCATGAACATACTTCGTCTGATGAATGAACATCCCGTCCTTCTTCTGATCAACCTGCAATCCTAGAAAGAAAGTTAGTTCACCCATAGCACTCATTTCAAACCTTTTCTTCATGATGGCTTCAAACTCCTGACACATGGAGACTTTTGATGCAGAAAAAATAATGTCATCCACGTAGACTTGTACCAGCAGGAAGTCGCTTCCATCTCTTTTGAAGAACAACGTGCTGTCAATTTTCCCTCTTTCAAAACCATTCTCGAGCAAGTAATCCGATAAAGTTGCATACCAGGCACGAGGTGCCTGATGTAATCCATACAACGCCTTGCTCAACCTGTACACGTGATTTGGATAGTCCGGGTCTGGAAAACCCGGAGGTTGCTCAACATACACAACCTCATCAACTTTCCCATTCAAAAACGCACTCTTCACATCAAGCTGAAACACCTTCATCTTTTCATAAGCAGCAAACGCTAAAAACAATCTTATGGCTTCTAACCTGGCGACAGGAGCGAACACTTCGTTATAATCAATCCCCTCTTGTTGATTAAAACCTTTAACGACTAGCCTCGCCTTGTTTCTTATAATGATCCCCTTATCATCTCTCTTGCACTTGAACACCCATTTTGTGCCTATAGCATGCACATTCTTTGGTTTTTCAACCAAAGTCCAAACTTCCATCTTCTCGAATTGAGCCAACTCTTCTTGCATGGCCTCGACCCATGAGCTGTCCTTTAAAGCCATTTGATAATTCTTCGGTTCAATCTGGCTTATAAAGCAGGTGTACAGGCATTCATTGGTTATTCCTGTCTCCTTAATGCTTGTATAAACACAGGTGTGTTCATTCAAGCTACTTCTTGTTTGTACACCGGATGACACATCACCAATCACATTATCCAAAGGGTGATCTTTATGAATTCTCGTGGTCGGAACAGAACCGACATGCAAATTATCTTCCAAATTAGAAGAGATCTCATCAATGGTTGTTTCATGCTGAGAGTGAAAAGGATTGATAAATTCTTCTTCAGCAGAGGCAGCAGGGGTACCGATAGTGTTTGATGAGGAAGGTTGACATTTTTCAATCAGCTGTCTTTGCAATAGATTTTCTTCCTCATCAAGTATCATCTTCGTCGCAGCTCTTTCTTCTTCTTCAGAAATTTCCAAATCCGGTACGTTAAATGACTTAAAAAGCTTAACATAGTCGAAAAGCTCAGCAGGTCCATTGCTAGGTTTTGGCGGTTGGTAACTTGTGATGTCGGTGTTACACACCACCTCCACCTTGCAAGTCGAAGTATTGAAGACACGTCTGTTGGGTGTACCAACAACATAACCGACTAAGATTCCTTCATCGGCTACTTCGCCAAATTTAGAGTTTGTCTTCAAGATCGAACAAGGGGACCCGAATGGTTCAAGACCACTCAAGTTGGGCTTCCTTCCATGCATAAGCTCGTAACACGTTTTACCAAGTCTCTTAACGGTTAACACTCTATTCAGAACATAGCAGGCTGTAGCGACTGCTTCAGCCCAGAACATCACAGGAAGCTTCGAATCTGCCAGCATAGTTCTGGCTCCTTCAATTAAAGTTCGGTTCTTCCTTTCCGCCACGCCATTCTGTTGCGGAGTATACGAGTGCTGTATTGATGTTCAATTCCTTTATGAAGACAGAAGATCTCCATTTCAAAATTCTTGAACTCCGTTCCATTGTCACTCCTGATGAACTTAACTGTTTTACCCAAGACGTTCTCAACTTTGGTAATCAAATTCTTCACCATTTGAGAAAATATACCCACGAATATCGCGAGTAGTCATCAGTGATCACCAAGCAGTAAGAAGTACCTCCTAGACTTTTTACATTCACGGGACCGAAGAGATCCATGTGAAGCAGTTCTAGAGTACTGGCAATTGAGTTGACCTTCTTGGTGATATGGGATTTCTTGTGTTGCTTTCCCTTCTTGCATGCAATACATTTGTCTTCAAAGTTAAAACTTTTCAAGGGAACGCCCATCACAAGTCCATTCCTGACAATGTGGTTCATCTTCCGAAGATGAATGTGCCCCATCCTCCTGTGCCATAGTTCGGATTCCGATTCGCTTGCTTTCGTCATTAAACATGATTCTCCCGTGGCCATTTCAGTAGACCTCATATCCATCACATAAGTATTTGTATCAATACATTTGTCTTCAAAGTTAAAACTTTTCAAGGGAACGCCCATCACAAGTCCATTCCTGACAATGTGGTTCATCTTCTGAAGATGAATGTGCCCCATCCTCCTGTGCCATAGTTCGGATTCCGATTCGCTTGCTTTCGTCATTAAACATGATTCTCCCGTGGCCATTTCAGTAGACCTCATATCCATCACATAAGTATTTGTATCACGTGGAGCTTTCGTCACTATCCACTCGCCTGGTATTTGAAAACCAGGCTTCAACACGATCGCCTCATTCTTCGTGAAATGAACAGTGTACTCCTTATCACAAATCTGCGACACACTCAGCAGATTGTGCTTCAACTCTTCTACAAAGTTCACATTCTCAAGAGTTATTTTCCCATTGGACACCGTTCCTTTTCCAGTAATTCTTCCTCCACTTTCACCTGCAAAACTAACTCTCGCTCCTTGAACAGGTTTTAAGTCGTGCAACAAATATTTGTTACCCGTCATGTGCCGGGAACAGCCGCTATCTACAATCCAAAGACTGTGGGCAGCCCTGTTCAACTGTTCCTGCACAATAAAGCAAAGGATTAGAATCTAGGGACCCAAGACCAATTGGTCTTGGATCTATACATCCCGTACTTCTGCTTTCCAAAGTTAGCATTTGGATAATTCCTGTCAGTCCTATTAGGAAATCTCCTTGGAAATTGAGTGTGAGGCCTTCCAAACCTATGTATATTGAAAGCATTATATCTTGTGGTTTGGTTATTAGCATTGTTAAACTGAGGTTTGTTTCTGTGAAAACCTGAATTAGTTACATTTCGGAACTTTGAAGGGTTTTCATTTTTAGCAGTATTAAAATTACCGTTAGGCTTATGCTCAGTTTTAATAGGCCTCACACCTCTGAATTTCGGCGTCAGAGGGCAATCTGCAACAAGATGTCCTAACTTATTACACCTAAAACAACACCTATACTCCATTTTCTTTTCAAAGGTTGTTTTGGATGTCGAGGCAGTGTTACCGGCCGTTCGTCTCACATAAGGTGGGACGTACGGGTTGAGTGGAGTACTCTTTTTATAAGTTTTATCTTTTTCTCCACCAGTGGGTAATACTACCTTCTCTTTTGTCTTACCTGATTCGGACAACTTATCCGAATCCGATGAGACTGGACTCGTAACAGAAATTTTTTTACTTGAAACAGGCGAACTCGTTTCGCCACTACTAACACTTGGTTCTTTACTCGTAACCTTGATTGGAACTGTCTGAGGAACTTCAAAATCAACAGATTTCTGAACACTAGGGTTGAAAGTGTAATTGTGGTTATAAGGTGGTGGAACCTCGTGATAACCAATTCCTCCCCTCTTTGTAGAGGTACCTTGATCACTAACAAGGTGATCAAGGATAGCTGAGGAATTTCTGAACTGTTCAAGTTTTCGGTTCAGTTCCACCACTTTCACCTGGTGGTCAGCAATCTGCTTTTCTCGTTCAGCAATCAGTTTAGTCTTTTCTTCTAAAACCTCATAACTTAGATCAATTACTTCAATTTTTTCAGCAAGTTTAGTTTTTAAGCTTTTAACATCTTTTTCACATGCTTTTATTTTAACTTTGTAACTGTTTTCTCTTGCTTTCATAAAGTGATGATCTTCTTTAAGAGTTTTAAATTCAGCATCTAAACGAACATACTGATCAGTTATGGTAGCAAGTTGCTCAGACAAATTCTCACATTTAGTACAAATAGATTTAGAACTTACCTCGGAGCGTTGATCATTGTTATCTGCCATGAAAGCTTTTTCCTTACCAGTAGCTTTCTTTTCTCCGTTAATCTTCTCACATTCTTCATTCTCAACCTTAGCCATATTTGCCTGCTCACTAGTTTTATTTGAATGCAGGTTCCAGTTGTATTCACCTGCTTCTCTGGACAGCATGGCATTGACTTCTTTACTACTCCCAGTGTACTGTGCAGACCTGCCTTGACCACGTTCAACTCTCTCGTTTCTGCACTCTTTAGCAAAGTGCCCGTTTTGTTGACAGTTATAGCACCTCAACTTAGACTTGTCGAACCCTGGCCTGCCACCAACAAACTTTCTCCCCGTCTTTCTCATAAACTTCTTCACTCTCCTCACTATCATGGCCATCTGCCATTGTAAATCTATTTCTTCCAGATCATCAGCATCGATCTGATCATAGTCTTCATCTAGCATCACTGGATCAACCACCTTTCCTTGAATATAGTTTTCATATGAAGCAATAAATGAAGCATAGAGGCCAAACTGCTCTTCAGCAGATTTGACGCTCATTGGCATCTTAGAGTAATTATTGCTTGAGGGACTTGAAGATCCACTACTCTTGCTTGCTGTCTGTTGAGTACCACTTGATCCACCCGCAACAAAGCAAACATCCCCATTTGAGTTTACTGACACTTGCCCCTCCTGTGAAGAATTGGCACCCGACTCGCTCTTCGAGTAGTAGGCGGCAGAATCAGTCTTTGAACTTGAATTGGAGTTTACTTTAGCACCGTACATGCCTGGATCTTGAACCTGATCCATAGATGTTTCTTTTCTTACCATATTAAGCTCAAAAGTTCTGAGCTTGTTAACAGTGGTTTCAAGATCATAAGTAGGGAAGTCCTTGTCTTCCCTCATCAGCACAGTATACATCTCCCATTTTGGTGGGAGGGCATCGAGAAGCTTTTCCACTATCTCTTCTTCTCGGTAGGAAATGGAGTAGTTACTCAATTCAGTCATTAGATGATAATATCGAGTGATAATATCATCGAGAGATTCGTTCTTTAAGTACTTAAAGACTGAAAATTGAGTTTTTAGCAACTTTATCTTTGACGCCCGAATACCTACATTTCCCTCAAATCTGCTCTCAAGAGCTTCCCAAAGCTCTCTAGCTGATGTATACTTTCTGAACGTATGGAGGATCTCTTGTGGAAGAGCCATTGTGATTGCAGCATGAGCCTTGCTCTCGGCTTCATACATCTTTTTCTCCTCCTCTTCCATTTTACTGTATTTCTTGATTTGGTCTCGACCCTCATACTCCATGATTGGTGGAATATATCCATCTTGGATGCATACCCACATTTTCGCATCCTGGTACTTAACGTATTGTATGAACCGATCCTTCCACGCGACAAAATCGGTTCCCTTCAGCAACCTTGGGGCCTTTGTAGCTGACCCCGCTTCAACTTCCATCTTTACAAGCTCCGAAATGTTGATCGACGACATCCTTCTTGAAGACTAAGAAACCCGAAAAATTCTGATTAGGCGAAATTAAAAAAATTTTCTCTGAACAGTACTGTAGGCGAAGTTAAGGATAACTTCGCTTAAGTAATAACTTCGCTGGATCTTTCTTAAATTCGCGTGTCTGGGCGAAGTTGAGAATAACTTCGCTTAGGGTAAGCGAACTTAGAGAGTAAGCGAACTTGAAGAAAACTTCGCTGAGCTAGGCGAACTTGATGAGAACTTCGCTGAGTTAGGCGAAGTTGAGGAGGTAGGCGAAGTTGTGAATAACTTCGCTTCTCCTTATATCTTCGCTGAAACCCTACGTAACCTGACGGCAACTTCGCCTGATGAACAGCAACTTCGCCTGACGAACTTAAACTTTCTGCAGATCTGAAAATCGGATTTTAACGACGTTTTTGACGGTTTAATGGCTTAAACACACTGGTAGGAGGCTAGAATGAGCAAAAACACCACAAACTCGTCCCGTGAATACCCGAAATGGAACGAATTCTACACCCGCGTGAATATCCCGAACCACACAATCGAGCAAATGCTCTGATACCAATTGTAGGTTCCCTGGACGGATCACACGAGATATCCCGATATACACAGGTGCGGAATCCCTGTGTAGATCGTTACGGACGTAGAATACAAGCTCACAAACACACGAACACGATACGAACAAAACCACGTTATATTAATAACTCGAACCGTGAAACTTACAGACTCTCGACCTCACGTCACTTGACTCACTGAATTACACGTAAATTAACCAACTCGATCAACTACAAAACAGTAGACCGTAGCCTATATAAATACACGACAACTTCGCCTCAGGCGAAGTTGTCCATAACTTCGCTCGTTCAACAAGTTCGCCTAGGCGAACTTGTCAACAACTTCGCTTGGTTAACAAGTTCGCCTAAGCGAACTTGTCAACAACTTCGCTTTAACAAACAAATACACAAACAATATTACAGACTCGATTACAGACATTAGACATATGAACTACTGACATCTATGCACCAACATAAACCTTAAGCGAACTTAGCTTTAGGCGAAGTTAAACCTTAAGCGAACTTAGCTTTAGGCGAAGTTAAACCTTAAGCGAACTTAGCTATAGGCGAAGTTAAACCTTAAGCGAACTTAGCTTTAGGCGAAGTTAGCATTGAGCGAACTTAACTCAGGCAAAGTTAATTAGTTAGGCGAACTTGCTTGCAAGCGAACTTGCTTGCAAGCGAAGTTCGCTTGCAGGCGAAGTTACGCAGCAGCCGCCACTGTTCATCCTAAATCCCCAAAATCATCACCATTTTACCGAGAAATCCATGGGTATGGTATTTGACTAACCCGCGACCATTCCTATGGTCGTTTTTGGATAAGGTTTGACCCGAAAACACGTAAAGTTTGGACCTTTAAGTTCAAAAACGTTCAATGCTAGTTTAAGGGTTCATTTAATCGAGCCTTTTCCATTTTCGGGTTCATTACACTCGTATTTATCATCAAGTTTACAACTTTATGTTTCGTTTACACCCGATCTACTCTCGTTCTAAGTTTCAAGGCTAAACGTTAATAAAAACATAATCTTTAAGATCAAAACGTACCTTTTCGTGTTTGTTTGGCTTAGTCACGGACCCTAGATCTTGTATTTATCTTGCGTATTGAAGGATCTATCAAGAATCTCGTTTACTTGGCCTTGGATCCTACTCTCGCTCTCGGCCGTATATAGGTGTAAGTATATGTGTGTGTTTTTGAGTGTGTAGAGATTAAGATGGAATGAAATGAGGTTTAGGGTTTTATGGTGGTTTAGGGGGATGTTTATATTCCCCAAGGCCCATGGACCTAACGCCCATCATCCTTAACCCATCTTAATTAAATCCAAGTCCATGATCTTTTCCATATTAGACGTTAGTTAATATTATTAAACGCACGACAATTTAAAGCAACTTTCTTTATTTATTATTAGAATATTTAGGATGTTACAATCGCGGTACGCGATGGGCTTGTCTTTTGTCCCGTCGCGTAGCGCGAGAGGACAAGAAAACAGAATTTTTATTTTCAACCTTGGAGTTTGGATTTTGGCAGTTTTGGTCCCTTAACTTTGGAAACTTGACATTTTTGGCCCAAAATTCCCGTGATGTTACAACTTTTGTCTTGACCATTGGATCTTCTCACCTGTTATGTAATTAAAATTAGTTATCGTAATAAACTTGATCTATACTATACAAACATTTTAGTATTTTTTTAATTAACAATATATACATGTCTCCTCCCCGTCTGAGTTTTCTTTCTAGGAATCTTTTCCCTCATAAGCTGTTAGTATTATAAAATTTATTATTTTTTTTATTCTGAAACCTCTTTAAAATATATTTTTAACTTTACATGCTACTAATTACCTGTTTGTTTTTTCTTTCCCGCCTTACGTTTCCTCTTTGTGTCAATCTCATCACTGTCTGGATCTGTTATTTTAATTTTCAACAAACTGGTATCAAATGTATCCGAACAAAATTTAATGGCATTCGATTAAAACATTTAATACTATCATAATATTTAAACTTACTTTAATATATTGTTAAAGAAATCTATTTGCCTGTTATTATTGATTATCTTTGTTAACATTTTGTCCAACTTTTTTAATTTAATGTCCTTTATTGAACTCATCTCTTTTTATGTTTTAAATGATTAACTTTGTTAACCTTTTATCCATATTTTTTTTCACACTCTCAAACTTTTTGAAGAAATTTTTTGGCTTAACACACCTTAGCCTTTGTTAAACCAAGGTCCTCAAAAACTATAAGATATGTTTTATTTGATATATAACATATGTTTTAATTTTATTTTTCTAACCAACATAAATTTCTTCCTCATCAACTTCCACTACCAATAATTAAAAAGATTTCATACTACCACAAACTTTAAATTTTACCTGAAAGCATGTTTTTCTGAAACTTATTTTTTTTCCCCTCGCTTAGTTCTTGAAGTGCTTCTTGGTTGATTCATGTCTTCGAATATCCCTTCCTCACTTTCTATAGTATCTGCTTCAAACAAATTCCATCAAAGCCATATTCCATATAACTAGACTATAACATATGTTATAATTTAAAGCATACGTCAATTTATATACTACCTGATTCGGACTCCTTTTCCCGATGCTTTTGTTTCTGCACTTTTCATTTTTTTGATGTAATATCATCTTGATAATCACTACCTTCATAATCTGTTCATTCAAATTAATATTAAAAATTTTCTATCTCTACATAATATATTTACATTCTTTATAATTTAGGATATCTATAACCATGGTTGAAAATGTTTTAAATACCTGGCTCTTTATGAATTATGATTTTCCTTTTTTCCTTTCCTTTTCTTGTTAAAGATCCTTTGTTTTTCAACATAGCATCTGACAAATCTTCTTCACTTTCTTCTGAATCTGTAATTAATAATAATCAAACCAACCCATCAAACCAATATCTTATTCAACATCACTATACTACAACATAATTTTTAATCTTATAGCAATAGACAGTTTAAATTCTTACTACATGTTTCAATTTTTGCATGCTTTGTTTTCTTTCGACTCTTTTTCCTGTCGGTTGATTCAATAAAAATCGGATTTTGAATGGTGTTCCTAAACCCCCTTTTCAAAGAGCCTGCATTATTAAACAAAACAATGATTAACTCTGAATTATCAAACCTTTAAATTCCAAAAAAGATGCTTCATTTATGTACCCTTAAAGTTTGGCATACCTTTTTCTTCCACATCAGCAGTGCCACTTTCTTTCTTTTTTGAGTTTTTCACATAAATTGGATTACTTAATGTGTTTTTAATTTCCTTTCTTGTTTTCTTCGAAATGTTTCTACTTCTTCGGTCGATTACAAAGTATTTATTTTTTGATGTGCTTTCCTTCATTTTCTACAAGTTAGCAAAACAATATTAACGATTATACATAAAAATCTAAAACTTATCTTTTTAATTAATTCAGTCAACCCGTATAAACCTTTAAAGGAAGAACGTTCCCATATCATGCGGAAGCATCCAGGCACCCTCATACGTCATCCGCGTGATAGCATATATACCCGCCAAAATGACCAGGAGGCAATGCCAACAGGACAGCTGTAATTACCAAGATTTGTTCAATTATTTCATAACATGTCGCAAAGTACGAATCGATCTCATCTCTCGCATCGAACTCAACAAACTGAACCTCATGAAACCTTCGGTCACACACGCCCCTCGGACTCTTCACCGCGCCGGAGGACAGGTGACGGTGGCTGGAATCCTGTGAACAAAGTTTAAATCCCGTCTAGAACGATAGGATTTTTAGAAATATAGTCGAAGTAGACGGAATATTTAAACACTTTGTTGGTCGAGACGGACTACCAAAAATCCTATCGTTTTAGACGAGATATAAACTTTTAAAACTTATAAAAACAAAAGATGAGAATATGATCTCCTTGGAACAAATTCATTCAAAATCGTCTTGGAAAACGAAATTCAAAAAGCTCTTTCCTCAAGAAAAATAGAATTTGAGCGGATCAGATAAGAAACATAAAAAAACGTCTGGAGAGACTGCTTTTTACAAAATCATTTAACTTAGAAATATGGACGAAAACCCCAATATTTTTAAAAATCTTGTCGGGTTTGTCAGAGTAATGCCAAGTGTCATGTTTTAATTTGTTCCACAATCCCATCGGTTATAATTCCAAAGCGTCACCTCAGTACAAGGTCGTTGGGTTATTTTGAGAATCTGGTTTCATTTAGGATCATTTTTTTCCCTCTCTCCCCTTTTGAGTTATTTTGTGAATTTTCCCTAAATAATACCCCTAGCTAAATGCAAATTGCTTTTTTTTTCACCACCAACGACTTTACAATAGTAGATAGATCGTTCAAGTTTAAAAATCTTTTATACGCTTTCAAATATCAATGTAACTGGGGAGTACAATATTAAGTTTTCTTTTATCTATCATCAACAAAAACATATGGATACATCTCGGCTAAAGCTAGTGTCTTTGGTATTTTTTTTCTTTTTTTTTTCCAAATCAATATATTTTTTTTCAACTGTAAAAACGTAAATCAAACTCACAAAAAACACACAGTTTCAAACTATTCATACAATTTGATGTTACCACGTTAAAACAGTCAAAACTATTTGATTTGCATAGTTAGCACCATGTTGAAACAACCAAATGCAATATTTTTGAATTGCTTGCTTTATGGGTGATTCTCGTTTGTTTTTGCCCATTTAAATATCATGTGTGTTCACAAAAAGTGTTTGTATACTCGATAAACAATCAAAACCCTCTAATCAATTTCAAGTGTGACGAACACATCTTGCATTGCATTTGATCATTTGTTGTGGAAAATAGCGAACGCTTAATTAAATATGACCTTCTAGTTTCATCCATTTGATTAGGTTATACGAGAAAAGTGGGTTTAATTAGAAATGATTCGATGGAAGATCATCAACATTACTTTGTTCAATAGTGCTAGAAGATGACGAATCAAGTTTTCTTTGGTTATATCTTTCCATATTCCCTAATATTGAAAATTTAAGCTCAATTCAACCAAGAAGTTTGATCTATATATATGACTAATCAACATTCAATCTAAACACAAAGCAATCAGTATACCAAACGATTAATTTCAAACTTTTACTATCAACCACTTAGTCTATAAGCAATCAAATAATCAATCAAACTATGAACAATCAAATAATCATGATATTCAAAGCGTATTTTTTGACAAAACAGAAGGAAAAAAAAAAACCCTTCAAATTGGGATTGATCAGACTCCCGGATGGATTCGAAAAAGGCAATCAATAAAGGGACAATTGTGAAGGTTAAAGGAATGGTGGATGTGGCCAGAGGAGCGTCATTTTAATTAATTAATTACTCTACTTGATTATCACAATTAGCACATAAAAATATCATTTGTACGTTAACTTTCCCATACAAGATATATACTCACAAGTTTATCACATCATATTTACAACATTTTTTTTTTCAATTTACCCCTAGTATCTTTGATCTTAAAACCGTCCAAAGTGGAATTATGTTGGTAGGAGAAGTTGTTAGGTCATGCATTAGAATGTACTCATTTTAAGACAATTACATGCATATAGTTAAACAATAGCTAATAACAACTCAAAAAAGTGATATAGAATGAGTAAAGGCTCTTTAAAATATGCAAGATTAAGTGATTAACTACTACTGGTATTTTATATCGAATGTTATTATAGTTATTTAAGCCGTTGAGTTCTAATGCTATCAATATAATGCATTTGTAATACAAGTGATAAGTGCGTTATAAAGTAAAGATTTTTTTTAATGATTTTTGATTAAGTGCTACAAAATTACCGGTTAATTTTCATTTAAAAGTTAAAGGAAGTGAGACAATAGTCGTATGTAATTATATACATGCATAATTTTTTTAATTCGGTCTAATATGTGACAAAATTGACAATTCCTTTGTCAACAGATGAATATGATGGTTTAGAAAGGGATGTGTTATTCATACACTCTTTATAGGGTGTATATAAAAGATAAATATGTGTTAAAAGGGTGTATGAATAATCACTGCTTTTAGAAAACTTAGAGACCAACCTAGAAATAGGGGGCAGGATAAAAGCGCAAATATCAAGTACTTTTGCTCACTTTTCACGTATAGTGTCTAGTTATTTTTCATGCAAATTTCAGGATAAAACCATCAAGTGAGTCTTTAAGCGGGTGAGTTTTCTCCAAAACTGAAGCTAGTTTGGAGACGCTTAAGGGTTTTGTACAACAGTATGATTGGGTTGGGTCAGCTGACGGTGGCCTTTTGCATTAGGTTAACCTTTACGGAATACATATGCAATTTTTTGTTTGTTGATCGTTCAAAGAAAAGTTATTTTATTTATTAAAATCATTTTGACTCTGAAATGTTAACTAAAATAAGATCGGTAACATAACAAAAAATCAAGTAACTTCTGGAAATCAAATCAAATAGCTTTTTATAAATATATTTAATATTCGCTATAATTTTAGTGACCATGCACAAATATTTTATAATAAAAAAATAATCATAAAAAGACAAGTCATAAAACATTTAGGAGAAAAACATGGAAGCCATTGATCAGAAAAAAAGTATTATACATCTATACAACAACTTTTAATAATAAGAAAAAAACTACATTTAATTATAGACATGGATGAATTGTTTTATTTTTTTTACTTGTATCACTGATTTTTTATTATGATATTATAGAGGTAAGGTATCAAAAAGACCCAAGTACCCTTAAGTATCACCCGCAGGTCTATAGGAAGCCTCCTTCAAGTCACCCGCAGGACATATAGATCAACCCGCATCAACCATTAAAGGAAGAACGTTCGCATATCATGCGGAAGCATCCAGGTACCCTCATACGTCATCCGCGTGATAGCACATATACCCGCCAGGATGACCAGGAGGCAATGCCAACAGGACAGCTGTAGTTAACCAACTCCCTTCTAGAAGAACTACCAAGATTGTTACTTGGAGAATACGTGACCCATCAGCTAACGAATGAAGGACACGTGTCCAGGTTGTTATGCACATGCACATGCAACGTATAGCTCAACCTATCATATGGAGACACGTGTCCAAGTGGTTACGAAAGCATCTTCTAGAATGGGACAACTGGCCCTATCATATTCCCTGACTCTTCGGCTATAAATACTCTCTCAATCTCTATGTGGTATTCATTCACTCCCCACTATCTACTCTCAATATTCAAATACTTTCTCTGCGTCAGAACTGTACTTATTCTTACGCCGAATGGTGGTTAAGGGAAGACCCCCCCCCCCCCTTGTCCTTCCCGTAACAAGCTCATGGTGTCTGTTTTGCAGGTTCCAGTCACTAGACTTTGGGGAATTGTGCTCGTATCGTACTGGTTGTTATCCGTATCCTACCATGTTCATTGGATCTAGGACCCGTATAGGGGATTAGATCTATGTTTATTCATTGGCGCCATCCGTGCTTTTGATAGAACAACAATAATTCTTTGTTTATGGTTCGTCGTACGATATGAGCCAATTTCCTAAAGGGCTGACGGGAACTCCTGCGCCTAATTCACGTGTTACTAATACAGAAGCACCTGAAGGTTTTGCTTCAAGTGTTTTTGCACGTGTCACTGCTCATGTTTCACGAACTGCTGTTGTAATACCTGGCGGTTTTACCCTAGAGCGTGTTACAGCACCAGTCGGTCCTACTCCTACTGATTTGGGACATGTCACGGCGCCAGAAGGTTCTAATTTGGGTGATCTGGGACGAATCATGAGAGAAACTCGCCGGACTTGCTCAGAATTAGGTCTGGAAGATGATTCTGACGATTATGAACCGGCGAGAACTCATCGCCATAATTCCAGATCTAGGGGACTCTTATCTCCGGATGAGTGGTTCCGTATTCAACAAGAAAGTATTGCAGCTGAGTACGAGCGCAGGGTGCGTGAAGAGCGACTCTATGCTCGTACTCTGACTTATGATGAATCTCCCAGGAGGTCTCTTTCTCCTCCTCTAACAGCGAGGAGGAGCCAGATCCGTCAAAGTGTACAGACGGAAAGAGATCCGGCCGAGGTTTGGGAACTGCGTGAATGTCCTCGCAGGGTTATGCGTGTGCCCGCTTATGCGGAGGACTGTTTGATAACCAGTGTCGTGTGTAAAGTGATTGTTAATGTCTGAGGTTTTGTCTAATAGATAAGTCTTTAGTTAATCGTTAATAATTAATCTGTTAGGTTGCATGAGATAACTGTAAGTTGTTTACTTGAATTCCCGGGTGTGATTTGCTTTGTTAACTGCTTAAAACTCGTTTACTTGCTTGTTGCTTAGTTCTCTAAATTCATTTCAATTGCTTGTGTGATCAACACTAAACACTAGTTACTTGATAATATTAAATCTGTACACGAATTACATTGACCACATACTCCTTGTGATAGGATACCATACTTGCTCTAACTATTTAGTTTAAATTGGGTTTTTGATTGACTTAAACGATGGTCATCACCATTACCGGAGATCGATCTCAAAGTTGATGTCGTAGCCCCATTTAAATTTAAATGCTTTCTAGACGCCTACAAGGCTACCATCAAATCCGCATGGCGACAGTCGACGAAGACAAGACAGCGTTTCGCACAGACCAAGGCACATTCTACTATAAGATGATGCCCTTTGGTTTAAAAAACACTGGTGCTACGTATCAGCGGTTGATGGACGTCGCATTAAAAAAAACAGATTGGGTGAAATTTGGAAATTTATATGGATGACCTCATGATCAAAAGCATTGAGGAAGATCAGATGTTGAGAGACATAGAAGAGACGTTCGAAACCTTAAGAAGCATCAACATGAAGCTGAATCCAGCTAAATGTTCGTTTGGGATGGAAGAAGGGAAATTCTTTGGCGTAATCGTTATAGACGCGGGCTTCAAAGCTAACCCGGATAAAGTTCAAGCAGTAGCCCACATGCCTTCTCCTTCTTCCCTCAAAGAAGTTCAAACACTTAACGGAATATTAGTTGCACTGAATCGATTCTTAGCAAATCATGCAGCCAAATCTTACCCGTTCGTTTCAACACTGAGAAATTGCCTCAAAAAGGCACAATTCAAGAGGACCGCGGAAGCCGAACAAGCATTCTTGGAGGTAAAAAAGTGCTTAATGGAATTGCCTACTTTAACAGCACCTTATGCGGGAGAACCTCTGACCTTATACCTATCGGCGTCTGATATTGCCATTGGGGCTGTACTACTGACAGATAGAAAGAACGTTCAAACTCCAATCTACTATGTCAGTAGGACGTTGTCAGGCCCAGAGACCAGATATTCAATGCTTGAAAAGCTAGTCTTAGCACTGGTCTATGCCGCACGACGTCTCCGCAGGTATTTTCAAGGTCATCCTATCAATGTGTTAACGAGATACAAACTCGAGAACGTACTAAGAAAACCGGAATTGTCTTAATGTGTGGCAAAGTGGGCAATAGAGCTGGGTGAACACGCGGTCGAATATAAACTCAGACCAACAGTTAAAGGGCAGGTGTTGGCGGACTTCGTCACTGAAGTTCGGCAGCACAAAGAAAAAGAATGTTTGATTGAACAACCCCCCCCCCCAAGCATCTCCTGAACAAGGTCAAATTTGGACATTGTTCACGGACTGAGCTTCAAGCAGCGATGGATCTGGCGCAGGCCTTGGGTTAGTTAATCCCGAGGGTCATGAGTTCACTTACGCCATAAAGCTAGACTTTAAAAGAACTAACAACAAAGCGGAATATGAAGCTTTTCTGGCAGGCTTGCGGATAGCCAAGAAACTTGGGGTGAAGAATTTGGAGGCACGAGTGGATTCTATGCTGATTGCTGGACAGATTAGTGGAACTTATGTCACACCCTCAAAATCCACTAATGAAGTTTTACCGTCAGAGGGTGTGAACTAACAGGATCAGAATCATTAGTTATATCAAACACCATTATTAAAGTTTTCAAAACAACCAAGACATACAAGTCTTAAGTAAAAATGCGAAAGCGTAAATTGTAAAGCAAATAGTTGCGCCACACAGGACGACTTAAAACACAGTTATCATGATAAAATTTAAAAGAAGTTTAAAGCATAAGAGTTCAGTGAATGCATGTCCTATACCGCTCGCCCGCCTCGGCTACCTGAGAAAAGCATACTAAAAGTGTCAACACAGGGTTGGTGAGTTCACAGGTTTAAGTAAATTTAAGCGTTGCGTTTTAGCGTTACCAGATAGTGTTAAGTCAATTATATATATCAATAGGTAGCTAACCTATCAAGCATGTATCACTAAGTGTTCGACACCGAAGCTGACTGATTAAACGATTGCCTTGCCACCATGTCAACCATGACCATGGTAATGTGTTAGCCAAAATTACACCCACTCGACCTACAGTCGAGTTTAGAGTTGGGTGGGGTTTGTCAAACCCAGTAGTACTATGTTGGTTTGTTTGCTACTTAGCCTTACAAGTGATATAAACCGGTTCGATGTTCAGAAGTACTTAGTTGGTTTGTTTGCTACTTAGCCTTACAAGTGATATATACAGAAGTAAACAAAATCTAAAGCGTTGAAGTATGTTATCTCCCCCTAATAAAAGCGTTAAAAGAGTAAAAGGGGCCGTGAAACTCACTGTATGCGAAGTTAACAAAAAGATCCGAGAAAAGCGTGCGTCACAGAAATCCTCACTAGTGCTCTAAAAACAAGAATGAGATTTCTAAATGTTTACACTACAAGTGAGTCTCTAGACTCGACACATATAGGTTATGCATAGTTGAGTTTTTTCATCTTTACTTATGTTAAAAGCTACACGCATGCTTGTAAAGTAGGGTACTAGTGGCTTCCACATGTGATCCTTTACAGACAACTAAATCTACTTTTAAGGCTATATGCCTCATGGTTCATAATTTGTGGGTCAATGACCTGGCCAGACAGGGTTTGGTCCCCATGATTTGTTAGGTTCAATTGACACTCTGGAATAAGTGCACAAAAGTAAGCATTAAGATTAAGACACTAGAAACCTGTTGATCCAAGCACATATATAAATGAATGAATTGAAATTTGGTATCGCCAGTGACGATAAAATTCATTCGTAAAAAATGAATTTTAAGTACATGGCATTCTATTCGTAAATCTAGTTTTAATTTTTTTACGAATGAATTGCATTAAGATAAATTGCATTAAGATACCGGAGGTTCAATTTTTTACGGAGGACCGCTGGGCGGGGCAACTTTTTGAAATTTGGTACCGCCAGTGATGATAAAATAAATAGGGATTATTATCGGCCAATACTAGTCTATAATGATTATTAAATCCAATAAACCTAGAATATTTGAATTTGTTTGGAATTAAGACCATCTCCAATGCGCCTGAAGTTTTTTCGCCCGTGCCACCGTGGAGCCGCCCGTTCCATTGGAGCTTAGCGCCCGAAGATGTTTGAAGATGAAGAGCCCTTGCAGAAGGGCGCGAGTTTGCATCGATTGAAACGATGGGTGGGCCCAATAGATCCCTCAAGGCTTATCTCCTCGCTGCCTGTTATAATTTCCGGTTGATTTATGTTTCCGGCGTCTGTTGGTGAGGAAGATGTGAGTTTCAAGTTATATTAATTGTAACTTTCCTTATAGTCCTTTTTATTTATGTAAATTCTAAGTTTAACCTTCTAGTTTGATTTTAGTTTTAAATTAACCTTATAGTTAAACAAATTTCATATTAAGGTATTAATAATGACAAATTAAATTGAATACATAACAAATATTTATGTTGTATAATTAAATTGATAAGTTAGAAAATGTAAGAATGTTTGTATTGTTGAAGGTGAAATTAGGCATTTTTAATGATTTATTAATAATGATGTGGCAACTGACTAGGCAGCTAAGGGCACTTAAGGGCGCCTTTAGCATTGGAGATACTTTGAGGGGTTTTAAGGATTTGTAAAGGATATGATGTGACGATGATATGGCACCTAAGGGCTCCTAAGGGCACCCGTAGGATTGTGGATAGTCTAACTATGACGTCGTCCAACCTTTGACCCGGTCTAACCTATGACTCAGTAAAACATTTGATTCGATGTCCAATCCTATTCTGAAAACATTGTTTAACTTTAAACCCACCCCACTTCTAAATTTTATAAATTAATGAAGACTTCATGTTTCAAAGTTATCTCAAAGTCAAAGTCTAGCTGTTTAGGTAAGTTATTGGTAGAAAATTGCAAGAGGTTTCAAGAATCTCATAACAGCTCATATTCCATACAATTTGCTTCTAAAATAATCAGGAACAAATAATTTATTAATTAGTAATTTTCGAGGCAATTTAAATTTAAAGAACAAATGTCTAAAAAGACAACATTTTCTTAATAGAATTTACTTACGACTAAATTATTACGTGTTCTGGCTGGCAAATTAATTACAATTGGAACTTCAGGTCATGCCCACTTTGTAGTTAGAGTGATGATTATGATATCTTTGAAATTTGGATGATTGAAACTAATAATTGTTTTTTTTAATTAGTATTATGATAAGTTGAAGCAATTAAGTTGAAGCAATTAAATAGACTCTACTTGATTGTTGCATTTGCAAAGTTTAAACTGAACTTACTTTCACTTTGTCAGGTGGAATATCTCTTAACCATTCAACATCAACTCAGGTCTCAGCCATATGCTATTTGATAATTTCAAATAGTTGAAATGTGTTACAATGTTACATATAAGAGTTAATTACATAACCTGAATAGTATTGAACTACTCTACAAAAATCCAACTTTTCTACTTCGTTGACTTGCATTATTGCGCATAATCCCCAATTTGTCATGAACATGTTCCAACTTTTGTAGTTGACTTTTAACTTTAAACCCCCCATTTTAAGAGCTAGAGTCAAAATTACAAATTCATTATTAATATAGCAGGTTATACCAGTCCAGAAAACTTTTAGATTAATAGTTAACTCTAGATATATTACCTCGGCCTTCACTCTAGATGTTCGGGTCGAGATCAAACCTTTACTGATAGCATGATTGTTATGCGAACCTCAACTGAAATTACCAACACTATCACTATTAATTTTAAAAATGAACGAACATGAACCACTTATTTTTTGTTCATTTAATTAAACGGACGATTACAGCTAATTTTATTTACGTAGGCTGTAGTTTTATTTACGTTCGTTTAACGTGTTTAACTATGAAGTTTTATAGTTTTTAAAATAAAAAGATAAACGTGTTTGCCATTATTGGATGTTCAATATTTCATAGTTTTTAAAATAAAAAGATAATTGTTTTTATTCATTCAGAGTAAACAGGCCGAATGTTCAATGCATTGTCCGTCAGAATATAATAAAAGAACGAACATAAACAAGTTTTTTTGTTTATTTAATTAATTGAACGATAATGAAGGGGTTCAACGGATTTTATGAAACTGCTTTTTTTCTCTTTCATTCGGATTTTGATGTATGACACTTTTTAGAGTATTTTAAAGTCTCTTTTTAATTTGCTTTTTACTTTTACCTTTTAAGTTATAGGTTTTACCATTTGATACTCACGAGTGGAAAATTGGGTGATCATTTTTTTTCACAACTGGATAGCGAGAGTTCATGAAGAAGAATGAAATCTCAGTTGGTGATTATTAAATAATCATGTTTACACTAATGTAATCGGGTTTTTTGAATTGAAAATTTAAGTGTATATAAAATATTTATATATATATTACAATTGAGTTTTATTAAAAAACTCTATTGTTTCCATATATAGCAATCACTTTTATGATTTTCTTAACAATTAAATAATTCAAAAATCAATTAAATTAATCAATAACTCACAATTAATACACATATTAAGATATTTAAATCATCTATAAACTAACTTTTAGTTAAACCCGACAATTTTAATATTCAAATTTAAATTTCAAACTTAAACCGAAACTAACAAAATGAATGTTCAATTTTAATATTCAAATTTATACCAAAACTAACAACATAATTAATTCATATATTTACTAAATGTATTTACTCTAAATCTAAATCTTCTATAAATAAAAACCGTGTAATAACTATTGTCAAACCTTGAAGAATTAGATGTCCAATTTTTAAATTTTCAAATTTCTCCTACTTATTTGACCTCATCTTATACTTCGAAAAACCATTTCAACAATCATTTCTATAAATTCGGTATTCCATATTCATTTGTTTATATCATCATTTTCACTTTTCTGAAGCTGTTATAACTTATAACTACGACTTTGTATTCAAATTTCTATCGTTTGTTATTGTTTGTAAGTGAAATTCGCATATTAATTTAATTATGTTGTCCTTATTTGGTCTTTTTGTTGTTATGCAGGCAGGTTAGCTTGAGAATTGGACGTATGCAAACTGGTTAGGTGAATGATTCATGTTAAAATTTCCTTATTGTCAGTTTTACTTAAATATATTTCTTTTGTTCTTATTGTTGGTGTACCTTGAATAAAACTTAATTATTTGAATTGTTGGTATTATTTGCAGTTCATCTTATATGTTGCACACATCTTGCTGCTACTTAGGTAGCCATATCATGAAGTTTGAGGACCATTCGGAGACTAGCTCGAGCCATGGTAGGACCTGGTCACCAAATGCGTGTTCTGATTGATGTAAGATTTCTTGAACTTCATATTTACAGTTTTATTTTTATATGTTGAGAGCTCTCCATATTCATATTTACAATTTAAGTACCATTTGGAGACTAACTCTAGCCATAGTAGGACTAGGTCACCAAAGTTTCACATGCTCCTTCCAAGATTCAATAGAAATGTTGAAGGTTTTAAGATATGCGAAAATATTGTTGATTTATTTCCTTATCGAAATTATTATGATAATTATTCCTATTACATCCATCGATAATTCTTACTAATTTTTTTAATAGATCAGTGTATCTAACATTAATTTATTTTTAATAATATCAATTTATGGCCACCCAACTTGGTAGATTGGCTAATTGCATGGAAAAAATATTTGATGGAGGTTAGGTTGATTATGTATGTTTTGGTCATTACGAATGTATTTTAGTTGTTAATTTTTTATCATTTTTTATTTTATGTAGCTTAGACAATTCATGTAAATTAATTCATTTTTATATGAATAACATTTTATTTTCTGTGTTAAAATTTTGAATCTTATCTTGAAAGTTTTAACAATTAGTTATTGAACTTCCAAAAAAATGAAACATTTTTTTTATAATAATATTTACAATTATTTATTTTTGTTTTTAAAATTCAAAGCTGACTACTATTGCATCAATTTTATGTAGTTTTTAGTAGTATTCAATCTAAACAAACTTTCCATCTTTTATCTTTGACCAAATTTTAATTAGCATAAATGACAAATTTAATATAGCTGGAAATTTTAAATAATTTGTTTTTGATTATACTCGAAAGTTAATAAGTTTTGTATTAAAAACTCATTAATTTATTTAACCAATTTAATATGTGGTGTATTACTTATTTCAAATTTACATCTAAAAAATCTTAGATATTTACTATAATTGCTTATTTATTTTAAAATATTCATCATCTTTAATTTTAATGATACATTACAATCATTTATACATTAATTTATTTTTGTTTTTAAGAACCGAATTTGATCACTCTTTTTTAGTTTTAATATTCTTCAATCTTAATAAACTTTACATCTTTTATATTTGATCAATTTTTAATTAGGCATAAATGTCAAGAATTACCGACTCGTCTAAATTGTTCTGACCAAATTAAAAAATAAACTAATAAACTAGATAGAAAATAAAAACTTTTCATCTTTTATATTTGACCAATTTTTAATTAGGCAACTGTTAAGATTAATGTTTAAATTTGAAAAAAGAATTATGTAATTAATTTATTGTTAAATAAGGTAATTATGCTAAAGTATTGACAATAATTTCGTGATAATTACAAGAAATAATAGTATATTGTTTAGTTACTGAATTTTCAAGAAAAAATGTAAAGTTTTTTATAATAATATTTACATTTATTTGTTTCTGTTTTTACAAAACCGAAATTGACGACTTTTGCAACAATCTTTTGTAGTTCTTAATAGTATTCAATGTCATCAAACTTTCCATCTTTTATATTTAATCAATTTTTAATTAGGCATAAATGTCAAGATTAATGTATACAATTGAAAAAAGAATTATATAATGAAATTAAAATTAACCGGTTTAATTTTAATTATCTATATATTATTTTAATTATACTTAATTAGTGAAATTAGTAGAATAAAACTTTGTTGCTTCGATTTATCTTAAAACATTTAACTAAAAAGTCTTTGAATCGAAATGAAAAAAAAGTTTAATTACAAAATAATTTATAATAAAATATACCTTTATTTATTTATTAATGTTGAAATGAAACTCAGAATACCTTAAGACTTTAATTGTATATTTAATCAAGCTGCTATGGTTTATTTTGTATTTTAGATTGTGAAGCAAAATGATTTTTTATTTTTATGAAATGTCGAAGAAGTTGATGGTGGGCTAATATGATTATAACATGTTCCTGTCTTCGTTTGGTTTTTTAATTTAGGTGTATAGTAAGTTTGTGTAAGTATTAACTTTTTATGTACACAAGTTAAATGGTTAATATTTTGGTTAAAGAAAACGGAATTTTTTGGGTCAATCAACGTCTTCCAATAAGAAGAGTTATTCAAACGGTTAGTCATTTTAGTAATTTTTTTAGTTACCCTTTAAATGTTTTTTAAGAATGCATTTTTTTTAAACGTGCAGCTTCAACGCCAACATAACTACTTATTAGAATTTTGAACGGTAACATTTTGTTTTAAACGTTTTACTACACTAGATTGTATTAATATAATTTTTTATTAACTAAAATATAGTAAATAAAAATTAATATGTTATTAACTAAAAATTTGGCACTTGTAACGGAAAATTATAAACGATTTTTAATATATTTATTATTAACTACATTATACATTTTTGATAAACAAAGTTTTAATAACATTGAATGTATGTTTACACATTTCTTTTTTAGAAATGATATGAAACATAATTTTCAGTTATCCAATACTATTTTATTTTCTTAAAAACCAATTAAAATATGTGTTTTAATTAATATGTGTACACGAATCAATTTATGTTAATTAAAGGCGCAAAGATATTTCTTCATTATTTTTTTACTTTTATTTGGTTTACTCAATTTATATTGTTTCCAAATTTAGCAACAAAATTCACAAATTTAGTTGTGGTTTATATACAAAAATAGTTTTCTGGTTTTTAAGTAAGATCATACCAATTATTTTATTATATTTTAATTTGAACTAAAACTTTCATAAACACATTATGCTAAATAAAATCAAAAAGACCGAAATTATTTTGACTCATAGATTGGTTTTAAAAGTCGGTGTGCCAATAATGTTACTAAGCAATATGGATCAGAATAATGGTTTGTGTAATGAAACTAAATTGCGAATAATTAATTTGGGTAGACGTTTTCTTGAAGTAAAAGTTATTTCAGGTACTAATACCGGTTATCGCACTTATATAATTCGTTGTGGTCTAACACCTTCAGATAAGAAACTTTCGTTTAAATTGAAGAGAATGTATTTTTTTCAGTTGTAGTCTGTTTTGCAATGAAAATTAACAAAAGTCAAGGTCAATCTCTAGCAAAAGTTGACATATATCTCAAATACCCGGTGTTTACACATAGACAACTCTATGTGGCTTTATCAAGAGCGAAGAGTGGTGTTAAAATTCTTGTATTAAACAAGGAAGACAAAATTACAAATAAAGAATAAATGTGGTTTATAAGGAAATCTTTTTTGTAGCTTATAAATTTTACATTTTTAACCTTTGATTATGTTTTCAAAGATTGTGTAATTTGAATGTTATTTGGGTTTATCTTTGTGTTTCACAATCATTTGTTTTCGTACCAATATCATTTACAACTTTAAGTATGTTGTTGTCTCGAATAACATATAACAACTTATGTTGTACTTTCAAATGACATGTGTTTGTTTGAAAATATCAATATTTACACCTGTGTCGTACATGGGTTAATAACCTAGTATTACACTGAAAAATCATGTCTTATTTAAAAAAAAATATTCGAAAACTCTAAACAATGTTATGGTAAGCAATAATTTGAATATAATTGAATCCAATGATGTAATATACATGTAAACATGTATATATTTTTTTAATATTTTGAATGTAATTGAATTCATTATTATATTATTTGTCGCAAGTTTATGGGCATATTTGGCAAAACTAGTTGGTAGCTGTAGCTGTAGCCGAAAGCTGCTAGCTGGTAGCTGGAAGCTGTATTTGTAGCTTTTTAGAAATATTTAGGTGTTTGGTAGAGTAGCTGGAACTTTTAATAAAACTAGCTGGGTGCTCCCGCGGTGCATCGTTCAATCCGAAACATATTCTGACTTGATCCCTTTCGACTCAAAATTGTACCAACATGAACCGGACTAAAATAGCCGTTTTTTGCATCGACTCGTTCCGACCCTAATTTGATCTTACACATGACCTGGGCTTGCCTGACCCGACTTATTGCCGATCCTAACCAATAATCACATAATATGTTACTTTTTTTAAAGTTAAAGAAATATAACAATATGATACTCAAATTAAAGAGAATAAAATGCTCGTTTTTAAGATGCAATTTTTAAAAATTAATATTAACGTGTGAAAAAGTTATGGTCTTTTAAAAATTCATGGGGTAGTTGGTTTGAATTAGGGGTGTGCACATTTAGGTCCGGACTGAAAACCCGAGATACCCGACCCTAAAAAACTTGAACCCGGACTGACCCTAATTTTCCATGTTTTGTTTCGGTCCTGAAAATTGATGCTATTCGGTCTCGGGTCAGGTTCGGGTAAATACCCGACAAAACCCGACTAATAACCGAAACCCAATTTCTTTTTAAAAAAAGAGGAAAAAATCGCTGGTTCCGGACCTAGAAAAGTATGGAGCAGCCACTATTCTGTTACTAACTATTCAAATATCAATTAATCTATCTAATACAACACAAACAAAGTTTGAACATTACCCCAGTTCTTCAAATCATTGTTTTTGGATATTCATTATCCATCAACAATCCTGCTTTTGCTTCATCTACTTTCTTCACCAGGTATATGTAAAATATTTTTCATCAACTAGATTGATAGATTAAATCACATATATATGAAATTATTTATTCAATCAATTGTAATAAAGTTTGGATCACATATATATGGAGTTATAAAGTTTGGATCAACTTCGAGATACAGTACCTTCTTTGATGCAACAAATACCCGCAAAACAATTATAATTATATTAACAGTTTGTTGAGTGTTGACAACAATGAAGTCTTATGATAGGTTCAAAAAAAAATCTAACATAAATCAATTGCACTAATTATGTAACACATGGAATCCTGCATAACAATTATAATTATATATCTTGGACATACTTGCACTATTCAGACTAACACTTAATGTGTTATAGATATAATTATTAAATTGTATATATTTGCTTCAACAGTTCACCTAATTCACACATACATATTCTCTGTGGCACGATTTACTGATCTAGTATGCTTATCTGTTAAAATGTTATCTATATTTTGTCTATATCAAGATGTTAAATATCGATTCTAATACCAAAAGAGGCCACAACTTTCTACAACACACAATCTGTTTGTTTTCACATTATCTTTTTGTAATGAAGTTTAATATAATAGTTTATGAATTGACAGTAGACCCAGTTGTAAAGTTTGGGTTGATATTGAGAGCTTCTAAAAGCCTTGTGTTTGGGTTGATTTTGAATGGCTGAGCGAATATCAAAAGCCGATGGAGTTGTAAAGTTTGGATCAACTTCGAGAACTTTACTCTTGAGGATGAGACGAATAAAGGCAAGATGACAACATTGTTCATCGGTTTTCAATGCAATCGTGACCAATAACGGGAGTATGTTCATTTATAAGACATCTTAAAAGATGTCCAAGACGCCTGACAGAGGACGATTAACCGGTGTTGCGGACATCTCACAATAACTTAATTGATTGCTTACTTTTTATGGCATGAGTTGTTTCTTGTTTGGTAAAGTGAATCACTGAATTGCTTTTTTTTTTGTCTATCTATGTTCTTTTTATTATTGGATTCGTTGCATTACTTCATTACATCTCAATATATATATATATATATCACAAATTGTTAAAGCAAATTATCTGGATAACAACAATAATCAAACACATGTTCAATGAGACATTTCATCAAACAGTTGGAGGGCGTAATGAATCAAACAATAAATCAAGCCTATATTGATCAATTAAGCACCAAAATTGAGAAATTGTATAGTTCTAATCAATAATAAAGGAAGACTCTTGGAGCACATTCGAGCGTATACTTGCAAAAAAATTTAAAAATAATAATCTAGCATGAAGGTACAGTACCTGCTGAAGGCCTTGTAAATTGATTAAAACTTGCAACTGAATCCTGTCCAGAGATCCTTGCCTTGATTGATACATAATCGATTGAAAAAAATGAAGGTATGTTGCCGGTTTCGGTCCTATATGCAAAGTACCGAGAGACCGATTGGTTTAAGACCGATAACGATCATCTTCATCGGTTCAGGCTTCGGTCTTGTAATATCAGTTGTATCGGTTCTCGGGTCGGGTTTTGTAATTTGCACACCCCTATTTTGAATATGGGTTAAATATATAATTATTATATGAATTAACAAAATGTGATGGAAGTTCAAGTAACAAAATTGTAAAATTTGAAATACTAAAAGCTTGTAGCTTTTTCTAAACGCTACTAGTTGGAGCTTTAGCTTCAAGCTTTTTCTCCTAACATAAAAGTTTCAAGCTACTCTAACCAAGCTAGACTTTTCAATAAATATGAGTGATTGGAATACCCATTGCCTTTCGCTATCTCCAAATCTTGTCGAACCACTTTCACAACACACCTGTCTTCTAGCCCATCTTTAAATCCCTACTCATCTTCCTTGAAGGAGAGAGATTTATTGGTTAAAATCGCCATAAGCTACTGAATTTGGGCCCATTCCTAAACTGTGGAAGAGTCTTTTGACCAAAACCTTTTTTTGAGCTGCCAAGTATAATAGTAGTAAGGGGAAATTACCTAAATAGACCTTTTGAAGAGAGAGAGAAACACAAAAATAGCCCGTGAGAATTCGTTTTCTAAAAATAACCCTCCAAATCCAACTTTCACGTGACATTGGGATTTTCCCCGTGAGTTTTCGTGGACCAATCAAAATCTGCCATGTGTCAAGCATTCCTACCTACCACGCAAGTTTTCATCCCAAGTCCGTCTTAGAAGTTACTTTTCACATCAAATCTAACTTGATGAAAACCATGTTTAACGTGATGTTTCAAGCTGATTCCGTCTCCAACATGAGTTTTCAAAAAAGATGATTTTTGAGTTTTTTTGAAATTTATCTCCAAAGATGAATTTCAAATGAATTTTAACTTCGGAGACAAATCTTGATTACAATTCAACTTCCAAGATGAATTTCATAGGAATTTAAACTTTTGTTCATAAATTACTTATTACAACTCAATTTCATGTTCACTATTTTCATTTCATTTCATTTCTCATAAACCAACTAAAATCGGGGTGATCTCATCTTGAAGAATGAAGTTTAAGTGAGGTGTCCGATTGAAGTTGTTGATATGGGTCCTGGTTTCTTGGGTTCGTTTTTGATGGAAACATAATCTCACGGGTTGGGAAAAAGACCTACATCGTGATTTTCCGCACACTACTTTAAGCTGATCAATCCGGTTTGTTAAGAGAATTTGTGAAGGCCGATAAAATAAGGCCGAAACTTGCTGATGTTGTTGTTAGTGGCTTTGATCTGGGTCAGAAAGTTGATGTGTTTTCAAACGATGGTTGGTGGGCTGGTCGTATTATTAGAAAAATTGGAGAAACCGAGTATCTTGTCCATTTTGACAGCACGAATCAGGATATCATTTACCCGTTTATTGACATTCGTGTTCATCAGGACTGGGATGCTGCTAATGAGGTTTGGGTGTACACCCGTAACTGAATAGTGTTTGGAGTAGTTGAAGAAGATGTACAAGTTGACAATACATTTTAGTTCAAATCCTTCGTTGACAATACATATATGCTACAATCCAACTTTGACTATGGTTTTCAACATAAAATCAACGCGTTTTTAAAAGGGTTAGGTGGATGGGGTCCACATGAAGTATTTCTCCTCAAATATGTCTTTGAAGATGGATTTCATAACAAATCCAACTTTGACTCTGGTTTTCAACATAAAATCAACGTGCTTTGAAAAGGGTTAGGTGGATAGAGTCCACATGAAGTTACTCCTTGAATATGTCTTTGAAGATGGATTTCATAACAAATCCAACTTTGATTATGGTTTTCAACATTAAGTCAACGTGTTTTGAAAAAGGTTAGGTGAATGGGGTCCACATGAAGTTTTTCTCCTCAAAAATGTCTTTGAGCATGGAATTTATAACAAATACAACTTTGACTTTGGTTTTTAACATGGTTGTTGTGAAGGATATGAAAAATCAAAAGGACAATAGAAGAAGAAAATGAACATTAATTGAAATTCATCTTGGCAGTTGAATTATAATCAAAATTCATCTCCGAAGTTGAAATTCATTTGAAATTCATCTTTGGAGATGAATTTCAAAAAAAACTTTAAAAAACATAAATTTGAAAACTCACGTTGGAGACGGAAACAACTTGAAACATCACGTTAAAGTTGATTTTCATCAGGTTAGATTTGATGTGAAAAGTAATGTTTAAGACGAATTTGGGATGAAAACTTGCATGGTAGGTGGGAATGCTTGACACAAGACTGATTTTGATTAGTCCACGAAAACTCACGTGGAAAATCCCAATGTCACGTGGAAGATGGATTTGGAGGGCTATTTTTTGAAAACGAAATCTCACGGGCTATTTTTGTGTTTCTCTCTCTTCAAAATGGCTATTTAGGTAATTTTCCCAAGTTTCCTAAAATAATAATATAATAATACTTCGTAAATCCTAATTCAGATCCAGCCCAAGTGTATTTTGAATTTTTGATATTGGTCGAAGCCCAGAATAGGCCCTAGTTGTAAACAACCCAGGAGGCCCAAGCCTTTGTGGGAGAACATGGCCCAAGCCTTTATGCAAGAACATCATCAAATATCAATATCAATCCCTTATCGCTACATTTACTTTCATCCTGTCGTACATGATATTCCCATGTTCCATGGGACTAGGTCATGTGGTGTGTCAGAAACTATAAAGTGGTAGTAGTTATTTTTATTTGGTTATTTAATTCACGTACCGTCTTCTTTTGAGTTGAGAAATAAACTAGTGGGCCCGGTTGGATTCTTGCTATTCCGTTAGTGTTAAGACGAATTTTTGTTTGTTGTTAAAAAAAATTAAGATAAGTGCTACATTCCTCTCTCTAATTTATTTCCTTTCTCACAGTTCTTTGTGATTAGGTTTTGAGGGTTGAGTTATAATAAGAAGATTAGTTTTTCTAGGAATGATAGGAAATAATCTTGTCCATTCATTTGAGAATTGAATGGTTGAGATTAGATTAGATAGATCATCAAGTGTAAAACAAGGGTAAGAGCATAATAGGGATACCACATTTGTTGACTTTCTCTCTCCACATGCAAAGCACATGTCAAATTCCCCCATCATTTTAAAACGTCCATAACTTTTTATACGACATTTTTTTTCAAAACAATTTCACCCTAAAAACGAGTGTTTTTTTATCTTTTATATGAGTACTATATTGTTTTATAAAAATAAAAAAAAATCGTGGGTTTTTACAAGGTGTGTTTTATCATAATTGTGTTTTACAAAATTATGTTATATAATTGTGTTTTATTTTTTCATAGTGTTTTTTTATATTGTGTTATTTAATTGTGTTTTCATTGTGTTTTTGTCATTGTGTTTTTATTTTCATAGTATTTTTTCCATTGTGTCTTTTTCATTGTGTTTTTCATAGTGTTTTATTTTCCGACGAAATTTCCGAAAATTTTTCCAGCAAGGTGGTGGCGGTGGGTGGCGGTGGGCGGTGGTGGTTGTAGGAGATGAGTGAAAATTTAAGTGGGTTTTTGAAATTAAATTAAGTGAGTTTCAATATTAAGGTAGTAGACTAAAATACCCTCCTTCCTAGCCTTCTTAGGAAAACCAAACTTTTTATTTGATCCTTTCTCTAGGTTTTGATACTATTATTCTATTAATTATTGAAATTAAGATGTTCGGTGCTACAAGCTGGACCGTTCTGACCTTTTTGGAGGCCGTAACCGAAACAAGAATTTGAGGCATTTTTCGAATTTTATTGTTAAAATCAAAACAACTAACCACGAATATGTTTGTCTTTTCCTATAACTTAAGCGTCATTTTTTCATTTAGTTTGTTTTTGGTCTTACTTGAACATTTATTCATTACCTTTATATAACCAACCTAACAATTAAATGGCGTTTTCAAATAGAGGCTAGAACCCTAATTTGAGTTTACTCTCTCAGAGCCGCCGGCTAGAAGTTTGAAATAAAGTTTTTTACATTCCTTTGTGTATATAAACTTTGATTTAAATAATCAACTTCTAAACAGATGTTAGGGTTTATTTTCAAGAATTTGTTTAGAACATAGAAACCATAAGTTAATTTTGATAAATATATTGATGTGAGGGTCAAGTTATTCTATAAAGGGTAACAAAAATGAGAAGTGTGAGAAGTCATAAATAATTGACATGTGTCAAGTGTGGACCAAAAGGAAAAGTGTATAGAGGTAATTGTACATATTTTCTCTCTCCACATGCATGGCACATGTTAATACCCCCATCATTTTCGAACGTCTATAACTTTTTCGTATGATATTTTTTTTAAAAAAAAAATTCATCATAATAACAATCGTTTTTTTATCTTTAATATGAGTATAATTTTGTTATATAAAATTTTAAACAAAAATTACGTTAGTGTGTCTTTTCGCACACCATTGTGTCTTTTCGCTTATCATTGTGTCTTTTCGCACACCATTGTGTCTTTTTTCTTCATTGTGTCTTTTCGCACACCATTGTGTTTTTCGCACACCATTGTGTCTTTTCATTTATCATTGTATCTTTTCGCACATCATTGTGTCTTTTCGCTTATCATTGTGTCTTTTTTCGTCATTGTGTCTTTTCGCACACCATTGTGTCTTTTCGTACACCATTGTGTCTTTTCGCACACTATTGTGTCTTTTCGCTTATCATTGTGTCTTTTTTCTTCATTATGTCTTTTCGCACACCATTGTGTCTTTTCGCTTATCATTGTGTCTTTTTTCGTCATTGTGTCTTTTCGCTTATCATTGTGTCTTTTCGCACACTATTGTGTTCTTTCGCTTATCATTGTGTCTTTTTTCGTCATTGTGTCTTTTCGCTTATCATTGTGTCTTTTTTCGTCATTGTGTCTTTTCGCACACCATTGTATCTTTTCGCTTATCATTGTGTCTTTTTTCGTCATTATGTCTTTTTTCGTCATTGTGTCTTTTCGCACACCATTGTATCTTTTCGCTTATCACTGTGTCTTTTTTCGTCATTATGTCTTTTCGTTTATCATTGTGTCTTTTCGCACACCATTGTGTTTTTTCGCTTATCATTGTGTCTTTTTTCTTCATTGTGTCTTTTTGCACACCATTGTGTCTTTTCGCTTATCATTGTGTCTTTTTTCGTCATTGTGTCTTTCAACTCATCATTATGTTTTTTAAATATGAATAACACCATTGTGTAATAATTATATGTAAAAATAATGATAAAATAACCACAAATTATCTAATACATAAAACACAATGATTAATACATGTTATACAATAACTTGAAACGTAACACAATGGTGAATACGTATAACACAATGACCTAAAACGTAAGGCACAATGGTGAATACGTATAACACAATGACCTAAAACGTAAGACACAATGGTGAATACGTATAACACAATGACCTAAAACGTAAGACACAATGGAAACAACATATATTACACAATGACACAATGAACAACAAAAAACACAATTAAAAAAAACCCATTAATTTTTTTTATTTTTATATAACAATATGATACTCATATTAAAGATAAAAAAGCGCTTATTATTATGGTGATTTTTTTTTAAAAATAATGTTGTATGAAAAAGTTATGAAAATTTTAAAAAGATGGAGGAATTGACATGTGTCTTGCATGTGAAGAGAGAAAGTCAACAAAGGTGAGTTATTACCTTCATGTCATTTCCATTAATTTTTATTTATTAAATTAATCTCAGTCATTCAAATATAAGATCAATGGAGTAGATTCTTTTTCACTTTTCTCATTTTTATTGTCCTTTGTATTTTAACTTTACCCATTGATGCAATGCTTCTCTATTATCATTTTCGTGTTTGAATAAGCAACTACAAAAATAAGAAAAGTGACCGAGGTACGAGATCGATAGACACGCCAACAACTTAGCCTAATTTGCCATTGACTTATAAGCACGTCATCGCAGAGTTTTCTGTTTCCTTTTTTCCTTAAATTTTTTCTTATTTATGTTTGGACCTGTCATGCAATACACTTTTGCCCTTTGTAACAATTTTTGTATTCTTAATTTCTTACTTTTTAAATATATATGAAAGTATCTATTTTTTTAATATGCCTATTAACTAACGCTTATAAGAAAATGTTGATATATTGTTCGTCAAAAGTGTGTATATCGTTATTGCTATTTTCTATATAATCTTTTTTTATCAATACATACTTCTCCATCATTTTATGTTTTATTAATACACTAGTTTGAGGCTCGTGTATTACATGAATAGTTCTTAAAAATTCAATATTTAATAAATAATCAGTATACAAGAAAACAATAAGTCCGTTAAAAACTATTAATACAGTTGTTATACAATAGCCATTAAAACAGTTTTAAATATCAAATGTTAAAAAAAAAATAAGAAGTAAATATTAAATTAACAAATTCTAAAAATGGTAATTATTATTTTACTATTATAAATTTGTTAAAAAGTGTGACGTTTAATGTAGGATTGACAAATGCAAAATGTAGCATTTTATTAGAAAGTATAAATACTTCTCCATCATTTTACATTAAAGAATAAATACATTTTCAATCTCATTTTTAATTAAATAATACATTTTAATACATTTATTATTACATTTTCTCTCTTCTCTACTCCTAATCACTTTAAAAAAATATTAAAGTGAAATTTTTATTATTATTACATGTTAATTTGCCTTTGATACATTTGGTTTTCTGGCTCCAGAGGCTGTGAAATTTTTGAGTAGGGTTCAGCGCGTCGTACACGGAACCTCTTCAGCTTCTAGGTCCCAAAGCTTCGTTTTTAGCAGGATTGGCTTTGCTGTTCAAAAGGAGGTTGCGGCGCAGCTTGTTGCCCGTTTTCCTGCCACTTTATTGTAATCGTTTTATAGTAAATTATATAAAACTTTTATTAAAAATTTATAAGGGTTACATAAACTTTTCAAATTAATATACAAAAAAATCACTACATTGTCTCTATCTTCCACTTACAACACCTAAGACACTCCCTAAATTATAAAACCTCAATACCTTTCTCACATGTTTATGATAGGTGGGATGTGAATGCTCTTATGCATAGGTTATATTAGCTACATATAATCTATACATGTGTGTAGGTAAATGATTAAAAATTAAGTAAAAATTATTATTATTATTATTATTATTAATGCATTTGTATTTAAGGAATATAAAACTCAATATGAATCAGAATCACTGATTAAAATTTCAGTGACTTAGGTATGCTCTTACTGTTTATGCAATAATTTAGTATTACACACTAAAATAGTGATACAATCCTTTGCCATTTTTAGTGTGTTGAATAAACAAATAAAAGTGTTAAGAAAAGTCATGAGCACGAGGATGACACGCCAACAACTTAGTCTAATTTCCAATTTTCCACTGACGATAAAAATAGACTGGCCTTCACCGCTTAACATTATTTATATTTTAACCTACAATATACATTGGCCTTCACATATGCATTTGCAATGGCTTCCTTAATGCATATATTAACAATATTTCTCCTAGTTCCACTTGTAGCCAGCACTCACCACCACCACCATGGAATCAAATCTCTCCACTTTGCACTCTACCAACACGAAACCATTAACAAAACCGGTTACTTTGTCGTACCTGGAGTCGCTGGTCCACCTGTCAGCCAGACCACGACTCCGTTTGGGACCATGTTTGTCTTTCAAGACCCCTTAACTCTTAAACCAAACCGTACTTCAAAACTTGTTGGAACCGCCCAAGGAACCTCGATCACTTCCGGACTAGACGGGCTTCAAAGCATCTCTATTGCTCAAATCAATTTGGATGTGAACAAACACAAAGGCTCAATCTCTATTGTTGGTGTCACAAATAACATTAAGCCATCAAACCATCTGTAGGAACCGAATTCGTGAATTGAGTAAATAAACAGATAATTAACAAACAGTTTTACTACTCATACAATACAATACAAGAATCTGAAATACAATACAGAATCAAGAAATAAACCAAATACAATACGGAAAAAAAATATAAACGATTTGGCTGAGGATCGTGTTGAACACGGGGCCCTTAAAACAATATTTCGAGTCTCCCAAGAGAACTCGTTGTTTCCCAGGGTACAGCAGCCGGAGCAGTAGTACTGCCGGAGTTAACCGTAAACCTGAAAAATGTTCGAATAAAAGAAACCAGAAATGTGGAAGAAGAAGTTGGAAAAACCTTGCAACAATGCTTGTGTTGTATGTAAGGTTTGGTGTGTGTTGCAACTTAGTTTACCTCTCTATTTATAGAGGAAAAACAAGGCACAAGTTTTTCATCCCACCAATATGGGATACACCACTATAGTATTTTCTTTCCAATACACACAATCACACATCGATATCTCATTCATCAATGTCTATTAGTGTGCATTTGTTGTGTCATAACAACCTACTAATGCACACGTAACAAATTTTCCAACAATCCCCCACATGAATGGAAATCGATTCTTCGAAGTAAGTTTCAGCAGTTGAGTATTGCCGGATAGGTAGGTGTTACCCTTTGAACCTTCCGTTGTGAAGCATACTTAGCCTTCTAGCGGTTTGTAGTCGCGATGACTTTGAACAGACCCCATTTGTGTAGAAGACAATATGCCTTCACACAATACTCTCCCTGGTTTGGTCAACCCCTCATTCTTGTGTCCGTTATGGTCATGGATCACGGTTCTGGTTCTGCGAGAGCTCTAGGAAATTGCGCCTCCCCACAATTCCATTCGAAGCAACCACACTTCTCTCTAACATAGGTGATTCCGATGAATCATTAAAAACATCATGGTTATTTCACTTAACCTTAATATGCTTAACCTCTCCCAAATGTCACTGGTTTTAGGGTATTCCCCTAGGAGAAAGGACTAGGAAGTTCAAGACTCCCTTTGGTTTTGGGGTACTCCCCCACAGTGACTGCCTCTGGTCATATGATTAAGTTTGCCTATTGAACTTAGCTCTTGGGATCTCCAGTCTGCTAAGTTAGGTTTCCCACATACTTCCTTTATCGCGGGCTTTAGTCCCATTTCTCTCGACAACTTATAAAATTTATCCGTGCTTAAGCCTTTTGTTAACGGGTCTGCAATGTTATCTTCTGACCTCACATGGTCAATCGTGATAACACCCGTTGACAGTAGTTGTCGTATCGTGTTATGTCTACGTCTCATATGTCTTGATTTGCCATTATACATTGAACGTTGAGATCTACCAATTGCAGACTCACTGTCACAGTGTATGCAAATTGCCGACAACGGCTTTGGCCATTGTGGAATGTCTTCCACGAATTGACGTAACCATTCTGCCTCTTCCCCAGATTTGTCTAAGGCAATGAATTCAGACTCCATTGTGGATCTAGCAATTACAGTTTGTTTGGATGATTTCCAAGATATTGCTGCCCCACCAAGTAGGAACACGTACCCACTTGTTGATTTGGAATCTTTCATATCCAAAATCCAGTTCGCATCAGTATACCCTTTCGATCACAGCTGGATGGTTGGTATAATGCAAACCATAGTCTCTTGTGTATCTTATGTACCTAAGCACCCTTATAATAGCTTTCCAATGTTGAACACTTGGATTGCTAGTATATCTACTTAGCCTACTCACCGCGTATGCTAAATCGGGTCTCGTACATGTCATGAGATACATTAGACTTCCAATGATTCTTGAATACTCTAATTGAGCAACCGGCTCAGCTCTATTTTTACTTAGATGTAGAGTAGTGTCAACAGGAGAACGAGCCACTCGCTTGTCTTCCTTGTTGAATTTTTCAAGAATCTTGTCGACATTGTGTGCTTGACTCAAAGTAAGACCTTATTTGGTTTTAATGATTTTTATTCCAAGAATAGTATCAACTAAACCCATGTCTTTCATGTCAAATCGTGCCTTTAACATGTCTTTTGTAGATTGAACCATTTTATCATTACTCCCAATGATAAGCATGTCATCCACATAAAGGCATAAAATAACATAACCTCCATTTGTGTTTTTAACATAAACACATTTATCACACTCATTAATTTTGAAACCATTGCTAATCATGACTTGGTCAAACTTTTGGTGCCATTGTTTTGGAGCTTGCTTCAAGCCATACAAAGACTTGATGAGTTTGCATACTTTGCCCTTTTGACCAGGGGCGGAGAAACCCTCAGGTTGCTCCATGTATATCTCTTCTTCCAAATCACCATTTAGAAAAGCCGTTTTTACATCCATTTGGTGCACTTCCAAACTTCGTAAAGACGCGATTGCAAGCACCAACCTTATAGAAGTTATACGTGTTACAGGTGAGTAAGTATCAAAATAGTCTAGACCTTCCTTTTGTCTAAAACCTTTGATCACTAGCCTCGCCTTGTATTTATCAATACTTCCATCGGCTTTCATATTCTTTTTGAATATCCAACGATATCCAAGTGGTTTGCAACCAACTGGAAGATCTACCAATTCTCATTTATGATTTTATAAGATCGAATCAATTTCATTCTTGATTGTTTCTTTCCATTGAGGTCCTTCAGGTGAGGTCACCGCTTCATGGTAGGTATTAGGTTCACCTTCAACCATAAAGCTTACGAAGTCAGGACCAAAGGATTTTGCAACCTTTTGTCTTTTGCTTCGTCTTAAATCACCATCCTCGGTCTCGGGCCGTTCATGTGTTCCTTCATGAACCAAGTCATCATTTTGTGTTGACGAGCTTGCACCTACATCATTCGCTCGTGATGATGAGGCCTCATGTGTGTGTCCTAACTTAGGAAACACGTGCTCAAAATACGAGACAGTATTGGGGCTCGCCTCCATGAAAGTGTTTACGTGTACATTTGGATTTTTGGATTCATGTACCAAAAACCGATGTGCACTACTATTGTGAGCATATCCAGTGAAAATATAATCAACAGTTTTGGGACCAATCCTAAGAACTTTAGGAGGTGGTACGGTGACTTTAGCTAGGCACCCCCCACTTTCATGTATTTGTACGAAGGTTCTCTTCCCTTTGTATTTGTACGAAGGTTCTCTTCCCTTCCATAACTTATAATGAGTCTCGTCCCTATTCTTGAGAGGTATCTTATTTAAAAGATAATTTGCCGTTAAAATGGCATCCCCCCACAGGTCATGGCTCAACCCAGAACTAACCAACATGGCATTCATCATCTCTTTCAATGTACGGTTCTTTTGTTCCGCCATGCCATTTGATTGTGGAGAATAAGGAGGGGTTTATTCATGTATTATGCCACTTTGTGCGCATAAATCCGCAAATGGTGAAACGTATTCACCTCCTCGATCGCTTATCACACGTTTAATTTTCTTGTTAAGTTGTAACTCAACTTCATTTTTAAACAAGATAAATTTTTCTATTGCTTCATCTTTACTTTTAAGTAAATATACATAGCAATATTTTGAGCAATCATCAATAAACGTGATGAAATATTTGTTTCCCCTCTTGTTGGGCGCATTTTTAAATTGCACACATCGGTGTGAATTAAATCAAGTGTTTCGGTTATTCTTTCAACGGATTTGAAGGATAATCTTGTAAGTTTGGATTCTACACATGATTCGCATTTCGAGTTTGTATCATTGTGGAATGTTGGTATGCTTTTTAATTTAATTAAATGACGAAGTGAATTGAAATTTACATGTCCTAATCTACCATGCCAAACATTTGAATTTAAAGACTTAAAAATATAAGCAGAAGTAGATGCCTTATTCATTTCATTTCCAATCACGGTTACATCAAGTTTAAACATACCATTGAGGGCATAGCCCTTACCAACATACATTCCACGCTTAGTCAAGACAAACTTGTCCGACTCAAACACTAAACGAAAACCAAACTTATTAAGCAACCAACCCGAAACCAAATTCTTACGAATTTCGGGCACATACAAAGTGTTTCTCAAAGTAAGCTCTTTTCCCGAAGTCATCTTCAAGATCACATTCCCTTCACCCTTGATGTCGGCCGCTGCTTGATTCCCCATAAACAACTTAGCATCACTAGCAGCCTCCTTAAAGGTGCTAAAGAGGGTCTTGTCACCACACACATGACGGGTCGCACCCGTATCAATGAACCATCCTTGCGGTTTGTCCCCCACAAGATTGATTTCTTCAATCATTGTTGAGAGCTCGATGATCATTGCCACTAACGGTTCACCATTTTCATCCACCATATGCGCACGCTCATGCTTAGGCTTCTTGCATTGGTTCGCACGATGGCCATTCTCATTATAATTGTAACAAACACCTTGGAAGTTTGAAGATTGAGGTTTCTTTTTCACAACCTCCTTCTTCGGTCCAAGGTTCACCTTTCCCTTTCCCTTATTCATTTTACCTTTACCCTTATGCCCCCCTTAGAAGATTGTCCAAGTTCAACCATGTTGGCCTTAGCCATTGGCTCCACACGAGCTGATTTTTGAGCCGTTTTATTTTCTTCCTCAATTCGAAGACGAACAATTAATTCATCAATAGTCATCTCCTTTCGTTTGTGCTTAAGATAATTCTTAAACTCAACCCAACTAGGAGTCAACTTTTCAATCATGGCTGCAACTTGGAACGTTTCACTAAGTGTCATACCCTCGGCATGAATTTCATGAAGTATAAACAAATTACGCAACTAGTTTAATTTCTAATATAACATATCCCTTACGAATATAACACAAAAAAAAAAAAGGTAAAACCAACGAACATCTAGATAAACCCGACTTATGCAGCTAAACATGTTCATGAATTCAACCCACATAAACAAAACCAATATGCACACTAAACCCAACCTACGAATTTCCTGTTTTTGTATTTTGTCCATAATTTATATTCAAAATCGTAGTTTTGTTTATATAACAAGTTAGACCCCACGCGTTGCTTTCGCTCAACTTGAATCGCAAAGAACCCTAATGCCTCCGCTGATTACCCCACCAAAACCCGCTCTCTATACCCACTTCAAACCAACGTGTTGCGATAGGGACGTAACGGGAGCTCAGTCGGTATCGGTTTGGTTCGTTAAAAACCATCAAAAAAAATATGTATTGTGAAAAGTTGAAAGTTTGATGACCAAAGATTTGACAAAAGTTTTAAAGTTAGTTTTTAACATTTTGGTAGCCAAAGTTTAAAAGACAAAAAGTTTCATAAAGTATAAAGGCAAAGATTTATGGTCTAGTATAAAAAACCAAAACTTATCAAGTTAATTTTTAACGAACTTTTGTGGCATTAATCAGAATAACAAATTTAAGGGGAAAAAGTAAAGAAAAGAACTAATCAAATTGCATTTTAATATAATGTAAATATGTTAAACACAGAAAAGCAAACAAATAAAATAAACTAACTTAAAACAGTACAATAATAAAATCTGATGTCTAATAACCACCAGGCTATAAATTTATGAAAAAAATTGCTTTTGAAAAGAAATCCGGTTAAAAATCTTTCTAAAGCCTAGTTTTTTTTTTATTGTTTTAAAGCGTAAGAAATTTTGGAGATGACACTGTCAGTACAACCAAAATGTTGTTTCAGGTACCAAATCACACCAAGTCAAGCTAAACCACATGAGCAACATAACAAGGATAACAGATAAGGCAATTTCCAAAACCATACAGAAAAAAACATTCATGCACATAATTCAACATATTTGGCTCCGATCCAAACAGACCAATTCCACATTTGTTCACTGATACGGTATATATGTAATTATATCATATTATATATATGCGGTAACAGATTCTTATGGACCAAGATTTCCCAATAGCCGCTCAACAGCTGCATGAACATTACCTCGGGTGGCGGCCAGTGCCTGAAGATTCTCACGCGTATCGAAAAATCCCATTTCTTGAAGCTGCGCGAGTTGGGTAGCATACAGTTCCTCTGGTGGCACTAGTATTTGAAAAAACATAAACATAAACATTCTGAGTTTATGGGTAAATGAACAAAGATAGAATAAAATAATGGTGGATAACTGAGATGAGATGTTACCATTTGAATTGGTTGGTGCTGTAAAGCCGCCAGCTCCAAGGTTACCAAACATGTTCATAAGCATCTCCATATTCATGTTAGGATTTGGGTTATTGGGAGCACCTGCTATCAAAAATTAGTAATACATGTAAGGGCTCCTTTTCTAGAATGTTCAAAAATTGCATTATTTCCCTAATGGAAAATATTGATTTTTTAACTATAAATTAAGTAAATTTAAAGACATGAAACTATGAACAAAAAGATACCTATCCCTCCACCAGTTTGACCTGCATCCCTGCATAACAGATATTCCGGTTATCAAAACTAAGCAGCATATATTAAACAAACATAAGGTGGAATTATTCCACACATACCAAACAAAGTTTAAAAAAGAGCATTTTAAACTTCAGAGTGAAAGTTATATGAGACTTGTAGCCGGCTTTATGCTGTATTCTGTGTTTTAACATATGGTTTTTTAGTCATTGCTTTACTTTATATGTTACGCATATCTGAAACTCTTACCCACATGATTGATCTTTCGCATTTAAAGCTAAATCTAAGTTCATAAATAAGCTTTACTGACCAAGTCACCAAACAAATGAGATAAAAAAATTTAGCGTGATTTACCTGGTGGGTTGTTGACCAAGTCCAGAGAAAAGAGATTGTTGCAGTGTCATCATTTGCTGTAAAAGGAATAAACATGATAGGATTAAAGAAAATGAGTGAACTAAAATAATATAACATGACAAATTAAAAGCTTGAGTGATATGTTTTAAATTGAGATACAAGCCACTTGCGTGGTATACTGGTATTAATAGAAATACATGAAAGAATATAAAGACTCGAATGGATATGCATGACTGTTGACTAATGACTCGAAATTCTCAGATTTCAGCTGTACCTCGACTCATAAGAGTAATGATATTAATATATATATAGCCTTCTCTGACTCTAAAATAGTTAAATATATAACCCATGACTTGTAAAGTTTAACAACTATCTGCATAGGTCTAAACAAAATTGATCACTACACTTGTGCAGTTATATCAGACTGAATACAGTTTTAGGGCCATCAACAAGATTAAATTAGGTTAAGGGGTTAACAAACCATAATCATATAATGAGTGCCTTAGAAGTTCTGCTTGGTTTTCAACTGTTGGTATCAGAGCACAATCGTCGCAATCAACAACAAAAATTTAAGAGCAAGTGTTTCACTTGGATTCAGTATCAGAAAAAGGCATGCATGAATAGAAAATGGAAAGACTCTTAAACAGGGAAGGCAGATAACAAGGCAGCATATTAATCCAAGAGACTCTAGACTTTAACAAACTACTTAGCCAAAGGCTTAATTCAAAATAATTAAAATACTAATGTGATAAAGCAGATTGACTTCACATGCATGCAGCATGCTCCAAGTCTTCAAACCCATGTGCATGCTGAGACCAAGTCTTGAATCATCCTTCAACATGTTGCATGCATGTGAAGTCGATCTGGTTTATCGCATTGGTATTTGAATTATTTTGAATGAAGCCTTCGACAATGTAGTTTGTTACTTTGTTATAGTCCAAGTCTCCCAGATTATTCTGTTGCTTTATTATTTGTTTTCCCTATTTAAGAGTCTTTCTATTTCTGTTCATGTATGCATTTACTGATAATGAATTCACGTGAACCATTTTCTCTTATATTTCTTTTCTTGATCGACAATTGTGTTCTTATACCAACAGTTATGAACCCTAAATGGTGGGTTGACCAACAAAATCAAACGAAGACATGAAACCATATAAGGCAATTTCACTGGATCTTCTTTTTCTGCACTTGGGCTTTCAAATAAATTACTCACTACTTTTATTCTCAATAATGTTCCATACGACCATCTTATTTCTATATTTTATGAACTAAAAAGGGACAGTTATATTTAACACAACCCTTCAAGTTATAAGAAAAAAAAACCTACCATTCAAAATATATTTCATAGTTGCACTTTATTACCATTTTAGTAAAACTTGTAAACGTTTTCAAAGATATTAACTGATTTACCTGCATGGTCTCCGGAGAAGTTAGCTGACGAATGAAGTCCGGATTTTGCATCATCTCTCTCAATTGAGGGTTTGCATCAAGCATGCTTCGCATTTGTGGATTGAGACCAAGTATCTAGACAATATGATTGTTTAGTAAGTACACAACCCAACAAAATCTAAGTTAAAGAAAAAAAAAGCAAAACGATTACCTGATTCATATACTGTGGGTTTGAAAGTAGACTTTGCATCATCTGAGAAATAGCAGGGTTTTGCATAAGTTGATTCATTGAATTAGGATCAGGGGTCGTGCCACCAAACAATCCCTCGAGACCCGGAAGACCAAGTCCACCTAGACCGCCAACTGGCGGTGGTGGCCTACCGGCTCCACCAGTGTTCGTTGCAGCAGCATTTGTTTGGTTAGCTCCACCTGCGAAGTGCGAACTCGCATTTAGTTCATCATAATATAATAAGCTCATATGTATATGTCAGAAAAAGGTTTGGAAGTTTACCACCACCAGCAGCCCAAGGATTAGGAAGTGGGTTGGTATTTGGAGCAGGAGAACCAGTAGTGGTGTCAGCACCAGTGGTGGTAGGGTTAGCTACCTGGCCACGTGGTTGACCCCCCTGACCACCTCCCAAAAGAGCTGCAAACGGATTTGAGTTCAAATCATTGGTTGCATCACCGCCGCCACCGCCCATTGTGGTCGCATTCAGAAACGGCTCCTGAACATTTTCATACATTCTCCTGAGCATATTAAACCCTTCAGGAGACGATTCAATATTGCTCATTGCTCTGTCTGTGTTACGCATCATTTCACGCATGAGTTCAGGGTTTCTTGCAGCTTCCATTGTTTGACGAAGAATTGCAGGATCATTAAGCATATGACCAAGTTCTGGATTCCTATCGATGAGGTCACGCATTTGAGGATTATTCATCATCATGTTACGCATGATCTCCGGGTTGTTTAACAGATTTTGAAAAACAGGCAGATCCATGATTTCACGCATCATGTTAGGGTTTTGAGTCAACTGCTGTTGCATTTGTTCCAAATCTGGAAGTCCACCTCCAAACATGCCACCACCATTACCTCCCATACCACCCAAACCGAGACCAGGAAACAGACCACCAACACCCAGTCCACCTGTGGTCCCACCTCCGACTGAGCCAGTTTGCCCTGCAGTAGGTGTAGTAGTTGCTGCAGCAGGGGCCCCACCTGCTGGGGTGGCTGTAGCAGGAACAAAACCGCGCACTAAGTGAACAGTGTGCTCTGCCTCCATGCCTATAAATTACATAAATAATTAATACCGTATAATAGAAATTATGTTACTACCAAATAGATGAATCACGAACAGAAGCGTCAGGCAAAAAATCAAATAAGTTAGCATAAAAGAACATAGAAAGCTTATTTCATCAAGATAGTGAATTATTGAATTTTTTATTTGTTTCCTTTGAAAACCAATAGATAGTTAAGACTTGTATCGCGGTTTACAAGTCATAAAAACTGTGCCCTCTTACATATGTTGTCTACACGTGACTTTTTCTATATAGATTCTACGATCTATCAAAACCGTGTTTTCCAGATAACATGCAATTGCCGTCATTATAACTTCTACCCTCATTTGCCTTTATGTTTCAGTTTTATATATGTTACCCATTTGAATAAACCATCTATGGTTCTTCTTATGGTATCAAAGGCTACTTCTACCATCTCACTGCTTCAGGAGGCAAACTAAAATCAAGATATTACATAAAAATACATATTTCAATCATCACTAACAGTTATCCTAACTCCTAACACTTAATAATAATTACTACCGTTTATCTATATGACTATGCATATTATCAGATATATTTTTCATGTAAATGTATCCTATCAGCCTAAGGCCCTAAGCCAAACAAACATCAATCTCTGCCTATGTTCCAAATCAATATTCTTCTTTCATGTTACAAGAAGTAAAACAGTTTCATTTTCTTTCCAATCAACCTACAATTTGCAAGAGCATCTCAATACACCAAGATAAATAACAATCAGACCTAATACTCCATCGGTCGACACAAATTAGCACAAAATATTCAGCTTCTGTCTTTTCTGTCAAAACTTTTATCCAAGGCTACTTCTAATCGTCACACTACTTCACAAGGCAGACTAAAATCAACAAATTACATAAAAACACATATCTCGATGGACAGCCATCCTAATACTTACTAGATAAATAGTACCACCTATCTATATCCATATTATCAGATATATTCGTCACGTGAAGTCGTAAACATATCCTATAAGCATCAATTTCTTCCTATCTTCCAAACCAATATACTTCTTTCACTTTACAAAAACTAAAACAATTTCGTTTTCTTTCTCCTGTTTCATACGTTATGTCGTTATCACAACCTCTTTATAAACTTCAGCCTAGTAACTCTTCAAACTAAAAAATCCCTAGATAAATAACAATCAGACCTAATACTCCACCGGTCGACATAAATTAGCACAAAATATTAACCTCCTGTCTATTCGATCGAAATTATTATGCAAATTAACATCTAAAACCAATAGCTCTAGCAAATTCATCACATTCACCTCATCAATAATACACACAAAAGGAATCCACATAAGTCACAAACACACAAAACCTAGCATTTCAATCATCAACAGTAGTAATAATAATAATAATAATATAAGCAGTTAACAGATTAAACAGATGATATAACAATATACCATAGCTCTTAAGAGTCTGATCGTCCTTGAGAATCCGTCCTTTGTAAATCAAGCGCTGCTGTGCCGCCGGTATGTCACAATTCTGTTCGAGAACAGACTTGAAGGACTCAACGGACGAGTCCAGAGTGGCCTGGACGGAGAACTTGTTGCCGTTAGAGCAGCGGACGTTAATCTTAACGGAATCGGCGCCGTTGGATTCATCACCGCTTCCGCCGCCCATAGTAATATTGGAGAAGAATTGAATCGAATTGAACAAGTGAGTGATTTGATTGGTGAAGTGATAATATTCGAAACCCTGGATTGAATTGAATTGAATTGAATTGAAATGGAGAATCGAAATGGTTTTATTAAGTGAAGAAAAAATAAAAGAAAAAGAAAACTTGGGCAAGGAGGAACTCACTCTTTCTTTCTTTCACTAAGTTAATAAATATATTATTAACTATTTATTATTTATAAAAATAATAATAAATTATTATATTATTATTATGTTTTAAATTAAATGCAGTCACAATCAGCCGTTGATTACTGGTGGTTTTCATTTTCATTTTTTGACACCACTATATGCGTTAATTCATCATAACATTTTTAATTAGTTTTATTATTGTATTTGTAATGGGATAAAATTCTTCTGTTCACATTTATCAACTTAAGGAAAATGTATAACTTCTTTAAAGAATTCTCATAACTTTATTTTAAAATGTTAACTCTATAATTACTCTAAAAACAAACAATTATCTTTTATTTTTTTCTTTGCTTGCAATCATTTTCAACAAAATATTAAAATATTACAGAGGGTGAACAATACTTCTTCAAATTTACTCATAAACAATAACGTTTTTTTTACCCTCATCACAATCACTTACAACCACACTCTAAAAACAAACCCCCAAATAATTTAGAGAGACCGTTGAGAATGCTCTTATACATTATTATTTTATTTAAAACTACAGTTACACAATAAAATCAAACATTTATTATTCTTAATTAATAGTTTAAGTTTAGTATTGATACATTAAAAACAAAAGAAAATAACGATGTTGATAACCTAGAGAATTCACAATGTTGGATCCCGGATTAACAATCGATAACAATAACAGATCTCAGATATGTGAATATCCGATTAGAACACCTAAGGATCTAGCTCATAATTAACCTTGATTTAATGTTATGTATGTGTATCTATTATCAATATATTAGATGAATAATGTTAAGGTGAAGCTTGAGAGAGAGCAATTACTCAAAAACTCTTTTTCTCAAAACTTGTTAATTAAAGTGAACAGTAGTTCACTATATATAGAAGGTGACCTGGTTCGCTAACATCCCCTAGCGAACCAGCTTCCCCTTCGTTACATAAATTATCATAACGAACCACCCCCTGATTCGTTAACATCCCCTAACGAATCAGGAGGGAATACATTATAACGTCTTAGTTCGCTAACATCCCTAGCGAACTAGACTTAACCTTAACGAACTAGTTAATAATAAACATTAAATATTACATTATTTAATAAATAAAACATTAACGATAAATACAAAGACTCTAGACGCAAAACCGTGCACTAACAGACACCCCCTCGTCTTGAGCTCTTTGTCTTTAACTTATTTGAAGCGCTTGGACTGCCAGTCTCTGCAACTATGAATTCCATGTTCATGACACACACGAACGACTCGTTGGAATTGCATAGCCAGGTCGTAATCTTCTTGGCGCTCGATCAAAATCTGCTTCCTATGTAGCACATCATTGTCTGTCTCTGATAAATTAACCAACCACATCGGGTCGATTATCTTGATGAGCTCGGTCTGCAGTCCTCGACCACGAACAATAACGGCCTCGCCAGTACGATTGTCATAGTACCAACGGTTGAAAAACAGATAAATATCTAGAGTCATTGTCTTCACAGGAACTTTTTTCATCGTCTTTGGCGGCTTCACTTTCAAGACAAGTTTCTTCCAGCCTGTCCTTGGATCAATCTCGTCAATGCGCTTACGTCTTGGGACCTGGGGCTTGAAGAATTTGAAACCATGATTGACCTCGAACAGTAAGTGTTGATGAAACCACTCAGCTGTTCAGTAACCCCCACGATTGATAAATAGACGTTTCGCGAGGGTACGTACATCCCAACGCGTAAAACATCCATTATCCTCTCGTAATACTGGACACCTTTTTCCCACTTGACTATACATACTTTAAGGTCAGAGTCATAAGCCCATGAAACAATGTCACCGTGTACCTTTGAAACAGTCTTGAAGGTAGTCATCTGATTAGCCTCAACCCAAGCAGCAGCAGTATCTTTTCTTTCTTGATCTACATAACGATAAGCACTGATGATTTTACCCACTTTATGACATTTGAACCATCTTTCTACGTCCTCATCAGTCACTTCTTTGAGTGAGGATACTGTTCGCTGCACAACCTTTTCCAATTCATCCTCAGTCTCTTTAATTACTTCTTCATGAAATACCGGAGCACCTTGATCAACGTTTGCGTGTTGATACAAGTCTGGGTACTCTTCAGCTGTCACATCCTCCATCTCAATCTCTTCATCCTCATAAACAAAATCCGTATTCATAAACAACAGATCAACTTCCAATTCCTCCTCAGTTATCACTTCGACATCAGGCTCAGTCTCTAAAGCAGTCAACTGATCGTCATTCAGCCCAAGCAGAATCGAAATCTGCTCCCGTGTCAAGGCCCTAATCACAAACTCACCAACCTCTATCTCATCTCTGTTTACCATACTACGAACCACCCCTGATCCATCAACAAATATCACTATGTTAGCTGCAATCATTTCAATTGGCTTGGCAGCTGTTGGATCTTGATAAATAATTATTTGCTTGCTCGAATCATCACCGCCACTAACACCTGCACCAGAGGATGAACCATGCGATTGTTTAGGCTCACATCCTACATCAGACTCGTCAGGATCATCATCGTCATTGTTGAGTTTCTTGAGGGCATCTTCTTTACAAGTTAATTGTAAAATCAACTCTTCTTGTTACTTTAATTTCACACCCTGAGACTCAACAATCGTACGCAACGACTTAGTCTCCTTCTGAGAGAAAGAAATATAACTCATCATTCGTCGTTGATTCTCCATGAGTCGTTCTTGAGTTTGACGGTCAGCTGTCATTTGATTTTCATATAGATGTAGCAGATTTAGCAGCATTTCAGTTTGACGACCTGGTGGCAAGTTGTATACGGATGGATGAATAGGTTGAACAGGTCCTTGAGGCCGAGTAATTCTTATGAATGAGACATCACTAGGCGGAGGTGGAGGAAGAGTAGTCGTTGACGGAGGAAGAGGTCTCATTGATGTAGTAGAAGATACTGTAGACAATGCAGCAGGAGGTCTCGGTATCTCGGTTAACGCCATTTGAGGAATAGGACCGAGCCTCTCGTGTGACACCAACGTCGTTGTTAAAGTAAGCATCGGAGTGCTAGTAGTTAGCGGCACCACCGAGCTTTGAGGAGTTGATTGACGTGGTGGTGGGGTTCCAATGATTACCCCAGCCCCAGCAGACACACGGGGCTTCTTTGATGGTTCACCAGTAGCTACAGCTTTACCCTTTCTTTTTCTTTCCAGCTGAGCTTTCATGGTGGCAGCTAGAGCAGCATCGACTGCATCTTGTTGTTCTTTAAAAGCTCGTTCACCAGCTCCACCAACACCATCATTCCCATCATTATTACCATCATCATCTCCACCATCATTGTTCCCACCTTCTCCCCCTTCACGCTCGGAATCCGAATCATCGTGGATCCAACGCTCATTAGGAGGACATTCATAATCCGGATTGATTATATGACCAATCATCCGTTTGTCCTGTGGCTTTTCCTTTCTATAAATTAACATACGATGTGCCGTTTCAGCTTTCATATGTTCCATATCAAGAACATCGTTCACCAACATTCGATCAATCACCAAATTAGGAATCAAATCCTGAATAATTAGCTGTAAAAAGTGAGGGTACATCAAGAACTTCTTTGACTGTAGAGTTTGCTGAACCTGCTCTTTCAACTGATCAAAGATGAGTTCTGAGTAGTTGAAGGGCTTGTTCAGGATTAGAGCAACAAACGCCGACTGCAAACTTAGTCTACACTCATCAAACCCACCGCGACGTCCACTCATACAATGATGTAGAACATGCAACAGATACTTGTATGGTGGACACAACCCATTCTTGTTCAGCATAGATTTACGAATATCACCACCATAGTTCAAGTGTGTGAATAAACCTCTAACCAATGTCCTGTCAAATTCACTCGGGTTATCATCATTATCGTCAAATTGAAGTGCCCGACGAATGACCTCAACATCAATCGTAATTGGAATCTGATTGATTGTAGCTCGAACCCAGTTATCTGCCTCAACATATTCCGCCGTATTCCAAAATTGCCTGATTATACTAAGATACACTTTAGGTTTAGCAGTGATGGCATAGTATATCTTTGAACGTTGTAAGAAAGTCAATATAGCTCCAAACGTTTCCAAATCAGTCACATCTTGATCAACATAAGCACAAATGTTGTGCTTTTTATCAAACGGCAATAAGATCACTTAAGCTTGTTGATCTTGTTGTGGTGGCTGTCCTTGTGGAGGTTGATTTTGTTGTTCTTAATCAGCCATGTTTTACTGTATAAATAAAACCGAATATGAGAATAGATATCAAAATATATAATCAAAAGATATGTGTAATTAATCTAGTTACGCGTATTAGACGATTTAAATCCTTTAATTAAATTAAATGAATATTAATATTAATTTATTAAATAAATGTCATTCGTTGGGAATCACACTGATTCGTTACAATAAGATAACGAATTAGGCGATTCGCTATCAAGTAAATTGATAGTAAATACCTTAACGAACTGAACATAGCGAATTACTATTTAATTTTGACGAACTAAACTCTAGTTCGTTATATTTTAAGCGAATCCATATCTGATTCGTATAACATCTTATTCGCTTAGCTAGTTCGTGTAAAATCTTAACGAATTGGACACGAAACAGTCCCAATTCGCTAAGACTAACGAATGGTCATAATTAAGACTTGTTCTTTGACTTCACAAAGTCAAGGTCAAAATTAGGATGAACATAGATAGTCAACAATATGAACCCGGGAACGATTAGGCCATAACTATCGTCGAATCATCGCAATAATGAGCTCGGTGTACTCGGAATTACGTTCGTAATCGAAAATGAATGAGATTAAGACTCAAAATCTCTAAGTACATAGGTTAGACGAACCTACTGTAAACACCAATAACACAAAACTATAATTAACCCGGCAAACAACAATCAAATCATGATTAAAGCCCACCAAGGGTATCAGAATATGATTCCGATCACAATGACATCAAAATCATATAGTTATTAACATAAATTATACACAAATGGATTTCAAAATTTCGGAAACCGTTAAACTCTTAAAAGTTCATAATTTAATTATCAATTCGTAGCCATTTTTGACGAAAATTATATCGTCACGATCGGGTATACCTTAGAAACTCAAATATATCCTTGAAATATCCAAACAAGAAAGTCGAGATTTCAGAGAAAATTTGAACAGGGTTTCTTAAAGATGAAGGAAGAAGGCGAACAGTGGAAGACTGTTCGTTTTCTTGTCTTATATAACATTGCACGCAACCCGAGGTACAACTTGTACGAATCAGACGATTCGTTTAAATTAAAGGTAGCAAATTAGCCCATTCGCTAACTCAATTCGTTACCTTATGTTGGCGAATCGCTAGTTGATTCGTTAAATTAAAGGTAGCGAATCAAGACATGATTCGTGTCATGATTCGTTAAATATGCATAACGAAGGGATGATTCGTTACAGAGTGTGGAAGTGAATTAGGTTAGCGAACCAGAAGCTAGTTCGCTAAAGAACCACCTAGTTCGTTATCCATAAATAACGAATTAAAATCTTTTATTTAATTTTAATTTAAATAATTAAATGAATTAAATAATTAAATAAAATTAGGTTATCGAGAAACCTTTTATCCCGACAACCAATACCTTAAAAATGTTTCAGTTTTCCGAAACATAACTTAAAATTATTTAAGTATTTTGTACAAAGAAGACGAAAATATTTTTGATATTTTGTAAAAATTTAAAGAATTAAAGAATGTATTTTTGACATTTATTTTTTTTTATTTTTTATTTTTTTAATGATTTTATCAAAATCAGTACATATTTTTGTATTTTTGTTGAGTTTGAGCAGAGAATCATATTGACTAAATTGCCCTTCCATCACAGTTTTATATTTCAGCGATATTATGACTGGCGATAAGTCGGTCATTGGTATTGTTGTCCACATAAATCTAATAACACATATTCAAGTATTTTTGTGATATGATTAAATTGTTCAATTAAAGCACAGAATATCAGAAACTATCAGCCTCTAATCTCGGTTCAAGCTTAATTTGAGTTTTGCCAAATCACCCCAACTTGACTTAAACCATTATATTGTTGATCAAAATTTTGATACCAAATTCGAAATTTTGAGCAATGCATCAAGTTTCCTTTACTGTGAGTGAGTATGCACGAGTCCATCTGTCGGCTTACATACATTGTATCCCCTGGGGTCCGTTTCTTATTGGTATTAAGACGCACGCAAGGGAAGAACAATTGTATGACTAACAGCGGATTTTGATCAAGTCAGTAATTTAAATTGTACGAAGTACAGCGGTGATCAAGTTTAATGCCTTTGGGTTTGCTCTAGAAAGCGAGTGAAATATTCATGCTTATGAATACCCAGACGGTTAAGCCGCATAAAGAGTCACAATGTCCAGAATCTTAACGCTTGTTATTTGCTTTATTTTATTTTTGGGTGACCAACAAATATAAGGCTTGAGTATGACTGGTTATTACAATTCTGCCATCCTCACCAACACTTTTGCTAGAGACTAACACCTCTTTCAATTTGGCGTTTCTTTATGTTTATATCACATACTTTACTCTACTGGGTTGTTTTAAGACCTACCAATGCACCAATCCAATTAAGCACACAGTCTTTTAAGCTTATTTTTTGCTGAATTTGGGGTCAAGATAATCAATGTACTATCATGTTCTCTTTTTGCTTCAAAAACTCAAAATTTTGATGAGCATAAAATAAAGAAAAGATAAATTTAATTGCCCCAGTTAACTTAAATTTATAAATAAATGGCTAACCATCAATTCACAAGTGAATAATAGGACCAAGACATGCAAGCATTCTTCACAAACTTAAATAACCGACATAATTTTCAGCGAGAAAATAATCCAAAAATCTTTTTGGATTTTCTACTATACAAACATTAAAAACACAATATTTTTGTCTTTTTCAATTTTCTTATAAACAAAATAACCTTCACAATCTTTTTGAATTTTCGGATTTTTCTGTACAAAACATAAATCACATTCTTTTTGGTTTTTCAAAATTTAAAATGTTTTTGGATTTTATCTATACAAACGAAACACACACTCTTTTTGTATACCCCCTAAAACCAAAATAAATTTTAAAAGAAAAATATGACAGAAAATAGAGATAGTCATCCTTGTTTAAGGATATCAGCTAGGGTCTTCAATCCGTTTAAATCAAGCAAAAAATTAAAACGCGTTTTGTCAAAAGCTTTAGTAAACAGATCGGATTTCTGAAAATCAGTATGCACTTTCTCAAGATCGATTAATTTCTTTTCATAGCAATCCAGTATAAAATGATATCGAATGTCGATATGTTTCGTTTTAGAATGTTGTACGGGATTCTTGGTGATACTAATAGCAGCAGAATTATCAATCAAAATAGGAGTAGTAAGAAACTTCAAACCGTAGTTGCGAAGATGTTGTTGTATCCACAAAACCTAGGAACAGCAACTCGAGGCTGCAACATACTCAGCTCCGGCGGTTGAAGTGGAGACGTTGTCTGCTTCTTACACTGCCAGGAAACAAGCCGGTTTCCTAAAAATTGACATCCTGCAGTCGTTGATTTGAAGTTGATCTTGCATCCTCCATAATCTGAGTCTGAGTAGGCAGTAAGATCGAAAGTATCATCCTTGGGGTACCACAACCCAATGTCCGGATTTCCCCTCAAATACTGAAGAATTCTCTTGACTGCAGCTAGGTGAGTCACTCGTGGACTTGCTTGATACCTAACACAAAGACAAACAGCAAACATAATATCAGGGCGAGAAGCTGTTAAATACATTAAAGAACCAATCATGGCACGATAAAGGGTAGGATCAACGGAATCCTCCAATTCATCCGATGATAAATTGTGTCCTACTGGAAGAGGAGTAGAAGGGATTTTTCCGGCAGAAATCTTGAATCGGCTCAAGACGTCATTCACATACTTAGTCTGGTGAATAAAAATTCCGTGAGCAGACTGGTGAACCTGCAACCCTAAAAAAAAATTCATCTCTCCCATCGAGCTTATCTCGAACTTTGTTTGCATGGACTTCTCGAACTCCTTACACAATGTGTTGTTTGTAGACCCAAAAATAATATCGTCGACATAAATTTGGACTAGAAGAAGATCGTCACCAACAGTTTTATGAAATAAAGTGCAGTCAACAGTTCCTCGTTTGAAGCCATTATCTGTCAGATGGTCGGCGAGCGTGCCATACCAAGCTCTCGGGGCTTGATGTAGACCATACAGGGCCTTGTTTAATCGGTAAACACGGTCCGGATAATCAGGATCTTCAAAACCATGTGGTTGTTGGACAAACACTTCCTCGTGTAATTTACCATTGAGAAAAGCACTTTTAACATCCATTTGATAGACCTTGAGATTCTTATAAGCTGCATAAGCCATGAAGATTCGAATCGACTCTAATCTTGCAACTGGAGCATATACCTCTGTGTAATCAATACCCTCTTGCTGATGAAAACCTTGCACCACTAGACGTGCTTTGTTTCTGACAATCACCTCTCGATCGTCCTTCTTACACTTAAATATCCATTTAGTCGGAATGGCTTTCTTGACTCTAGAAGGTTTGTCTATTAAGTCCCAAACACCCAAACGTGCAAATTGCTGTAATTCTTCTTGCATAGCCTCTACCCAAGAAGGATCTTCAAGTGCCTTACGAGTTGTCGTTGGCTCAACTTGAGATAGAAAGCAAGAGAATTTAGCAAGATTCACAATTCCCGAAGAATGTAAATTAGTGTAAGCACACAATATATTATTATCACTTGACGAAGCAACTTGATGACGTGTACGAACCCCCACATCAAGTTCTCCAATGATATTTTCCTGTGAATGATATCCATGAATCCGAAGAGTGGGGTTCTCAGGAACAACAACATTATCAAATAAGTTAGTATAATGTTCACCCAACTCGGGAGATGAAACATTATCACTGTCAAGATCAATAACTTGAACTTCAGCTTGATCATCATCAGAAGAAGTAGAAACATTATCAATAGCAACTGGAAAAACAACTTGAGGTTCTTCAGTTGGAGCATCTGGTTGAGCTTCAACTTCATTAGAACTTGAAGATCTTGGAATGATCAAATGATCTTCAAAGTATGCTCGAACCAGATCTTCATCAATATGTTCAGTCGAAGGAGTAAATGAATTAAATAAATTATCGTAGTCAAACATCCAGTCTGGACCTTTCCCTTGAGGAGGAGTTGTGTACTTTTGACAGTCCACATGGTACCATTATTCGACACAACCAGATGTAAAATTAAAAACCCTTTTCTTTGGAGATGTATATCCCAAGAAATACCCTTCGATAGCTTTTTCTTCAAATTTACCCGAATCCTTCTTCAACATTGTACACGGACACCCAAATGGTTCCAGGTTCTTTAAATTAGGTTTTCTATTATTTAAGATCTCGTAGCTTGTCTTCTTGAGGCGTTTCACAGTTAGAACTCAATTAAGCGTATAACAAGCTGTATTCACTGCTTCATTCCATAATTGGACAGGAAGCTTAGAATCAGCGAGCATTGTGCGTGCATGTTCAATTAGAGTTCTATTTTTCCTTTCAGCAACACCGTTTTGTTGAGGTACATAAGGTGCACTATATTCTCGGTGAATTCCCTTTTGAATACAAAAGAAATCCAATATAGTGTTTTTGAATTCAGTACCATTATCACTTCGGATTCTCCTCACCTTTTGTTTATACAGTGATTCGATCTTTGTAATAAGGTTTTGTACCAAAACCGGTGTTTGATCCTTCGAACTCATAAATAACACCCAAGAGTATCTTGAATAATCATCAGTCACTACAAGACAATACCAGTCTCCAGAAATACTCGCACGATTCACTGGACCAAATAAATCCATATGAAGTCGTTCAAGAGGAGTATCAATGGAATTCAATAACTTAGAGGGATGTATCTTCTTCTTCTGCTTGCCCTTTTTGCATGCAACGCAGTGATCGGATAACTTAAAATTCTTTAACGAGACACCCTCAACTAAATCATTTGTCATTAAATAATTCATCTTTTTGACATGTATGTGACCCATTCTACGATGCCATAGAATCGAGTCTTTCTCGGTTGCTTTCGAGACAAAAAAATGTTTCGATCGATGTGGTTAATTTAGAACTCATATTTAAGACATAAATATCATTTGATCGTGGTGATCGCATGACAACCATGTCCTCGGGAATAACATAACCCGGTTTTAAGATAAGACATTCTTTTTCAGTAAATATCGTAGTGTACTTTTTATCACAAATCTGCGATACACTCAATAAGTTATGATCAACTTTGTCGCAATAATTCACTTTCTCAAACGTAATGTGACCATTTGAAACTTCACCCTCTTGTGTGATCATGCCCCCAGAATTCTCTGCAAATGCTACATAACCCCCTTGAATATTTCTCACATTTGATAAGAGGTTGAGATTTCCAGTGATATGACGAGAACATCCGCTATCCATGATCCAGTTTTCACCAGAAATGGTCTTGGATGAACCCTACACACAAACAAAAGTGATTAGTTCAAAAAGGCAGCCCAGGCCTCAGTCTTGGGCACCTTTTGGTTTTCTCTTTGATCATTAACTTTAACAGATTTCAATTGTTGTTCAGCCACTTGTGAATAAGTTACCGGCTTCCTAGACTTTCGTCTTAAGTAAGTTGCCTGAACAATGTTTGAATTCTTGTTTTGACATATGGGTTCAGTTGGAACGAATTTTGGTTTCACTTGACCGTATGTCTCATTGACATGAAGAACCTTCCGAGGAATCACATTAGAGAACAAAATATAAGTATCATCAGCATACGACACAGGTCGTTTCAAAATCTCATTGACCAATGGAATTGGCTTAGATTTGTCCTTGATAAAAGGATGAAGATTCTGATAGTTCTGCTGACTACAATTTCTCACAACATGACCTTCTTGACCACAAAGAAAACAACTTCGCATGTCTACATGATAATGTTGAGAAGTAATTGGAATAAATGATGTAGACGGTTGAAGATGACTCACATTTTTAGTCAAGCTCTTAGCAAACTCAACAGATAATTCAGATTTCTTCTTTAAATAAAAATCTAAATTAGAACAGTTCGAAAAACTTTTTAGTGTATCTATCCCAGTTGACTTCACAAAGTTAATTTTCTTAGCTTGTTTTAAAAGTTGTTTTGCCTTAGTCAATAGGTCAGATTGAACTGATGTTTTTGTTTGAGCATACACACGTTCAAGTTCTTGAATTTTTGAAGTTTCATTGACAAAAACACTCTCAATAAGTTCAGGTTTGATGATACTTATTGGAATATCTTTTTCAGTGAACATCATATCCATTCCCTTTAACTTAAAAACTCTAGCCGATGAAGACTTAGAACTCGGAGGAATAATGAAACGCATTAAGTCCTCGTCAGAAATCTTTGGTTTAACTGACTTCTTTGCCCTCACTGGTTTGGTTTTCACAGTTTCTTCCTTGTTCAATTGAGATTTGAATGAACCATACACATCTTCCTCAAACTCTTGAGGTTCGCAAAGAATATGATTAGAACTAGGAATGTTCTTATTCTTGTGTATAATCTCAGGTTCAAACACATCCTCAATAATCACTTTGTCAACATTTTCAACAAAGACCTTTTTACTTTCCACATGAGGTTTTTGAGGAGCAACTTGGGGTTTGACAATTTCAGGTTTAATCAATTTAGGTTTTTCAGAAATCACAGACTCTTTTTGAATCAAATCCTCTTCTTTTCTTGCAAAAGGATTAATTTTATAACCATTATGAAAAGGTGGTGGAATTTCGACAAAACCAATACCTTTATTGGATTTTTTTTGTTTTCCAGATACTTCAATAATTTCATTCAACAGAAAAGATGAATTCCTAAATTTCCCTAATTTGTTCTTCAACTCAAGAACCTCATTCTCAAGCTCAGTTATCTTAGAACGATGTTTCAAAATTTCCTGAAACTTTTGGTCATTAATGGTAATTTTCACATATAACTCGGCTTTGAGATCGTGGTTACTTGTCGACAATGCTTCAATCTTTTCTCGAGATCTCCTTTGAGATTCAAGAGATTGTCGATAAGTATCCTTAAGAGAAGCAATTTCTCTTATAAGATTATCATTTTGATTTTTCAATGCTTCTAACTTAGATTTGTTAGATTCACAGTCAACACATGATGTTTTAACAAATGAAGTAGCAGAAATAGAATTACTAACCTCATTGATCTTGGCCATGCAAGCAAACATTGATTCAAAAGACTTGTCGCAAGATTCGTCAGAATCAGATCCAGAATCATTATCGGAAAACATCTCACTACCAGTAGCATCTTGACAATCTTTATGTAACCCAAACATAGCCAAATTTTCTTGAACATCATTGCATAGTAACCGTTGTGACCAATCAGTTCCATCTGCTAACATTGCTTGTGTTGTAGAAGAAGATGGTTTCTTTTCAGCATCACTTCTTCGTGGTGTAGAAGCATTTTGACTTTGACCACGATGTCCAGTGTATTCTTTCCTTGGTTTGTCACATTCCTTCGCGAAATGCCCAAATTCTTGACAATTATAACACTTTACTTTTAATTTGTCAAAACCCAACTTCTTCTTTAAAGCTGGAAGATCTTTTCCAGTTCTCTGCATGAATCTTTTAACTTTACGAACGATCATAGTCATGTTCCATTTTAAATCCATGATTTCTAGATCATCTGGATCTATCTGATCATAGTCCTCATCTGTTAAATCACTTGTGGCAATCTTACTACTTACTAAGTTTTCATATGAAGACATAAAAGCTGTCAGAAAAGCAAAGTTTTGCTCAGCTTCCTTCATATTAACACTAGGTGGTGTAGCAAATGGATTGGTATTAGTTGAACTTCCAGACACACCCGCATTACCAGCAGAGTAGAAACAAACTTTTGGATCATTAAACATAGTTGATTCTTTTTCACTTGCAGCATGAGTAAGAAAAGCAGTGATTGGAGAGATTGTTGAACTAAGAGGCATACTTCCACCATAGAAAGCTGGATCTTGATTTTCTTTGGAAGATTTTTGACACTTAAGATCATATTCTCTAGCTTCGATCTTTTGTAGAAATTCAAGTGCCGTCAAGTCTTCATTCAAAAAATAGTCATTTTCTTTCAAAACCATTAGAAATGTTGAGTAGGAACTTGAAAGCACACTTTTAATAGTGTCAATTTTATCCCTTTCAGAAATTTCCATTTTCATCTTGTCCATTTCAACAATTAAATGACTAAATCTTGTAGTCATCTCTTCAACTGTTTCTCCCTTCAATAGATTAAAGTTTCGAAACTGGAACTTGAGCATCACTTTCTTACTCTCAGCTGTGTTTCCCATGCTTCTCATACGCAGATGTTGAAATAAAGACGCACATCTCTTGATACTACCAACTTGATGAAAGATATTTTCTGGTAACGCCATAGTCAAAGTAGAATAGGCTTTTATCTCGATTTCTAAAGCTTTCTTTTCTTCTTGTGAGTATTGAGAAACGGCTTTAGGAGTATACCCAATAGTATCATCACCAATCATTGGTGCCACAAAAACTTCACCAAGACAATATGAGCAGTCAGGATGAACAGAACCCAAATGTGCACGAAACCGAAGTTCCCACTTGGCAAAGTCACTGAACTTCATCAAACGTGGACATTTAGAATGTGAACCTATCTTGGTATCAAGTTGCAACATCTGTTGCATCAACATGTTTTGAGACGCTAATGCATACATACCGGCCTTTTTTTTTAAATTTAAGTGTTTAACGAATCAAATAGTGAAATAGCTTAACGAATCAGTGAACAGTTATAGCGAATTGTGAACAGTTATAGCGAACTGTGAACAGTTATAGCGAACTGTGAACAATGTTTAATGAATCAACCCTTAACGAAGTTAAGACTGATCAGCAGTGAAGTACCTTAACGAATGAGGTGAATGTTTTAGCGAATCAAAAGTCAACTTAACGAATCACAAATAAATTTAATGAATCAACCAAATGGCGAAACAGATAACGAATGAGATGAAGGTTTAGCGAATCACAAGTCAACTTAACGAATTGACCAAACGAATCACAAAGGATTAGTTTAGCGAATCAGATGATAATCAGTAACGAATCACTAAGAAATGCTTAGCGAATTAATATAACGAATCAGCTACAGTTGATTAGCGAATCACACTATAGCGAATCAGGTTGTTACAACCGTTTGTAACAAACTCTGACACCTTATGCCACGTGGCAAAGGTTGTTATAACACAAATCCCAAGAAGAATACGTGTCACACGAATCGGTTAATCTAGTTAACGAACTAGATAACACGAACCAATAGCTCACATGAATTGATTAACGAACTAGGTACGAAGTAACACAGTTGATAACGAATCACCGTGAAACATATAGCGAATCACCAGAAAGAAGATAACGAATTACATTCATCTTCAAAACTTCAAATCTTCAAACAATTTTTCCAGAAATTTTGAAGATTAAACCCAGAAACCCAACAATAACAAATTCGTAATACAACCTCGTTACTCAACCAAAATGCACAAATAACCTACCAAAATCCTCGTAAACCAAATCCGAATCCAATACACATAATCTCGTATCCGATTAACACCTTAAACCAAATCAATTTGACCAAAAACACACCCCTGTTTCGGACTTAAACCGAATCCAAATCCAAAACACACAAATCCAATCCATACCTCAATTCCTTTAATCCACACCTATCCAATACCTTAACCAACACAAACTCAATCCAAATTATCCATAATTCAATCAATTCAAATCAAAATTGATTCAAAACCAAACAAAACCGAAAAACTTAATAACAATAACAATTAAAACACCAAATCAAGTGTAATGAGCACCAACAGCTCTGATACCACTTGTTGGATCCCGGATTAACAATCGATAACAATAACAGATCTCAGATATGTGAATATCCGATTAGAACACCTAAGGATCTAGCTCATAATTAACCTTGATTTAATGTTATGTATGTGTATCTATTATCAATATATTAGATGAATAATGTTAAGGTGAAGCTTGAGAGAGAGCAATTACTCAAAAACTCTTTTTCTCAAAACTTGTTAATTAAAGTGAACAGTAGTTCACTATATATAGAAGGTGACCTGGTTCGCTAACATCCCCTAGCGAACCAGCTTCCCCTTTGTTACATAAATTATCATAACGAACCACCCCCTGATTCGTTAACATCCCCTATCGAATCAGGAGGGAATACATTATAACGTCTTAGTTCGCTAACATCCCTAGCGAACTAGACTTAACATTAACGAACTAGTTAATAATAAACATTAAATATTACATTATTTAATAAATAAAACATTAACGATAAATACAAAGACTCTAGACGCAAAACCGTGCACTAACACATAACATCTCATCTATAAATATTTGAGTGTGTTCTCTATATTTTATGGAGTAATTATGAGTGTAAAAGAGAAAAAGTTAAGTAAATTTAAAAAAATATTGTTCATCATCTATTGATTTTTTTTAATCTTTTTTAATAGTGGTTATGAGTAAAAGAGAGAAAAAATACAATGATAAATGTTCTACTGGGAATTGCTCTTACATATCACATATGTAAGATTATATCATATTACTTGTATGCAAATACAATGTGTGATATATGTAAGATTATATCATATTACTTGTAATCTTACATATATCACACCGTTACTATTATTGAATAACATATGTGTAATAACATTACTATATATTTATAATAACATTATAACATATATATAATAAAAACTTGCTTTTTAGAGAGAATATATTTTTTTTCCGAATACCGGTTCCGTACTAGTAATTTAGCTTATTCGGTATCGGTGTCAAAATTTATTCATTTCGATATTCTATAAAATAAGTGTCGGCACTAATATTATTTGGTATTACAGCTTGAACTTGATTCGCGAAAGTGAAAAGGCGTCGTTGGGTTAAAAGTGAAAAAGATATTTGTGACTAATTTGTTAAATTCTAAAAGTTTTGTGCAATATGTAAAGATGTAAAAGTTATGTGTCCAAAGTTGAAATACTAAAAATATTGTGTCAAAATGTGAAGACGTGAAACTTTAGTGGCTAAAGTTTGAAGAGCAAATAATTTATTGACCAAAGTTGAAAGTTTTAAACTTTTGAACTTGTCTTTTAATATTTATATACGTTGCGTAATTTTAAGCATAATTAGACATATATTTTATATAATTATTTAACATTGTATGTAATTATGGCGTGCACATATGTCCACTCTAACCTAACTCAGTCGCATCCTGAGGCTTCTAAACATGGAAATAGGAAAACATGTTAATCAAATCATATAACTGGTAAATAAATTTTAATACTGAAATGGTTAACGATTAATGATATTAGATATATGGAACCATAAAATTAATTCTATTTTATATGATCAAGTTATATTTTGTTATCCTAGGCGATACTTTACAAACATGGGTACGAATATAAAATTTGATTGAGAAAATGATGCTTTAAATAGTTATATGTTCAGTTTCCATCGTGTTACAATGTTATCTTCGACAAGTGTGGACTCACCGCATTATAATCAAAATGCATGTCCCATATGATTAAAGAATTCCTCTAACCACCAAGTTTTAAATCATAAGAAAAGGACAAACTTTTTTAATCAACAAATATAATACTAGTTTTATAACTAGTTGTTTTAAACCCATACGTTATCATGTGGAAGCCGTCAAAACTTGTTCGGTACGGATTTGATTCGTTAGATAACAAACTATGTGTGTAACTTATCCAGGTTTACATTTTAAGAATACTATTAACTAAAATTTTGTATTTTAAAAATTATTTAGTTGAAGAATAAAATGTGCCTAAAGAAATGAAAAATATCTTTCACCATGCTTGTAAGTCTACAAAAGCGAGAGCCCTAACAAAACAAAACATTTAATAAGTGAAGATAAGAACATTGGTGGTGTTCTAGCAGAGAAGTAGAAGACAAATATATCGAGTTATCTATGTGAGGCCAACTATAAAGTACCAATGGTTATGCTCTCTCATATTCAACTTGGTTACGGACAGGATTTGAGCTAAAATTAAATCGTCATCGTGATAGGGTACAAATATTATACTCAAGCTCGCATTAAATGTTGCATCGATATTTGTCGCGTTTCTATGCGACGTGTATACACACATTCTAGTAGTCATGAATAACTCATGTAACTAAACACAATGTACCATATAAGTGATAAAGTCGGTCGTGAATGACAAGAATAATATGTAAAACCAATAATAGAAACAAATCATTGATCGGACTAGTATGGCTTAAAGTTCTTCAAGCCCACTACTTGTCAAATCAACATTTTCTAGCCTTTTCGGCTATACTAGGATCCCCGACAAAGAAATTCAAGTGTTGAAGAGCAATAGGCAATTACTTGACATAATCCCTAAAACTCAAACCCTTAAATGGACGGTGAGTTGCTCGCTAAGTACGTTGGAGTATTTGTCATATGTCAACTAGCGATGGTTTCACATCAAACATAAACAATTGTATACTTCATTTATCCTTATACAAGTTATTTGAATATGGTCACTCTCATCCAACATTTGAGGCGCTTGTCGAACATAGACAGTAAAATCTTCTTCTATTCACCATATCGGGGAATAGATGAAGACAGTGGTGGTGCTCTATTGAGAAGCGAAGACAAAAAAATACCGAGTAACCTATATAATGTCAACTCCTCATAAAAGGTTCAATTTGGTTATGAAGAGGAATTTAGCTGGGTTATATGTTTCTTTTTATCAACGGGAGCTAGGATATATGTAAATCTCTTCTTGAAAGGGTATAAAATCTATACTCGTGCTGACATTAAATGTTTCTATAAATATTTCTCATGTTTCCCGGCCGTGTAGACATGTTTTGTTAAAGGTTGGCTTTCCTTCCTAAGAACTCATGAGTCAATAAACACGATTTACATATTATTTTTTATTTCTTTTCTATTAACGGCGTATAGTAAAATTATTACAAGAAAAAGAAACTTTTAGCAAGAAGCTACATGAACTAGATACAACCATACATATTAGTTCAAAAGGTTCACGTTGATATCTTCAATAAAGACATTGCACATAAAGCATCTCATATTTCACAAGGCATAGCTCAATCATGTACTTGTGGTGCACCTTTTTAATGAGCCAATCAATTAGGATTGCTCTCATCTTCTCATTGAGGTCAAATTGTTGTCATAATCTGGAGAGACCAAGCTCAATTCTGCAAAGAACCAGAATTAGTCTCATTTAATTTTCTGGCAATAGTTGAATAAAAAAGTAGCACGCACAATCAGTGAAACGCGCACAATTTTAGCTTTTGTAATAAGTTTTGTTGCTTCTAATTCATCGTGTGAACATATTAAAAGGGCACAAAGCTCCTATATTTTCTTTTTCTTTTTTTTTTCCTGATCATAATAGCCAGAAGCATTTCCATAAAAAAATCATAATCCGCATATTCAACACTATCTATAATTATTTTATAGAACTCAAAACATTAAAGTTTTTACACAAACAAAGTCAAAATAATGAGCATGGTTTAACTTTTAAAAATTTTGTATTTTAAAAATAATTCAGTTTAATAAAAAAAATATGCCTAAAGAAATGAAAACACCTTGAATATAATTTATGCTGGTCAAAACATGTAAATATTCTCGGAAGGTCTCATTTTAGTAAATCTATTTATTATGTTTATAAAAAGAATTGTTATTAAATTATTGAAGAAGCAAAGCTATAACAAATCAATTTATTGAAGAATCAAAGATTACATCAAACTTTGTGAGAGAGATGAAAATCAAATAACCTTCAACTAAACAAGTTTTTTTTATACAAACCCTTGATATGTTCTTGCTACAACAATATATATGAAACCCCAAATTTTGTTTTATGTGTTTCAATGTGCTTGTAAGTCTAGACAATCGAAAACCCTAATAATACAAATCATTTAATCGGTGGAGATGAAGACATTGGTGGTGCATTAGCGGAGAAGATGAAGGCAAACATACTGAGTTATCTATGTAAGGCCAACTATAAGGTGTCAATGGTTATGTTCTGTCATTTGAGCTAAGATTATATAGCCTTCGTGATAGGGTACATAACTCAAGCTCGCATAAATGTTTCTCACGTTTTTATTTGGTGTGTACACATTCTGGTAGTGATTAATTTTCTCTCCTATGAACTTACGTAGCTAAACACAATGTACCATATAAGTGATAAAGTTAGTCATTAATGACAAGAAAACGATTAAAAGATAAGCAGTATTGAAGAAACACTAATCGACCCCGGGCAGATTACGGATAACCTGGGGGTTAGATAGATGTTTCCCACGAGGGGTTGGACCCGGCAAAGATGGTTCTTCTGATAACCTGCAAAACAGACACCGTGAGCTCGTCACTGAGAAGGGGGGGGGGTTCCTCCTTGTGACCACCCTCCGGCGTGAGAATCAGACTAGATTGCTCTTGAATATAAATGTATATTAAGAGATTGCTAGAGCAGATATCAGGTATAATATGTAATACGAGATAGTATATGATGATAAGATGATGAGATGAGATGATCATACCATTTGGGGTATTTATAGCCGAAGGTAGGTTTTCAAGAAGGTGTGGCCGGCTGAATAGTATTCCTGTTCTACCAACTGTGGCCTACGCACGTGTCTTGCTGGTAGTTGGTGGGTAGACAGCGGCTGACAGTGACCAGGCCTGCTGTGTACTATTCCTTTTCCACCAACTGCCGGCTATGCACGTGGTATGACAGGAGTTGGTGAGTAGGCAGCGGCTAATAGTGACATACAGTACAAGAGCATGCTGCTCGCCATACTGTTGTCAATGAGCTGTCGTATCTTTGGTCAGATCTTTTGCCCATACCTCGTCAGGTACAGTACAGAAGATCTTCCCGTATCGTACGGACTGGCTTATTTGGGCGGGAGTATTCCCCCTCCCGCCTTTGTGCGGGATTGTTCCCGGCTTTGCTCATTCCTTCAGGTGACAACTGAATTATTGAGAGCTAAGTGCCTTGTGCGTGTAGCCTTGCTGCGCGGGTGGCCTTCCCTGATGGCTTGTATCCGCAGCTGCGGGAACAGGCAGAGTACTTCACCATTGGGAGGCATTTCCTGCGGGAACAGCTTGCGTACTGCGCGTAAGGACGTCACGTCTCTGAGCATGGTGGGTCCTGCGGATCCAGTTGGTTTCTGCGCAGACGTCTCTCTTCAAGGTGAGTCTTGCGGGTCCAACTGGGCTCTGCTGGGACCTACCTCTTCAAGTATTATTATAAAGATAAAAGTATGTAAAACCAAATACAAAAACAAATCATAGATCGGACTAGTATGGCTTAAAGTTCTTTAAGCCCACTCCTTGTCAAATCGACAATTTCTAGACTTTTCGGCTACACTAGGACCTCTGACAAAGATATTGAAGAGTTGAAGAGCAATAGGCAATGACTTGACATAAACCCTAAAAAGGGACAATGACTTGCTCATTAAGTACATTAGCATTCGTCATGTGTCAAGTAACGATGGCTCCACTCTTAATGAAACAGTTAGTATACTTCATTTACCCTTTTACAAAATATTTGAATATGGTCACTCTCATCCAACATTAGGAGCGATTGTCGAGCAGTCTTAAGACGGTAAAATCTTCTTCTATTCATTCACATAATCGACATGATGAACGATTTAGAATACTCATCAAACATTTAGGGATTATCCAAAAATCATATTATACCAACTATAAGTTGTTTTGTACCTTCTGTATTTAGCCAAATCTGTGGCTAAGCAATTATAACTTTAATTTAAAAAAAAAAACAACCTATATGAGAGAGTACGGGCTTCAATCCATGACAAAGGTTTGCCACATAAAATTGTTTCATTGTTGACCATTGAAGAATTAAAATTAATTAAAAAGGTTCTATGGTACTTGTGGGTAGGTGCTGCCAGTAATTTTGTGATTTGTGGGTGATTAAGAGTAAGAATGAGGTGACACTAAAAGATTGATCGATGCGTGGGTAGGTGCTGCCAATAATACCCATGAGTGCCCATTTCCCCTTATATCTCATGTACATTTTAAGCAATACCCAATAATACCCATGAGTGCCCATTTCCCCTTATATCATGTGCATTGAACAAAAACTTGCAATTTTTTGATAACTTTTTAATACAAAACCACACACATATTCGTGTTTTATGTGTGTATGGTGTGCATGTCTCTTCAAAATCGAAAACCCTAACGAATTAAAGCATTGATGCTCAAAAGCACAACGGTGGGAATATAATCATAGAAAAACCCGAACAAATCAAAAGCATTGGGTGGGGAATATAATTATAGATGAAGACACCGGTGGTGCTCTATTATTGAGAATTATGTTCTTTCTCATGTGAGGAGGTTCAATTTGGTTATGTGGGTGTTTCTTCAACGGAAGCTGATATTAAATGTTTCTATTACTATTTATCATGTTTCCTGATGTGTAGACACAGTTTATTATCTTTTAATATAAAGGTCTTCAAACTTTGTTATCTTTTATAGACCAAGTGGTCTTTCATTGATTACTAGACGGCCGGCCTGCTGATATCACTCGTTATCTTCGGTTTTGTTTCGATAATCAAGTAAAATCGAAGACAAAATTGCAGTATAAACATTCATACAAACAATTAAGCATAAATAAACTTTATTAATCTTGTATAATCTTTTGATTATTGTCACAAGTAAAACATTGTTCATGAATAAAACAATGAAGTTACAAAGTCAAACTGACTTACAAACCCACCCCAATAGAAAAGTCAACACACAAGAACCCTCCCCTCACATAAAGGCAACAAGGGAAGTTGCTAAAAAAATATAAAAAGGTTAGCCCATTCACCAGACCAACACACCACCACCACTTTAGTTCAACCCAAAACACAGGTTATGTCACATTTAAGAACTGTTATTCTCGAAAATCATGTCGGTCTCCTCGACAAGAAACTTTGCAGGCTCGCTTTTTGCTGCATAACCGAACTTTGATGTATTATACTTCCTATAAACACCGGTCAGTCTCCCCACTGCCGCCTTTTGATGATACCCCACAATCATCCTTGAACATTCCCTAAATAGAAAGTCAAAGCAAACATTATTAGAAACATACACATGATGACATGAATGAACCTTATATTATCAACTAAAAGTGTAACCACTTACAGAAGCTGGTCTTCAGTGTAGTGAGTGTGCCACTCACATGTCTTGGACCACTGTCTCAGACCATAAAGAGTACACTGAGCCGTGTACACCGATGCAGCCGCCAATAAAGATGGTGGGAATTTAAGCATCTCATATTCCACTAGGCATAGCTCAATCATGAAAAATGTCAGTTGGTCAAGTTTTGAATCTGATTGAGCCGCCTTGATGAATCGCTTCATGAAAACATACGGAGTTGGCAACGACATGTTAAACTCTAGTGTGTTCAGTATTTGTTTTTCCTGCAAAGCACAAAGATTTGTTAATAAGATTAGGTTTAAATGTGTAAATAAGATCAAGATTATGATGAAAGGTGTTGACTTTTTAGTACCATTGCAAGAATCTGACTTCTGGAGTAAGCTTTGTCCGAGATAAAAATCAAATCATCGATAATGGGGACCGACACTTCCTCAAACTTACACGCCAAAAGCATTGCAACTAAACCTACCAATTGCAAGTTCTTTCTAATTACAGACTGTTTAGCCAAGAATCTGTCAATGAGATTAACTGTCAAAAATAGTGTTTCTGGTTGGAGGTCAAACTTGTGGTGCACCTGTTTAATACTCAATATTAGTCTTAAGAATCGAACGTTAAAATGACAAAACTTTAAAATCCAAGTGACCGAAAAGTTACCTCAATGAGCCAGTCAATCAGGATAGCTCTCATCTTCTC